>NC_060149.1:663906911-664222378 GCF_021461385.2 Schistocerca piceifrons
ATGAAGTAATTACGCAGCTTCTTTCAGAAGGTACTTTATTATAGATAAGTGAATTATCTGCAAACTGTATAGGGTTACTATTAATATTTATTCCACTTATCTTCTACAAGAGATTGCAGTACATCGGGACGAAGTGGTAAGGAGATTGAAAGCCGCGATCGAAGCTGCCGTACACGGTCTATGCATGTTTCTACCATCCATAACGAGCTACAAACTTCGATATCTGGCCATCATATTACTAAACGGAGCCCACAGATTGATTGATTAGCAGTCTTTTTATTTTTCAGTTGACTGTGAACATCTGCAATTAACCCTTTAATATATTGTCGTACCACAGCATCATAGACTTTGCTTAAAATAATTACAAGTACAGTTAGGAAGATAGTAAAGTGTGATTGCTTAAATGCTCACAGCGATTTCACCTGGCTCTGATACCGATACAGGGCTGTATGGCGCTCGAACGGAAACTTTCTGATCGTCCCTTACGCAAAAAAATAACTATTTCGATATCATTACTGTTCCATGGCAGCGACAGTTGACAGTAAAATACGAGCAGCAAAGATGAGATTCTTGATGGGAATAAAGTGTACACAAGAAACGATTTAATAAAAAAAATGAAAACATTCGAAATGAGTTGAATGTACACGCTAGCAATGAGGAAACAACTCAGTATAATTAGAGGTCGAAATTACACGTGAATAGACTGAGAGATGAAAACTACCTAAGAAAAACCTGAACTGCAATCCGAAAAGAAGGGGAGGCATACGTTGACCAACGAGACCATGGGTATAAACATTGTGAAGACGCACAATCCCTGTATGTAAGACACTTGTTAGTATTGTCTCCGTTTATTTGCTATTACCCTTTGTGGACACTGTATTCTTGCTGACCTGCTAACGTCACAAAGGTGCAGAATGGCTTGATAAGATCGTGAATTACTGAACGCGTAGAAAACACTTTACTAATATTTATACGTTTGTGATGGGACCGACAATTTTGGCAGACGTAAATCAAAACGTTATTCCACATAGCGTTTCATACGCGCAGGTGCAAAACTGAGTGTCCCCAGGAAGGTGTCAGCTAAGCTGTTGACTTCAAATATTTCGGGAACTGATTAATGTATCGTACTACTGTTTTCGCCAAGATGAATCGATAGAAAATCGTCATTAAACGGCGTACAGTCTCTTGTCATAGCTATATTAATCCAATGAGTAGATTCTGATAAAATATGCTACTTAGAACTTATGGTTTATCTCTCTTTACATCAAACCGACTGCTGTCTTATGCAGAAATTCATGAATTCGTATCCAAATAAGTAAAAACGTCAGACTGATTAAAGGAAAAATTGTGTGTTGCACCACTGCGATACTGCCCTAAGTGATACACAGAATAAATGTAACTTTCCATTCTGTCTGTGTAGTTTAAGCCTTTGGAATGTTGGATACTTTGAAAAAATATTTTTTCACAAAGCGGAATAAATACGAGTATTTACTGGTTTACGGGGAACGCCGAAGGATCGTGATGAGAATAAATGAGTTTCGGTCCTCTGTCCGATAAGAATGACAGTTCAAGGAATGTGCAGAACAACTATTATTGGAAGGGTATTAGTGTGCTAATCAGAGGATTAAAGCATGCCTCAAATGAGCAAAGCGAACTAAATAGCAGCTATCACTCACAATCCACAATTTAGCTGCAGAGAAACTGCGAAGGTCTTTGGTTTAAATCAGTCCAGCTTTGTTGACATTTTGCACGCAAGCGGCTTTCATCCGAAGATAAACAGCAAACAGCAGGAATATCGAACGTGCAACAAGGAACACTGCAGCGCCTTTCTATTGTGGCATCAGGACCATATATTCTTTCTTCAAAGAATTCTGTTTATCGATGAAGCAACCTTTAAACATGGAAGTCTGACGGTAAGAAATATACGTAATTGGGCAGCTGAGAGCCTACTGTTGCTGAGGCAGGTTGAACATCAAGAGCTAAGGAGTGTGAACGTTTGCCTATAATCATTAGGCACTTTGTAATTGGTCCTTACATTATTGAAGAAACGGGTGACAGATACACACAGCTACATACCGACAAGCTACCGGTATCCTGGAGGGATTATCACTTGATATACGTAGATATATGTGGTACCAGCATGATCGATGCCCGGCTCGCAACTCATTTCGGCTAGGAAACCGCACACACAACTCTTTCATGGTCGCAGGTTAGGACGTGAAAGCCAGCCGGGGGTGGCCGAGTGGTTCCAGGCGCTACAGTCTGGAACCGCGCGACCGCTACGGTAGCAGGTTCGAATCCTGCCTTGGGCACGGATGTGTGTGATGTCCTTAGGTTAGTTAGGTTTAATTAGTTCTAAGTTCTAGGGGACCGATGACCTTAGAAGTTAAGTCCCATAGTGCTCAGAGCCATTTAAACCATTATTTTAGGACGTGAGAGCCTTATCAATTGGCCTGTACGTTCTCCTGATTTATCACCATTAGACTTCGTTTTCTCGCGTAAGCACAAAGAGGAAGTCTGTGCACAAGTACCGAAGCGCTTAGCGGATTTAAAACATGCATGGTTTCAGCGTGTGCGAGAATATCGAAGCTACTAATTCCAGAACTTCTTTCACATTACATGAACTACTTTCTTTGTCTGCATGGTACGAGAACGTTCGTCAAATGCTTTAAGCTGGCCACACGTAGAGCATAAAACGGACTCAATAAAATTCTCAGAGAAGGATACTGGTTCCTTAACATTTGGTCTTCCAATTGCGTCTCACAAGAGTGCTATTAAACGAGATCGACTCGCATTCGGAAGGGGCAAGGTTAAAATGCCTCACCAGCTATCCACGTTTAGGTTTACTGTGGTCTCAATTAAAGCGAATGTTGGAAATGTTCCACTGAAAAGGACAAGGTCAATATCCTGTCACGTCGTTCTCCCATCCGTCCTTGTGTACCGGTTTTAATGATAGCGTCGTTGACAGATGTTAAACGCTAATCTCTTTTCCCTCCTTATAAGAGGCGCTACAAGTCAGTCAAACTTCTTACACTGTAAGATGAGCCCTACGAACTACTGAATGATAATAATAATAATAATAATAATAATAATAAAAGAATAGGCCTCCGGTATGTTCTGACAATCGTAAAAGGCGACGAAAAGAACAAACCACTAATAGGGCTAACCTCCCTTTTAGTGTGATTAGTTGGTTCAGGACAGAACTAAAGAGGCCTCGGACAAGCGCCCTCATGGTCGGGGACGACGTTTGATCCCTATGCCCGCCTACAATGGTAACGACATTGCTAGCCAACTGGAAAATGATTTAAATCCAAATAGAGGTGTTTTGCAGGATATGCTTCTTGCAACCACCCTAGAAGGAAAACAAAGACATAGGATGAGATGGTCAGATGAAGTTAATCGACACCTCATGTTCTGTTATTATCAAGCAACAAACCTAGGAACCAACACAACTGGATACAGATCACAAGTATACACAACATTTATTATCAGATACCCAGAATTAAAATTTTTAACAGAACAACGACTAGCTGATCAGATCCGTGTAATGATCAAAAATAACGGGATACCCCAGTCAGAATTAGAAAACATCAAACAACAAGTACAACAAAAACTGGAACAAAATAACGTGCAATCAGAAGAAGAAGAAAATACAGTAATGGACTGAAACATCCCAGAGCAAACAAACGAAGAACAACACGCATCAATTAAACAATCAGAGGAAAACGAAATCTTAAGACAGCCACCAGAACAAACACAAATAGAACTCGAAGTAACACACATGTTAGATATAGAAGAAAAATTTCAGCTGACATATATAGAATACAAAGACACAAATACAGACATTAGACCATTCTTGCATAGACCGCCAAATAACCCACAAGTCGAAACAACAATAAAACTTATCAACACAATCATACACAACATAATAAATTAAAACACAACTATGAAAGAGTTACAACTACTGGTTTATATAGGAGCACTCACTACACTAAATATACACACTAGGCAGAGATCAGAACCAACCAACACACAGAAGAAACCCACAAAACCAGCATGGCAACACAGGCTACAGATCAGAATAGATAAACTGAGAAAAGACATCGGACAGGTAACACAATTTATAAGAAATGAAATGTCAGAAAAAAAACGAAAAAGGTTAGGTAAAATCTCACAACAAGAAGCGATAGAGCAATTAGATGAAAAGAAGCAGAAATTACAAACATTGGCCAAACGACTTAGAAGATACAAGAAACGGGAAAATAGAAGGAAACAAAACCAAACATTCACACAAACCAAAAGAAATTTTACCAGACAATAGATAACACACACATTAAAATAGACAATCCACCAAACATAACAGACATGGAACACTTCTGGAGCAACATATGGTCAAACCCGGTACAACATAACAGGCATGCACGGTGGATACAAGCAGAAACAGATACATACAAGACGATACCACAAATGCCTGAAGTGATAATTTTGCAACATGAAGTCACGCAAGCAAGTAATTCTACTCACAATTGGAAAGCCCCTGGAAAAGATAAAATAGCAAATTTCTGGCTAAAGAAGTTCACCTCAACACATTCACATCTAACTAAATTATTTAGCAGTTACATTGCAGACGTCGGCCGCGGTGGTCTAGCGGTTCTAGGCGCTCAGTCCGGAACCGCGCGACTGCTACGGTCGCAGGTTCGAATCCTGCCTCGGGCATGGATGTGTGTGATGTCCTTAGGTTAGTTAGGTTTAAGTAGTTCTAAGTTCTAGGGGACTGATGACCACAGATGTTAAGTCCCATAGTGCTCAGAGCCATTTGAACCATTTTGAACATTGCAGACCCATACACATTCCCTGATCCACTTACACATGGAATAACTTATCTGAAACCTAAAGATCAAGCAGACACAGCAAACCCAGCAAAATATCGCCCCATATCATGCCTACCAACAATATACAAAATATTAACTTCAGTCATTACACAGAAATTAATGACACATACAACACAGAACAAAATTATAAATGAAGAACAAAAAGTCTGTTGCAAAGGAGCACGAGGATGTAAAGAGCAACTGATAATAGATGCAGAGGTGACATATCAAGCTAAAACTAAACAAAGGTCGCTACACTACGCGTACATTGATTACCAAAAAGCTTTTGATAGTGTACCCCACTCATGGTTACTACAAATATTGGAAATATACAAAGTAGATCCTAAATTGATACAGTTTCTAAACATAGTAATGAAAAATTGGAAAACCACACTTAATATCCAAACAAATTCAAATAATATCACATCACAGTCAATACAGATTAAGCGTGGAATATACCAAGGAGACTCATTAAGTTCTTTCTGGTTCTGCCTTGCTCTGAACCCACTATCCAACATGCTAAATAATACAAATTGTGGATACAATATTACTGGAACATACCAACACAAAATCACACATTTGCTATACATGGATGATCTAAAACTATTGGCAGCAACAAATGAACAACTCAACCAATTACTAAAGATAACAGAAGTATTCAGCAATGATATAAATATGGCTTTTGGAACAGACAAATGTAAGAAAAATAGCATAGTCAAGAGAAAACACACTAAACAGAAAGATTACATATTGGATAACCACAGCGACTGCATAGAAGCAATGGAAAAAACAGACGCCTATAAATATCTAGGATACAGACAAAAAATAGGAATAGATAATACAAATATTAAAGAAGAACTAAAAGAAAAATATAGACAAAGACTAACAAAAATACTGAAAACAGAATTGACAGCAAGAAACAAGACAAAAGCTGTAAATACTTATGCTATACCAATATTGACCTACTTATTTGGAGTAGTGAAATGGAGTAACACAGACCTAGAAGCACTCAATACACTTACACGATCACAATGCCACAAATATAGAATACATCACATACATTCAGCAACTGAAAGATTCACATTAAACAGAAAGGAAGGAGGAAGGGGATTTATTGACATAAAAAAACCTACATTATGGACAGGTAGACAATTTAAGAAAATTCTTTCTAGAACGAGCAGAAACTAGCAAAACACACAAAGCAATCACTCATATAAATACATCGGCTACACCACTGCAATTTCATAACCACTTCTACAACCCTTTAGATCACATAACATCAACAGATACGAAGAAAGTAAATTGGAAAAAGAAAACACTACATGGCAAGCACCCGTATCATCTAACACAGCCACACATCGATCAAGACGCATCCAACACATGGCTAAGAAAAGGCAATATATACAGTGAGACGGAAGGATTCATGATTGCAATACAGGATCAAACAATAAACACTAGATATTACAGCAAGCATATTATTAAAGATCCCAATACCACAACAGATAAATGCAGACTTTGCAAACAACAAATAAAACAGTAGATCACATCACAAGCGGGTGTACAATACTAGCAAATACAGAATACCCCAGAAGACATGACAATGTAGCAAAAATAATACATCAACAGCTTGCCTTACAACATAAACTTATGAAACAACACGTTCCCACATACAAGTATGCACCACAAAATGTGCTGGAGAATGATTAATACAAATTATACCGGAACAGAACCATTATAACAGATAAAACAACACCACATAACAAACCTGACATCAGACTCACCAATAAAAAGAAGAAATTAACACAACTAATCGAAATATCCATACCCAATACAACAAATATACTAAAGAAAACGGGAGAAAAAATTGAAAAAATAAATCCAACTGGCTGAGGAAGTCAAGGGCATGTGGCATCAGGATAAAGTTGACATTATACCAATTATACTATCAACTACAGGAGTCATACCACACAATATCCACCAGTACATCAATGCAATACAGCTACATCCAAACTTATATATACAACTACAGAAATCCGTAATTATTGATACATGTTCAGTTACCCGAAAGTTCCTAAATGCAATATAACATATACCGTACAGTTAAAAGGAAGTCACGCTTGATCAAGGTCCGCGTCATTTTCCATTTTTGACCAGACATAACGTCTGAGAAAATAAAGAAAGAATAATAATAATAATAATAGTTTTGGCGTGAAGCTACACTTCTTAGAATATTCGTCCGGTTTCTTGGGTCACGTCCATTGATATGATTTGTGTTATTTACCACTTTCAAAAAATGGTTCAAATGGCTCTGAGCACTATGGGACTTAACTTCTGAGGTCATCAGTCCCCTAGAACTTAGAACTACTTAAACCTAACGAACCTAAGGACATCACACACACCCATGCCCGAGGCAGGATTCGAACTTGCGACCGTAGCGGTCGCGCGGTTCCAGACTGTAGCGCCTAGAACCGCTCGGCCACTCCGGCCGGCTTCAACACTTTACAGATGATGCATGTTAGTTTTATAGTTACAGGCAATAATTTCAAAATTAATGAACGTTAGTTGAACTTGGCTAGCACGTTTCTAGTACATCTGTTTTTGGTCTCATATCTGTGTACTATTATGCTCCGTAAATTACTCCAAAAGATACGCTTGAAGGAACTGACACAAGAAATGATTTGTATTTTCTGAAAATGGCAGTAAATCAGGCAAGGCTCGTTAAAAACGTTTTAGTAAAGCATTGGCATTCAAGATGCGAGGTCTATCAACTGAAGAGCGTGCCATAAAGAATGCAACATTGGAATCATCAACATTTCTGGTTCAGTAAACTGACAGCACTGAACGTAGCACCACGACGGAACAGTGTGTTGTCATAGTCAAAACTAATTACAAATGTGCTGAATATTGTAATGAAATTTTTCACATACTCCATTGAACGTTTAGTCAGCATAATGCTGTAAACTTTGGTTGGCACATGTGTGAAGAACACATGTGCTCGTGAAGTTCGGATATCTACAGAACCAGATACCGATGTTAATGCCTTGTCCTATACATGTTCATTTCACCATAATTCCTGAAAGTGGCGAGATTGGATTGAGCAAAAGGTTGGGCGTTTGTACGGGCGCTGATAGCCGTGCATTTGAGTGCCCCACAAACCAAACATCATCATCATCATCATCCTATACATGCACGAGTGGTACTTGGCATCATTCATGAGACAAGCTTGAAGATGCTGTGATTGGAACGTCGAAACTGGTTGTCTAGTAACACAATATCAAAACAAAGGCTGTTGGTACAGCATTATTACATTTCACCGACCAGCCGCTGTTCCACACTGCTATGCCCAAGACTGAGTTGCATTTACTGCAGTAGAAGATCTCCACTGTCAGAGCTATCAGAACGATTTTCTCTTATGACTGTCGACTCTCTCGTTTCCGGATCAGTGTCCCTTCCTCAAAGTAAAACATTCAACTTTCTTCATTATCCCTGAAAGTTTGTAGCATCATCACGGAATCCCCTGTATAAGGTACAAACAGTTCTGACCTAAGCACCTTTTAGTCAGTGCATCAAGTTTTGGTTTTTACGTCAAATCAGTAAGCAGGTCAAAGCCATCTGTACAGACAATATGTGACCATAATGATACTGAAACAAAGGATGACACAGAAAAACCCGAAATACCGTCTTTTTCCACAGTCGCACGAACGCCAGAGTGACAGATGTCGAAACTAGTGACTCAGGGATAGAAAACCAATTGAAATCTCCCAGCAGAGGAACGGTCGCTGGACCTGACGAGATGCCAGTTCAATTCTGCACAAAGTATGCAAAAGAATTTGCCCTCTTTCTAGCAGCAGCGTGCAGTATGTCTCTCGAAATGCAAAGCGTTCCTAATGATTGAGAAAAAAGGTCAGGTCATTCCTGTTTTTTTCTAGAAACAGAAAATCTCATCTGCAAGAATCAACAAGCAACGATCGTATGAAACCCAGTCCGCCCTTTGCGTGGCCGTGCGGTTCTAAGCGCTGCAGTCCGGAACCGCGGGACTGCTACGGTCGCAGGTTCGAATCCTGCCTCGGGCATGGATGTGTGTGATGTCCTTAGGTTAGTTAGGTTTAAGTAGTTCTAAGTTCTAGGGGACTGATGACCTAAGATGTTAAGTTCAAATGGTTCAAATGGCTCTGAGCACTATGGGACTTAACTTCTGAGGTCATCAGTCCCCTAGAACTTAGAACTACTTAAACCTAACTAACCTAAGTACATCACACACATCCATGCCCGCGGCAGGATTCGAACCTGCGACCGTAGCGGTCGCGCGGTTCCAGACTGAAGCGCTTAGAACCGCTCGGCCACTCCGGCCGGCTAAGATGTTAAGTCTCATAGTGCTCAGAGCCAGCCGCCATTTGCGTCCACGAGACCCAGAAAGTGGTAGATATATGCGCCCAATTAGATGCCGTGTATCTTGACTTCCGGAAGGCGTTCGGTACAGTTCCACACTGCCGTCTAATGAACTAAATACGAACGTACGGAATATCAGACGTAAAAGTAATTTCGGGCGTGCCCCAGGCAAGTGTTACAGGACCATTACTTTCCACAATGTACATAAAAGACCTAGTATATAACGTCTGAAGTTCCATGAGGCTTTTCGCGGATGATATTTTATACAGAGCAATCGAAACCCTAGAAAACTGTAGGGAAATACAGGAAGAACTACAGAGCACTGACGATAGGTGAAGGGATTGGCAATTCGCCCTTATCATAAACAAATGGAATGTATACATCGATAGAAAGACCCTTTATTGTATGATTACACGATTGCTGAACAATCATTGGAAGCAGTTACTTTCATAAAATATCTGGGAGTGTGCGTACGGAGCGATTTGAAGTGAAACGACAACACAAAATTAATTGCGAGTAAGGCAGATGCCAGACTGAGATTTGTTGGAAGAATTGAAACGTCCCCTTAGAACAATTATACATGACTGTCCTTAAACTGACACACAATATTTTTAGCGCAACGCAATCTGACTTTCAAAACTCCCTACTAAAGAATGGCCCTGACAAACATTAAACTATACCTTTCACAAATCACTTACCTCACAAAAATCTTCGCTGCTCAAGCTACTGCAATACAGCGAGCGCCACTACTGCCAGCTAAATAAAAGATTCAAACTACTGAAGGCACTAACTACTGATAGGGGTAGTTAGCAAATGAAAGATATTAATAGAGAGCAAACAATGTATTTACCTTAATATCATCACAAAACATAATATATATATATCAGTTCATGACAAACTGCAAACCTCCGCCATCTCTCTCCCCACATCCACCACTGCTGGCGGCTCACCTCCAACTGCGCAACGTTACGCGCTGTTCACAGCCAGCTGCCGCTGCCCAACACTACAATGGCAGACAACAATGCAAACTAGCCACAGACTGCACACAGCACAGCCAGTGATTTTCATATTGAGCGCTACGTAACGTTGCCAATAAGAAAACATAAACAGCCTACTTACATAGAGAAAACATAAACAGCCTACTTACATAGAGAAAACATAAACAGCCTACTTACATACAGAAAACATAAACAGCCTACTTACATAGCCCCCATGCTCCCCACAAAAAATTTTTACAAATGGTGTTGGGCACTGGCCAATACAGATTTGACAAAAATTTTTCACAATTACAGTAACAAAGATATAAAATGCACACACTTATTGATACAATGTTGGTCAAAAGCTAAAATTTTCTCACAGTCTATAAAGACAGTCTTGATCATTCATCACAGTGAAACTGCCGTTTTTTCTCAAAGTCTGAGCAGTAAAAGACAATGCACACAGAAGTAGTGGATTTCCATGCAGTCTTGAAGAAGTAGTGTTGTCCTTCCAACGGAAAGACAGTGCTGACTCTTGACATGCTGACAGGTAATGGGCCACAACAGAGCAAACCCACAGCAGAGTTCATTCGACGTTTTGAAGAATATTGTTAGGTAGGTCATCACAGAGCAGACCCACTGGAGTCCTGGTAGAGATTGTGGTATTGGTGGGCCACCAGAGGTGCAGACCCACTGCAGTCCTTGTAGAAATAATGGCGTTGGTAGGTCATCATAGATGCAGACCCACTGTAGTCCTTGTAGAGATAATGGTATTGGTGGGCCACCAGAGGTGCAGACCCACTGTAGTCCTGGTAGAGACGGCCAGCAGCCATCCGTTGCGACTGTGCAGGTGCACAATCACCATCGAAGATTCTTGCAGAGAATATAGCAAGTCCATAAACCACCACTTGTGCACTCAGAAAGTTTTTCTTTTAATTGTCCTTAGAACCAGCAATGCTGTTATCCAGTCCCTTGCTGAATTACCAACACACGTGCAAACACTAACAGTCCCTACTTCTCATATATTGTCCACATACTATGACCAACAGAAACGTGTGCAGTGAAATGTAACTAACAAGTTAATAATGTCATGAACTGGTGACAATTACAATTTTATAACATAGGAATACAATTACAAAGGTACAAAATACATCATTAAAAACATAGCAATATAGATAACATTTGTAGTAAAACAGGCGTTACAAAAGAATAGAAATAAACATATACATCAGTGTTACAAAAATAGTGACATAAGTACATACATAAAATAATGAGAATAGTTTTCGAAACATTAATTTCACACATGAACATTGAAATAGAACAGAATTGTAAACAGCTTTACAAAGAAAATAACATATTATTAATGCAACTTATATTTGAGGATAACAGTATTCCTCCTCATAGTGAATATAGCTTAGTATTAGAAGAGAAAAAAATTCTATGAAACAGTACACAGAGACAGGAAGAAAACAAATACTCAAGGGTACACAAACACATAGTGGGATAACACCAATAGGAAAGGACAGGGTTCGTTTTCAGTGTAACATTTGGTACTGCAGTCCAACCCAAAACTTCATATATCTTTCCACTTATTTCATCCTTTGTTTCCACCAAAAAAATTCTATCTAAGCATGCTTTCTGTATTTATATGTTCACACATTTCTTACCTCAACATTTATTTCCAAGAAAATCCTACCTAAACCTGTTTTCTCAATGCATTTCTTCCAATTCATCGCAACTCATTCTCTTAGAGGCTACCCCCTCTTAAGCTAACTTAAATCTACTGAGCTCAGATGCTAAACTAAGGGACGAGGCAATGCAGCATCACATAACAAATCAACACAAACAGCAATGCAAAAAAATGCAAATTGGCAAAGCTAGCAGCATAAATGAGCAAAAGTCAAATTCAATAACACTATGCCTGGCAAACAGCAGCAACTTATACCTAAACATGACATAGCGCAAGCAGAAAAAATATTACAGTAAAGACAACAATGCAGATAAGGGAAATGTACAATCAAATCTTAATGTCTATGTAATTAAAGTGGTGCACCACAAGAAGTTATTCTACCAAAAAGTTACCAATTACTTGAAAAGAAAATTATGAATGCAGTTACTAGTTCCTTCTTATTGTTCTTTCCTTTCCAAGTGCTCCTTTTTTTTAAAGAATGTGGATCATAAAATAATTATTTAATAGATCTGTTGACAGAAAGTGTTCACATTAGCAAATGTATTTTATTTTATAAAAGCAATGCTGCAACACAGCTGGAAACCAGATATCAAGTGAAATAAGCAATTACGCAAACCAAAGCATAAAAACATCATTCAATAGTCATGTGGCATTTCGTAAGTCAGTAGCTCTCAACTCTCATAGAAAGACACTTGTCATAATCAGGTGTGCAGATGTACGAATATTTCCCATCAATTCATAAGCATTTCAGCAATTAGCACAAAGTGCGAGTAATCATATGTTTTCAAGTAACGAGGGTGTCGCATTAGCGATGAAAGGCACACCCTAATGGCTTGTTCTCCAGGTGTTTTCCTGTGCTCTGAAAGGCACGCGCTAATGGCTTTTTCTCCAGGCGTCTGACACAGCTGGGTGCCCGCGACGCATTACGTGCAGGTGGTCACTTAACTTTCGTACGGAAATATTTACGACAGCAATTTTCGCTAAAGTGACAGTCTCACATAAAAATACTTCACAGGTCAAGAATTAGCGTTGCAAATCTGTAGAAACAAAACCCTATAAATATAACAGTGTCCAAAAAAATTTTCAGTGGCATTGTGATACATTCATGCATATACACACACATTTCGTAACTCTTAAAGTACGATTCTTGCTTTCCAGCAACCTTTTCATAAATCAGAGTCCCTAACCCCTACTCCTTATTCCTTACCTTATTACACATATACATATTCATATTCATCAACACGTCTTCAATATTTCATCATAATAGCTACATAGCATAATCAGATTCCTCATATAGCATCAGCTTATTTATCATAAACATACCTCAACAGCATAGTACACATCGTCGTCGTAATAATAACATCATAACACTTCAGTCAAATCTTAAAATCGTCGTAACTTCCTCCAAAAATTTCAAAACGTAAAAAAAATTCTCTGCTCATTTCAATAGTGTCATCTACCTCAAACGTACTTTAAAATCATGCTCCCTTACCAAATATATCATTCAAATCTCTCATAGTATCACAATGGTTCCGAAAAAATATGAACAGTTTACAAAGTACAGACAAAATACAGTTTCATAAGTGTGAAGTTATCCAACCGTGTAATTGCGTAAACATGTGTCACTGATGCAGTAAAATAAATGTTTGTCTCTCTCAGTTAAATAATCAGATAGCTGTGTAATTTGTGTGTTAGAGAAATAAGGTACCGATGTGTAAAGTTGTATAAGCAAATACCATATTAGCTAGGGTTCCTTGTGGTTGCCACACACATGGTACACAAAGTAAGTGTGTACCCCCCTGAGGATTAATGTAATTATACCCTCAGGTGTTACAGATTACAGCAATGGAATGAAATGTATCACGGAAAACTTTCTTTGTAATTAAAAAATCTTTGAAAATAAGTGTTTTAAGTATAAGATTAATCACTCAAATGCGTGTCCTGTAGCGCTAAATGCGCGTCTTGCTGTAAGATAATTCTGTGGAACTGTCGTAGTTATCGTCCTCCGAAAGCTAAGTTCTGCAGAAGCCAATGTACTTACCTCATGATAAACAAAAGTGAAATGCTTTGCGTATAGATATCGTAGTTATAATGCTTATTGCCGTGATGAAGAAAGTACTGTGCTGTAACGTATTGTTGTGCTACAGAAAAGGCTGTTTCCTTGTAGCTATACCACAAAAGTTACTACTAAAACATGTTTTTCTTCCTAGAAGAATTCAGAAAACTGTGCAGATATAAAACAGATACACTGCAAAAGCAACATTGTAAATTGTCACTCATTAGTAGCGTCGTGATAAAACCGTGTAGTTGTCACATAAACTAACCACTGTGTCGTCTGGTATCTCACAGAAAGTACTTTAAATCCGGAATGTATTTTCAAGTAAACCAAAATGTTGCATTAAAATCTCATTAGCAGTACTGGTAAATGTTCTAATCGTACAACTAACAAGCAAGAATGTACACACACAATTACACTGTGTCGTCTGTTCGCAATAACAATGCATTCGTAATTTCTGTTTAAATAATTTCTCTTGGTTCTTGGCTGGATATTGAACTTCAAACATTGTTGCATGGTAACAGTTTCTAAGTCTGACAAGCATACTAGTAATGTAAAGTGAAAAGTTTTATGGCAATGACAAAGTTAAAAAGCAGATTATCTTTCAATAAACGGTTTTACATTTGAAATGTGGTACAATCTTTTACTCTTCATAGTACTCAGAGTTTCAACATCAACCCAGTTATCGTGCGGTATACGTCGGTAAAGAATACTGGAATATTTCTCAAGGTTAGCGTCTTATGTTATTTTTCTCGGAGCCAGCGGGCGCACGCGGCTGCCTGCTGTGCGAGTCATTGTCTGTTCCTTTGTTGGCGCGCGTCGTTATTGGGATTTGGAGACCTAACTTCTACAAATTCACCGTGACGAGAGGGCCCTGCTCTGTTTGAATCCCGCCAGTTCTGATGCAATTCAGGTCTGTCGTTACGATCATATCGTCTGTCGTCATGTCGATAGCTCCTGTAGTTTCTTTCTTGTCGGTTAAGTGGTGGAGAATTTCTCCCTGAATCGTAACTGCGCGCTGGACCGTTGCGTCTAAAGTTATTCTGTCTCCCTTGATAATAATTGTTTTGGTTCCCATATTGTCTGTTTCTCTGATTGTCTCTCTGATAGTCATTACCACGGAGAGGTGATCTTTCCCTGTAATTATTACTACTCTGCCAACGGTTGTCATACGGGTGGTGTCTGTTTTGGTCACGATATGTGTTGTGAGAATAGCCTTGTCGTGTCCAGTTATTATTTCTTTCATCGTGGAATTGTGACAGATGTGACCTGTAATTGTTGTGCTCCTGTTTCCGCGTTCCCCGATTGTCAGTGTCAATTTCCAATTCTTGTAACAGACCCTGAAATGCTTCAATGTCATCTTTGCAACGTCCTGCTAAAATAATATGTCGTAAATGTTCAGGCAATTTGAGTAAGCAAATGCGGATGAGTTCTGAGGGGCTGTATGGGTTTGAAAGATATTGATTCTTATGCAACATGTCTTCAAAATATTTGACAAGACTGGAAAATTCAGATTGTTCAAAGTGTTTCATCATCATGATGCTATGTTTTACACGGTCTTGTGTAGCTTGAGACCAATATGCTGAGAGGAAGGCATGGTAAAACTCTCCTTCACTGTGGCAATCGTGAATTACCGATCGCATTCTTACAGCTGGTTCATTCTCTAAGTAGCCACACATAAATTCTAATCTGTGTTCCAACGACCAGTTGGGAGGAAAACAATGAGAGAATTGATGGAGCCATGCTTGTGGATGAATGTCGTTGGCAGAATTCTTAAACGTTTTGAATTTACGTGTAGTAATGAACAGCTTATAGTCAAAATCATCATGACGGCGAGTCGCATATCGGTCATTGTAAGGTCGTGTCGGCCGTTCCATCTCAAAATTCGGTGCACATTCCCAATTTCTTTCATTACTTCCGAAATGCCCTGTGTTATTATTTTGCAGCTTTTCCGTGTTTCTAAGTCCCTCTTCCCGTGTTGGAGCGCGAGTGTCCTCTGAAATACGTAATTCTTGTATTACCTGTGTCAGCTGATCTTGTACTTCCCGGATTTCTCTTTGGTGTTGTGTATTAATTTGATTCTGATTTTGTTTGAATTTTCTTATTTGTTCATACTCTTCTGTGTCAGTGAAGGCTACGGGTCTTGTGTCATTCAGATCATCATCTACCTTTGTAGATAAGTTAGTGAATTGATCCGAAAGTTCGGCTACTTTCTCTGATAGTGTACTTATTTCCTCAGCGTGTTTTTCTGAACCAAGTTTCAGAGTATCGACTGTGTCCTTTAAGTTTTCCTGAGCTTTTGCAAGTTGCGTAACCGAATCGGTAGATGCAACTGAGTCAAATTTAGCCCACAAGGTCTCAAGATTTTCATGAACAATGGTTTGCAGCTCTTTTATGGCTGCTTCGTGATTCTGTAATGCATTTTCATGCCGCGAAAAAATAGGTTGAAAATGCTCACAAATTTGTGTTTTTACGTCATTACAGACTTTTTGACATTTCGATTCGATGTTATGTAACTCAGTGGTTAAATCTTCACGTGTTTGTTCAAGTGTAGTGTCTAACTTTTTGAGATTTTGTTCCACTGTGTCTAACTTTTTGAGATTTTGTTCCACTGTGTCTAACTGTTGCTGTGTTTGTCTCTGGTGTTGTTCCATTGTGTCTAACTTTTCAAGTTTTTGTCCCATTTGTTGCATTAATTGCAATAATAATGTATTAGTGTCTGGAATCTGTTTCTCTACGCTTTTCGGCAGTGCATTTGCACCGACAACATTCACATTTTGACAAGCAGAAAATGTGTCTTGACTTATTTGAGAAAACGGTGATGACCCAAAACCTGAATCTACAGTATTTGCGAAATTGTGTCCTGTCATTTCGGATTCCTGAGGCGAGCTGTTGCCGACCGATCGATCGATAATGCTTCCCTGTTCACTACCTGTTTCAATGTCTACACCATTGTTTGCAGCCCGCTCCATTTCCCTATGCACAATTACCAAATTACTACTTTGAACATCAGTTAATTCATAACTCGGTGGCGCTAACACACTGCTCTCATTTTCACTGTCATTTCTCAGTTTACTTTGGAGCATAGTATTACGTTTTTCACACGCCATTATTGTCACAGTATTTCACACGACAACACAGAAAAACACAATTTGAAGAGCAAAAATAAGAGAACACATTAACATAACACTGAAAATAATATCTTGTTAATTACAGCTGCGAAATACTTGGTGCAAATCTATATGCATGCCACAACTGTTTTACTGTACAACAATGAAAGGCTACAACTACAAAGGAGATTCTCTCTACAATTACGCGCTAGCAATAAACAAAAGCTACACTAAATACACAAACTACAAGAAAAATCAGAAGATTCCAGTGAGGTATCCTAGGCTAAGGGTCGACATATGAAACGTCCCCTTAGAACAATTATACATGACTGTCCTTAAACTGACACACAATATTTTTAGCGCAACGCAATCTGACTTTCAAAACTCCCTACTAAAGAATGGCCCTGACAAACATTAAACTATACCTTTCACAAATCACTTACCTCACAAAAATCTTCGCTGCTCAAGCTACTGCAATACAGCGAGCGCCACTACTGCCAGCTAAATAAAAGATTCAAACTACTGAAGGCACAAACTACTGATAGGGGTAGTTAGCAAATGAAAGATATTAATAGAGAGCAAACAATGTATTTACCTTAATATCATCACAAATCATAATATATATATATCAGTTCATGACAAACTGCAAACCTCCGCCATCTCTCTCCCCACATCCACCACTGCTGGCGGCTCACCTCCAACTGCGCAACGTTACGCGCTGTTCACAGCCAGCTGCCGCTGCCCAACACTACAATGGCAGACAACAATGCAAACTAGCCACAGACTGCACACAGCACAGCCAGTGATTTTCATATTGAGCGCTACGTAACGTTGCCAATAAGAAAACATAAACAGCCTACTTACATAGAGAAAACATAAACAGCCTACTTACATAGAGAAAACATAAACAGCCTACTTACATACAGAAAACATAAACAGCCTACTTACAGAATGCTCGGGAAATGTAGTCCACCAAGAAAGGAATTAGCTCACGAAACACCCGTTCAACCAGTACCTGACTATTGCTCGTCACAAAGAAGAGCAGCACTTCTAGTTACAGGTTCTTTTAGCAAACACGAAAGCGCCACAGAAATGCTCTCGCCAGTGTCAGGCGCTGAAACAGAGGCGTTCTGCATCACGGTATGGTCTGCTGTGAAAGTTCCGGGAGCGTACCTACCTAGAAGAGTCAAACCCCCCCCCCCCCCCCCCCGATGACCATGAAGATGAAGTCATAGGTTCCAATCCACAGAGAGGCTAACCAGCAATCGTTCTTCCCGCCAACCACACACGACTGGAACAGTAAAAGGTGGAAGTGACAGTGGTACAGAAAGTGCCCTCTGCCACACACAGAACGGTGACTTGTGGAGTATACATGTAGATGTTTTATTGCTTACCTGTGTTGGTACTGCTCTATATTTTGCTATAAAAACAATTTTCAGCATAGAACAGAAAACTGCACACACACCCTATCTCCATGTTCACCTGTTTAGTGTTACGAAATATTGGGAAATATGAACTGCATTTTGTGGCGTCAATTGTCGAATAATGCGACAGGTATAACCTGTAAGTGCCCGAAACCGGTAAAGAAATTAAATTTCTTTTACCCAACTGGTTGCTTACTATTTCGTTATATTAAACGTCAAAAAAATGGAGAATGTTGGATAGTGCCAAATGAAGTGATGTCAACAAAATGGAGCCCATTACAGATACTATACGGAAAAAAGGATATATTTTTAGTCAAACTATGAGCACACCAGGAACCAGATTATTAAAAAAAATTACAGAAAAACTTTGGAACATGAAGCAACAAGTAGAGTGGACAAAGGAAATCAGGGAGGAAACAGCTAGAATTAACTTAAGCGATTTGCAAGACAAAACAGAAAATTTAAAGAAATTGAAAAACATAAAAATAAGATTTAAACCAAAAATAGACACAAAACAAACAATAAAAATGTTATTCAAAGATGAAGATACTGGGTAATTCGGAAAGAGAATCTGTTAAAGAAGATGACCAAAAAATGATTGACTGAAGTGGTACAATGAGGCCTTAAAAGCAGAAGAATAAGAAGAAGAAGAAGAAGAAAATGTGTTCTATCTCGGAAACCATTCGGAATAGAGCATATGTCCATAGGAAGTTTTTTACCTCAAATGATCATTCCTGTAATATCCCTAAACACTGACTATTCCTCTTCGCTCAACCTGTAAGCTGCACATATCACTGTACAGCTCGCGTACTTTGTGTTAATACTAGCGATTTTATATCCTATTAACTGAGTACCCGGCACTGCACGGATGTTTATTCATTCCTGTTCCATTACTCCATCTCCTCTTTCCCCCTCTCTGCCTGTTCATTTCTTCCTACCCCCATTCTCTCTCACGTTACCACCCCTACCCCATTAAGAAGTTGCTGGTTCTTATCTCCAAAAGTATTTCTTTTAAGATAGTAATTAACATGTGAACCAAGTTTGGTTGAAATCGATGCAGGGGTTTAGGATGAGTCTTTTATCCACGGCTTTGACCGCATATGCACATGTCAAATACATTTCACATATATTTAACATATTTACCACGCATTGGTACACATAGTTCACCTGTATCTCTAGCGAATTTCTCCCTGCAGTGTCATTTTCACGAAGCTCAATGTTTATTACCTCGTATCTCCTGAACTATGTGTCGTACAGTGATAAAAATTTCCAGGAACATTCAGTGATATATGTGAATACTGCCTGAAAACTGTGCTGCAAATTCAGTTAGTAGTGAAGAATACAGTAGTAGTGAAGAAATGTCATACTTCAAGCGGCAATTTTACTGGATGTACAGCGGAAGTGTAGTAAGCGATAGACATTTTTTCTTTCATCATTTTGTGGGGGTTGTCAGAGAGAAATTTTTGGTAAAGTTCAAATGGCTCTGAGCACTATGGGACTTAACTTCTGAGGTCATCAGTCCCCTAGAACTTAGGACTACTTAAACCTAAGTAACCTAAGGACATCACACACATCCATGCCCGAGGCAGGATTCGAACCTGTGACCGTAGCGGTCGCGCGGTTCCAGACTGTAGCGCCTAGAACCGCTCGGCCACATCGGCCGGCTTTGCTATCTCCGTCAGCACCTTTTCTGGAGCTGGATATCGCACATTACCACATCGATTTCAGAACGCACTATTGACTGACAGCGTAAATTTGTACTTCAGACAACAATTTATTTATTTTATCTATAATGGTTTCAAACTTTGCGGTCATTTAGAAGTATAACAATGAGAAGGAGCATAGGAAACTGCCACAGTTTTAAATGAATGAGAAATTCATTTTCCTCCAGATTCTTTCCGGGCAGAGTTCATTTATTAGGAAAATTTTACGTTTTTTTCCAATAAAATGGAAGAATAAATGGCATAATAGTTTAAGAAACAAACTTTTATTTCTCGAAAGGTCTGCATGTCGTACACTGTTACAGAGGGCGAACACGTACTCCATTAAGAAAATTACGATGGTTTTTCACGTTTATTTTTTGAGTATTTTGGTATAGTATTACTTGGTCTTCAGAGACTCGTTACAAAGTAATAATGAAATTATAATTTGCTGGTTGTTACACCAATTACTTAAGTTTCTGTTAAAAGAACTTCACAACTGTGAACAGTCCGAAGTTTGCAATCGCTACAATAGCGTCAGATCCAGTTCCACGTAGGTGCAGAACTATTGATGTGGTTGCCGTTACTGCGGGAACAGCTCAGTACTTACTGGTCAATTCTTCGTCCCTAAACCTATCCGTGCTGCTGTGTGTTACTGTGAAGGTGCTAATAACACTACCAGAGAAAACAAACGCGAGACAGAACTGAACAGCTCCGAATGCAAGCTTGAGGGCATAACTGTTTTCAACAGCAAGTACTGGGAGCGAATGGAACGAGTTTGCATCCATACAAGACAAGCCCGCATAACATCAACATTTGCACTGCTGTGCAAATATTTTCAGTTAGTACAAATACAAGGGTAATTGGCGGTACGAAATCTAACGAAATGCAGTTACTTGTGACGAGCCACTGGAGACTGAGTATTACCGTATCTCAAGTCTAACAATACCACCACTTGCAAAGTAGGTTAGAAATCAGATTAATAATGCTGCCCACGCAGCATATGTTCGCTTTATCGGGCAACAACAAAGTTATTGACTGTGGATGATATCGTCAGAATGGAAATAATGAAGTCACTGTAAAAAAGTCATTAATTTTGGCACTTATCTTGAATGGATTTCCACGTAGATTTCGTCGGAGTTGTTATGGCTCATCTTGTTGATTCTAGCGTGATTCCACTTTGATTGCTAGAAGGTCCAGATCTGTATTTTAGCAATATTTGAAGACCTAACAAACGCGTTTTTCAGGAAATTCTTAATGATCAAACAATCCCAGATCAGAGCAATGGTATGGTAGAATTAATAATTGACTTTGTGTTCACGATCCACATTTTTATTTAACTTCTTGTAAATTCACATATACTTCATCTTAATTGTCACATCATCAAGAAAACAGTTTTGTATCAATCTTCATATATTTAATTTCCACTTTAACCAAACACAAGACTTGACTGTTCTTTTACAAAGCGAAATAACAACTTAACTTCTACAAAGTGAAACAAAGACTGCTCTGTGCGCATTCGCGCCAAAACGGTTACAAGTAAGTCAAAAATTATGACAGTCTCACAGAAATGAATACACACAAGAACCATATCACTGAAGTATATCGATACATCGGAGTACCTATACATTAACAAAACCAAATGTGAATATTGTCACAAAAATATGTCTGTTACTTCGCAGTAAAGTAGTACGATATTACTGGTATCGAGAACTGGGGTTGGAGTGCCGTACGGTCACGTAAATAAAGAACCATTACACAAGGTACCCAGAAATGTCCCTGAGCCACCTCCGAAATTTTATCGGTTGACTGACAGGATCAAATAATGCGTTGTTACGAACATAAGCACACCGGACGAAAAAAAGAAAGTCACCTCCTGGGATGCTTCCTTTGAAAAGGGCACGGCCGATTTCCTTCCCCACCCTTTCGTTATCCAACCCGCCTCCGTAGCTCAGTGGAAGTTGCGCCTCTTGTGCCGGGCGGGAAGGTTGCTTGTTATTCCACCTCACCGCAGCGACGCGCGCGCCTCCACATCTTTTTCTCGGTGTTTGTGTCTTCGTGTGTGTCGCATCGTCGTTTGGTCCATAGCGTCAGTTGTTGTGCGTGCCTCCTCTACCGGTGTAGTCCGCTCCGTAATGTTGAATATATTTCCAAGAGTGTTCCGAGAAAAGGTAAAGGAAGCTTTAGTTTTGACAAATCCAAGAGTTCCCTGCAATCCGGATCTTTGTAGATTCGTGACTGGCTCGTCAATTCCATTCCTGTAAAGTCTGATCAGGTTCGTACTGCCTCTTTTGACTCCGATAACTATGTCTTATCCGTTAAGATTTTGGATCCCCAAGAAGTAGATAGATTGCTCTTGTGTCTTGGCTCTCAAGTTTCCTTTAAGCATCGTGATGGTTCCACAGGTGTGGTACATCGTACTAACGTAGAATTTCCAAGTGTTCAGTCTAGCAGCAGGGGTTGACGACAGTTTACTTAAGAAGATTTTGCTCCCTTATGGCGATGCGACGGGCATACGACGCGAATGTTGGTCCGCACAACACCGGTTGCAATGTTTTAGCAGTATCCATTCAGTGGAGATGGTAATCAAATGCAACATTCCTTCCCGTCTACAGATCTATGATTATTGCATTTATGTAACGTACAGTGGACAAGTGGGGACATGCTTTCTCTGTAATGAAAGTGACCACCTAAAATCTAATTGCCCGCGGCGAGTATTTGTATTCAGGTACTCATTTGAACAGCGTCGAAAACTGCCGTTAGTTGATCTCGGGCCGGCCGCTGTGGCCGAGCGGTTCTAGGCGCTTTAGTCCAGCACCACGTGACTACTATGGTCGCAGGTTCGAATCCTCCCTCGGGCATGGATGTGTGTGCTGTCCTTCGGTTGGTTAGGTTTAAGTAGTTCTAAGTTCTAGGGGACTGATGACCTCAGATGTTAAGTCCCATAGTGTTCAGACAGTTACGAGTAATGCAATGTAATCTCATAAGCAAAGAAAGGAAATTAAATAATGGACTACCTCTGCATTATCTATTACGCTTTTCAATTTTTTTATTTCTGACATACCTGAAACCAGCACAAATAAGTTTGAATATGCTGACGATCTAGCATTTGCCGTTCAACACAAAGAGTTCAAAAGTGATGAAAGCACTCGAACTGGCGATATCAACAAAATATATGAATATTTCTCCATGTGGATGTTATGGCCAGGCTCTCTAGAACCAAAGTCAGCAGTTTCCACTGACACAACAAAGTGCCACATTATACACCGCACATCTGCGTGAGCGACACAGCGCTTCGCTACTAGTCGCCTAAACTATCTTGGAATGACTCTTGATAGGACGCTGTCTTTCAGGAAGCATCTAGAAAGATTTTCTTCGAAATTAAGTACACGAAACAATCGTATTCAGAATCTCTGAAGGACTAGCTATGTTGCAGCAACGGATCCACTTCCAACTTCGGCGCTCAATTTAGTGGTTTTTTTTTTTTTTTTTTTTTTTTTTTTTTTTTTTACGTCTGAATATTGTGCTCCAGTGTGGCTGAACAGCCCTCACGTAAATAAGACAGACACTCAGCTCAATACAACCATTAGAAACATTTCAGGTTGCAAAGGAACTACTCCCTTATGTGGTCTTACAACACTAAGCGACATAGCTCCTCCTCTGTTACGACAAGAAACCCTACAAGAAGAATATTCCAAAACCATGAATAATCTTCAACTGGTCAGCACGTTGCTGAAGGCGTATCGAAGCTGGATTGGTGAAATTGCTGCAGTCTCATCCGAAATGTTCTGCAGCAGTTGTGGACGACAATGAGGGTTCAAATGGCTCTGAGCACTATGGGACTTAACATCTGAGGTCATCAGTCCCCTAGAACTTAGAAATACTTAAACCTAACTAACCGAAGGACATCACACACATCCATGCCCGAGGCAGGATCGAACCTGTGACCGTAGCGGTCGCGGGGTTCCAGGCTGAAGCGCCTAGAACCGCTCGGCCACCCCGGCCGGCCACTATGACGGACACTGACGCAGACCGCACTACACCTTAGGCTTGAAGGCTCCCCACACAAAGCAAAAGCACACTGACAGGTCAGGTGATCTGGGTGGCCAGCTAGGACCGCGACCAGTCTGACCTCCGCTAACGGCTCGATTAGGTGTGAATACTGTAAATGTGACCCAAGGTTCAGCCGGCTGTATGTGCAGTTGCTCCATCCTGTGGAAGTAACTGTAGGTCTTTTAAAACTCCGTTAAGTCCGCCACAAATGGTTTCAAAAGGTTGGCAACGTAACGCACCGAAGTCAGCGTCGGTGGGAAGAAGATGGGATCAACAATGCGGCATGCGGACACTGCACACCAAACCTCAGCCTGCCGATCATGCAGTGGTGTTACGTGGAAGTTATGCGGATTCTCCGGTGTCCAGAACCCGTGATTCTGTGAGTCGGCATAACCACTCAGGTGAAACCAGGCTTCATCGGACATAAACAACAGATTCATGTCCAACCGCAGTGAACAGCCACTCACAAAGACGCTGAGAAGCATCTGCTGGTTTTAATGCATAAACAGCAGCCACTCGGTAGGGATACATGTGCAGGTCCTGGTGGTGTATTTGTCAGCATGATCGACGAGATAGGCGTGTCTCTCGCGACAGTCGTCGGCTTGATCAGGTTGGACTCTGAAGTATTTTCTGGTGAACTGCAGAAACATTGTCTGGTGCGCGGGCACGTTTCAAAGCATATTTTGACTTGCTCAAAATACACTACTGGCCATTAAAATTGCTACACCACGAAGTTGAAGTGCTACAGACGCGAAATTTAACCGACAGGAAGAAGATGCTGTGATCTGCAAATGATTAGCTTTTCAGAGCATTCACACAAGGTTGGCGCCGGTGGCGTCACCTACAGCGTGCTGACATTAGGAAAGTTTCCAACCGATTTCTCATACACAAACAGCAGTTGACCGGCGTTGCCTGGTGAAACGTTGTTGTGATGCCTCGTGTGAGGAGGAGAAATGCGTACCATCACGTTTCCGACTTTGATAAAGGTCTGATTGTAGCCTATCGCGATTGCTGTTTAACGTATTGTGACATTGCTGCTCGCGTTGGTCGAGATCCAATGACTGTTAGCAGAATATGGAATCGGTGAGTTCAGGAGGGTACTACGGAACACCGTGCTGGATCCCAACGGCCTCGTATCACTAGCAGTCGAGATGACTGGCATCTTATCCGCATGGATGTAACGGATCGTGCAGCCACGTCTCGATCCCAGAGTCAACAGATGGGGACGTTTGCAAGACAACAAAAATCTGCACGAACAGTTCGACGACGTTTGCAGCAGCATGGACTATCAGCTCGGAGACCATGGCTGTGGTTACCCTTGACGCTGCATCACAGTCAGGAGCGCCTGCGATGGTGTACTCAACGACGAACCTGGGTGCACGAATGGCAACACGTCATTTTTTCAGATGAATCCAGGTTCTGTTTACAGCATCATGATGGTCGCATCCGTGTTTGCCGACATCGCGATGAACGCACATTGGAAGCGTGTATTCGTCAACGCCATACTGGCGTATCACCCTGCGTGATGGTATGGGGTGCCATTGGTTACACTTCTCGGTCACCTCTTGTTCGCATTGACGGCACTTTGAACCGTGGACGTTGCATTGCAGATGTGTTACGACCCGTGGCTCTACCCTTCATTCGATCCCTGCGAAACCCTACATTTCAGCACGATAACGCACGACCGTATGTTGCAGGTCCTGTATGGGCCTTTCTGGATACAGAAAATGTTCGACTGCTGCCCTGGCCAGCACATTCTCCAGATCTCTCACCAATTGAAAACGTCTGGTCAATGGTGATCAAGCAACAGGCTCGTCACAATACGCGAGTCACTACTCTTGATGAACTGTGGTATCGTGTTGAAGCTGCATGGGCAGCTGCACCAGTACACGCCATCCAAGCTCTGTTTGACTCAATGCCCAGGCGTATCATGGCCGTTATTACGGCCAGAGGTGGTTGTTCTGGGTACTGATTTCTCAGGATCTGTGCACCGAAATTGGGTGAAAATGTAATCACATGTCAGTTCTAGAAGAATATATTTGTCCAATGAATACCCGTTTATCACCTGCATTTCTTCTTGGTGTAGCAATTTTAATGGCCAGTTGTGTAGAACCCGGATGACGCCAGTTTCGGACTAAGCGTTGCATGGCACTATTTGCTGGCGCTTTGACACCCTTAAACTTCTCGGCGAACAACTGAGCACACCGTTTCCACGACTTTTTCGTCACGTAACTTTCCACAACGAACACCCGCTGCTCCATCGTCCCCCTTACTCTGGTCCACGGACACTGACACAGTCCGCACTACGCTCTGAACCAGTGTGGATCACGTGGCTGGTGTATACGTGTACACGTGGTGTGCCCGTCACGGAGTGTGGTTATATGCATGTATTCACGTCGAATCTTATCCACTCGACTGGAGCAATTTTATTTGCCCCATCCCTGTACCTTTCTTTTGCAGTCGAGACTGCAGCACCAACAAATCTGTCATAATTTTCAGGTGAAGATGGTATGCATCAACTAACTTTATCCAGTTCATCGGAGAATGTTTGCCAGTTACTCTTTGTAAGTTCCGTCTTGGTCTAGGAATGGATCGAATATCCGGAATCTGGCATCACACTTCGTAAATGACATGTCGGTATTGGCTGTTTGGAAAGTCACCTTTAACTATTCTGGACATATTTAGAGACTGGTTATTGTGATGAGAACCAGAGATCTGGGTTGTAATCTTTCCCCATGTTGCAGACCTGGATGAATCCTTATCTTTTGTATAAACAATGAGATATAAAACTGTTTTCTTCAGCCCATTCTGCAAGTGCAATATCATTCTGATCGCTGGTGTTACATTTCCACATTGTACGATGGCTGGTTAAAATCCGCTTCCGGCCATTCAGATTTAGATTTTCCGTGATTATCCTAAATCACTTCTGACAAATGCCGGGCTGGTTCCTGTGAAACGGCACTGCATATTTCCTTCTTCATCCTTGGTGCAAACTGATCTTGTGCTCCGTCTCTAATGACCTCGATGTCGACTGGACGTTAAATCCAGTCTTCTTTCTTTTTCCTTGTATAATGGCTGTTAAAATCACCTATATAGATAACTGGGTGAGGGAGTGGTGTTAGAACTACAGGTGGGTATGGGATTTGTGGTGGCTTACGTATATTTGCTACTGTGATCTTCTCAACTTCTATATTGACAATATGGAGGTCATTTTCAATACTGACACTTAATAAGGAGGCGTTTTCCATATTACTACGAACGTAAGTTACGCATCCATATACACGATTATATGATGCACAAGTACAAGGTGTATCAAAAAGAATCATCCGATTTGGCACTCTATATTTGTAAAACTAATAAACATATACAATGAATTTTGTTTTTTGATGAACGGGAAACACAAAAAATTTTTTTTCATATCTTTTCATAGATGTTCAATATGCCCCCCCCCCCCCCCCCCCCCTTGAGATGCACGGCATATGTCAAAGCGATATTCAAATTGTTCCCACACTGCAGCGACCATGTCTTGAATTACAGCTTCCACTTCCACGGCTGCTGTTATGTGATGTCTCAGTTCATTCATTGTTGTTGCTAACGGAGGCACATAAACAGAGTCTTTTATAAACTCCCATAAGAAATAACCACATAGTCAGGTCCGGTGACATTAGAGGCCAGTAATGTAAGGCTGAATCATTTGGTCCAGTGCGTCCGATCCATCGTTCAGCAATCCTTTGATATAAAAATTCCCACGCTTACAGATGTCATTGTGGCGGTGCCCCATCCTGTTGGTAAATGAAGTCGTTTGAATGAGTCTCCAACTATGGGAAAAGAAAGTTCTCAAGCATATCGAGATATGTACCTCTTGTAACAGTTTCTCGGCAAAGAAACTGCACAAAACACATTAAATTTCGAGAGTCCCTCTCATGTTGTACAACTTCATGTGGTTGTTCCGTACCCCACGTTCTCACATTATGGCGGTTCACCTTTCCATTTAAATGGAGTGTTGCCTCGTCACTAAACACTAAGAATGTAAGAAAACTGTCATCATCCATCTTGTCAAGAACGAAATTACAGAACTCTACACGTTGTTTGTCACCTTCACGAAGAGCTTGCAGTAGCTGGATTTTTTACGGTTTCATGTTGAACCGTCGACGCAACACACGCCAGATAGACATTGGAGGCATGTTCAGCTGTGGAGCTGCGCGGCGAACGGATTTGTGCGGACTCCTTGTGAAACTATGGTGGATGCGTTCGACGTGTGTGTCGAACACTCAGGGGGGCAGCACGGCGATTTGCCTTTACTCAAACAACATGTTTCTCGGAATTATTCACGCCATCGTCTAATGTTCTGTGCTGTAGGAGGTTCCATACCATACCTAGTGCGACAGTCACGCTAAAGAGATATTACGGACGCGCACTGCGCAAAACGTAGAACACAGTGGCTTTCTGTTGTCCCTACACCATTTTCACTAGAACTGAAATGGGCACACACTGCTACTATCTAGCGGGAATCATGTAAATCTCGCGAGTTTGGTCTTTCCAACAGTGCATTGTTTACGCACATATCTCAAATAACATGACAGTAACGATTTTTAAAAAATCGGATGATTCTTTTTGATACACCATGTACTTCGTATCCGGGTATTGTGCCCCTTGAGCGAAGGTTGTTACACTTTCGATCGGAGTTCGTCGAATAACAGCAGTGTCCACATTTTTTTCTCTCACTATCTTGGAGAGAATCTCACCTTTTGATCTGTAGGACCCTTTGGTATAAGCTGGCATATTCGGAGACTATGTCCAATGTACCTTGTCTTGTGGCTCTGATAAGAGCCATCCTGTCGTAATTTTGACTCCAGGTATATCATAGCCAGGAGATCTTACTGGTAAGATAGGTCTGGCTACCAGATCACTGTTGCTCACGTGTAGGGTATATCAAGGTTACATCTACGGGCGCGAGCAACGATCGATACAAATCATGGTATCATAAAATCCCCAAAACATTATAGATTCACCTCCAATTTGAATGAAACCTGCACACGACTCAGGTCAAACGTCTCATGCACTCGACGCCTTGTGTCATTTGAAAGAGACAAAATCGTGACGCGTTGAAACATGCTACACGACTCCAGTCAGCTACTATAAAGTTTTCTTTGTTAGGTGGCTCACTGAAGAAGTTCGCGTTTATTTTCCGCTGTGAACAATGGCGTTCTGCGAGGTATCCGATTCCAGATGGAGATTACATGCAGTTTCCTTCGCAACGTTCGCTCGGGAACTGGTTGAGATGTATTTGCATTCACTGACAACAGCCATTTGTTACGGATTTGAAACTCATTGTCATTGACAAGGTACGACGCTCATCACCATTTCCTACCGCTTAGGATATTTTTACGGCCACTGTTCTCACGCCGCGCTACGTGCTGTAGCAGGAACTAATAAAAAACGTAATCAAATTACAGAAAATAAGTAATGAAGAGATGTTACTTAATTATATAAATGAGAGTATACGTCTATATTTAAATGCGCTGAATTTGTGATAGCATACAGTCCTACAATACCATAATTTACTATTCAATCGTAGCTTAATTAGACCTTATTTATTTCTAATTTCTGCTGCCAGTCACTTCTTTATTTTATGTTTAATCTAACATAATACAACGCGTTTCGAACATGTTCTGTTCATCTTCAGACGTTTATACATACATACAGAGAAATGTTACTTAAAAAGAAACAGTCTTAAACTAGATTAATCTAGAACTCTTTGTCCATTGTTTGTTACTGTAGCGGGTGGTGTGTCACTTGTGTAAAATTTCGAGGTTGTCTTCGATTTTCAAAGGGTGGCCTGTGTCTTTAATGTGAGTTGCTACTGCTGATTTGTTACATTTATCGAGCCTGTAGTAGTCTAAATGTTCTTACAATCGGGTTCTGAAATTTCTGCCTGTTTGGCCGATATAATATTTATTACATTGGCTGCAGGTAATTTTGTAAATTCCAGATACAAGTCTTGATGCATCTGGATATCATGGAAGAAATGGAAATTTTCATACATAATACAAAGCATGAGGATAACATTCTTAATGAGATAACCGAAACCAAAAACTCAGAATTCTTCAACAGTCTTAAGCCAGTTATAACGCAGTAGACTGAACATGTGTCAATGTAAATAATTGACTACAAATCTGTCAGTACCAAGAATATCAATACAAAACCTCGATAATCGATACAGACTCACATGCTACAATCCACCATCTTGTGTTGTGTGCATAATGTTTACATGTATGTCGAAGCAATTTGTGCAGTGAATTACGTTGGCAATCAGTGAGAAAATACAATGTGCAATAGTGTAATGCCAATCAACAGCTCCGCCATTACACCAGTGATGCAAGTGAAGCAGCAAGTGATGAAATCGTGATCAACTGTCATATAAAAGCCTTTCACACTATTTTCGTAACACATAACTGATGCAAATCTATACGCATCCTAAACAGGCTGTGATATCATACATACTCAACCACAAAGAAGAAAACCAGCAGAAAGAAGACATCACTGATTTCGATTTCTAGCCATCCAATGTCCCCCTCCTCCCCCCCCCAATCTAAATGCTACACCAGCCGCTACAGTAACAAACAATGGACAAAGAGTTCTAGATTAATGTCGTTTAAGACTTTTTATTTTTAAGTAACATTTGTCTTACTGAAACTTCCTGGCAGATTAAAACTGTGTGCCGGACCGAGACTCGAACTCGGGACCTTTGTCTTTCGCGGGCAAGTGCTCTACCATCTGAGCTACTGAAGCACGACTCACGCCCGGTACTCACAGCTTTACTTCTGCCAGTACCTCGTCTCCTACCTTCCAAACTTTACAGAAGCTCTCCTGCGAACCTGCAGAATTAGCACTCCTGAAAGAAAGGATATTGCGGAGACATGGCTTAGCCACAGCCTGGGGAATGTTTCCAGAATGAGATTTTCACTCTGCAGCGGAGTGTCTCTCTATGTATGTATGTATCAACGCCTGAAGATGGACAGAACATGTTCGAAACGCGTTGTACTATATTAGATTAAACATAAAATAAAAAAAGTGACTGGTAGCAGAAATTAGAAACAAGTAATTATCCCACACAGTCACGCGTCACAAACATATCCATTATGCCCGAGAATAATTATAATTAAATCTGCTTCCTACAGAGATTTTTTTTTGTACAGAACTGCTCTCTATTGTTGTAAGTTTTTCCAGTCAGTTACGACAATATATTGTATCTCTTATTTTGTCTAAGAGGCAGTGACGTATGAATTATTCGTCGGATCCTGTGTTGAAGTTCGGTCGCCGTGCAGTTGCATGGACTTCATTTGCTTGTTGCAAAATTCTCTTTCTCTAGGGCTCTTTTGGGACACAACTTGAAACAATTTCTGGTACGCATTTTTCTCTTCTGTAATTCACTTATTATTTCACTTCATGGAAGTACACATTTTTAAGATTAACTTCAGAACACAACGCAGAATTCTCGTTATACATATTACGAGGCGACGCTCAAGTTGCACATAGCATATATATATATATATATATATATATATATATATATATATATATATATATATATATATATATACATGCTATTTCAGATTGTTTAGTTTAATTAAATTTCATTGATGAAATAAAAGTAATTAAAGGAAGGATTGCGTAGGCAATTTGTCCTTGATCTCCAGATAACTATTTCGGTTATTTGCGACCTGAAGTCCCCCTCCAACGCCTGCGGGTTATACACCGTTCCCAGTAGACACGGTGAAGAGCTCGCGTTGAAACGCCAACAAACGGGGAATTTCGTTAACGGTGTTGTCATAGAAAGGTCCATACACGACAGTTTCTTTCCACCACTTTGTCACGTCTTCACGTCGACCCATAATATTCAACAGATTCCGTGCAACCGACTGACACGCACACACCACTTCACTGAAATTACTCCTCGGCGGTCAACGTGTTCTTTTAGCGGGGTGACCAAGATTTTGTTCGTTGAGCTAATCTCATTCACGTATTCATAGTTCGTTCGAGTCGTCTGTTGCGCCCTGTTGGGTCACATCAGAGGAGTAAGGGTTGGACAGAACTCATGATTTTACCAGTGTTTGTCTTATTTTAGGGGGAATTATTTGTCTGAATGTTTGAAATTAATTTAGGCAAAATAATTTATTTTATTCCATACTAGCGACCCGCCCCGGGTTAGCACGAAAAGGTGTAGCAAGGGGACCGCGCTGCGCCTGTTCTTCGTCACCGATTTTATAGTACAGATTTCTGGTATCTGCAGAGCTTGGCCACAAATGAAAGTGTGAGAAGTGTGAGCTCCAGACGGCCAAGCACTTAGAAGAAATAGGATTTTTGGTGCGGGTCGGAAGAAGCATGAGTCATTTATGGTAGCCTAGTTTGCAAGCACTGGGAAGTGTACAGATCGGCAATACGACGGCCGTGGGATCGAGACCTTCAGTGGAAAATTTTCTTTTTAGTTTCAATTTTTACATTACTTACACTGCAGATAAACCAAAATGACGCCCGACATAGATACTACATTTATTAAGAGGGTAATCCCAAAAGTAAAGACTCCTATTTTTTTATATGTACACAGTCCTGTTTATTTCTACAATGGTTTACATCAGTTTACGGAGTGAATATTTAGCTATTTTTCGACAAACCACCATTTCTGTCGATGCATTTCTGTAGACGCTGTGGCAGTTTTTGTATACCCATGTCACGCCAGCTCGCCGCCATGCTGTTCAGAAAGTTATGAACCTCTTATTTCACCTCGTCGTCGGAGCTGAATCACTGGGACCACAGTTAACACTGACAGGTACTATGAGACTCTGAAAAAACTCAAACGGGCAATTCAGAACCGGAGAAGAGGTATGTTGAGCAACGCTCGCCCACACATCGCTCGGCAAACCGTTGCTCTACTGCAACAGTTTCAGTGGGACATAATCACCCACCCACCATATAGTCCTGACTTGGCGCCCAGTGACTATCACCTGTTCCCTAGGTTAAAAGAACATTTGGCCGGAAAGCGATTCAGCTCCGACGACGAGGTGAAAGAAGAGGTTCATAGCTTTCTGAACAGCATGGCGGCGAGCTGGTATGACATGGGCTTACAAAAACTGCCACAGCGTGTACAAAAATGAGTCGACAGAAGTGGTGATTATGTTGAAAAATAGCTAAATGTTCAAGCTCTAAACTGATGTAAACCATTGTAGAGCCGGCCCCGGTGGCCGTGCGGTTGTAGGCGCTTCAGGCTGGAACCGCGGGACTGCTACGGTCGCAGGTTCGTATTCTGCCTCGGGCATGGATGTGTGTGATGTCCTTAGGTTAGTTAGGTTTAAGTAGTTCTAAGTCCTAGGGGACTGATGACGTAAGATGTTAAGTCCCATAGTGCTCAGAGCCATTTGAACCATTTTTGAACCATTGTAGAAATAAACATGTATATGTACTTATAAAAAAATAGGAGACCTTAGTTTTGGGATTACCCTCGTAACATTTCCATAAAGGCCAATAAAAGAAAGGCAAGGGAATATTTGGGATTGGCAGGGCGGTATTGTCAGGTGTACATGAGAACTTTGTGTATAAAATTAGATGCGCTGGGGTGATATTCATCGCAACAGCAGTGGATGTAGTAATTTTCTCGGCATGTTGCACACGTGGTAAGCGCAGCATTTATACAATTATACCGCTGTTTTAAAGTTTCGCCAGAAAAACTAACTTGATTTACATTCGTAAAAGATGAAAGTGAATTACCGATCTCAGCCGCATGAGGGCATCAAAATAATTGAATGGCGACAAGTTAGACTTTGTGCTGGACCGGGACTCTAACAGGGATTTCCCGCTTGACTCGAGCGCTAGTCTCAACTTGTCGCACACTACTTCCTTAGTGCCTCCCCCCCCCCCCCCCCCCGACCTATCGACCATCCTCCCTGCTCGCCACATTTGAGCCGGATTCCGACATGAGGCCGAACTTACGGTGCATTCACGCTGCAGATTCATCATATATCGCCATCATGGCGTAGACAGACACAGCACATACAATATTAATTCATACAAGGCTCTCTCTCGTCACACAGTTTGGTAACAAACCACGCGTAACGCATCATTTCGCCAGATGTTTACTAGGATAGCTGTTGATGTTCATTGGAATGTATTTTGATGCACTGATTTCTTGGAAATTTATTTTCAGTCCCGACATTTCCTTTCCTTTTCATGGCTTTTATGAAAATATTAATAAATACAATATATTGAGCATCATTTCGGTTAATTTGCACTGTAAGTAACGTAAAGATTGAAAATAAAAAAAATCACATAAATAGCCCACGCCTCGCCAGATCCACGCCAAAAATGCTATTTTTTCTAAACGCTTCCTTATCTGGAAACTTCTGCCACTTTCATGTCAGGCCAAGCTATGCAGAAACCATAAATTTGTACAAAATCGTTGATGGCGAATAGCCGCAGTCTCCTAGTAAGTATCTACGGCCAGACGATTTGTCTGGCGTAGCTGTAGTCATATACCGAAAAACCTTCCTCGTGAATCAGTCTCTTTATTAGTCAAAAATCCCTACTGTAATTCCTGATAACTATCGTTCACATAGAGCTTTAAAAACGCGATGGGGACTTAAATCCATCATAGTTCAGCCAACTAGCACGAAATGTTTTTAAATGCGAACATTTTAGGTTAGGCTCTGCCGTGACTGTTATTCACATTAAATGAAACAACAAGTTCATTGTTACCAGTCACTCTTTATGTATCTCCACGACGCGTAGCAAAGGTTTAAACCTCCATCATCAGGTGGATTTACATTTGTTAGTCTGACATAAGTGTGTGTGTTTTTTGTGTTACGATTTTTTGGAGGAACTTGTACACTGTCTAGTGGGAGAAGAAAAATGGTTCAAATGGCTCTGAGCACTATGGGACTTAACTTCTGAGGTCATCAGTCCCCTAGAACTTAGAACTACTTAAACCTAACTAACCTAAGGACATCACACACATCCATGACCGAGGCAAGATTCGAACCTGCGATTGGAGCGGTCGCGCGGTTCCAGACTGTAGCGCCTAGAACCGCTCGGTCACTCCGGCCGGCTGAATCAAAGTGGGAGAAACAAAGCACTATTTTGAGAACATTTGTAAACAATATGACAAGATACATGTGGTGCGTTACAACAGTGAAAGGGTCTTGTCACCACTGGAGGTACTTTATTTTACGTATTTTATTTTTACCGTTAGATATACATATAGTTTTTTGTCAAAAGAAACCCAAAACCATGTTCTGAAATAGTGTTTTGTTTCTCCCACTAGACAGTGCACAAGTTCCTCCAAAAGTCGTAGCACAACACACACGCAGATGTCATACAAACAAATATAAATCCACTTGATGATGGAAGTTTAAACCTTTGAAACGCGTCGTGGAGATAAATAAGCGGTGAATGATAACAGTAAACTTGTTGTTTCATTTAATAGCACGAAATATTTGTAAATTATATACACACATGTGAATCAGTGAAAACCGTAACACAGGCTGTATAGTAGTTTCTGTGGTTAGCCTTCACATGCAGAGAGAAAAACACGGTAGAGTACCTTAATTTGGTAATACGTATAGATTATACGGAAACCTGTAGTTATCATAAGCAGTACTTGATTTATTCTTTAATTACTGGCGTGCCGAGGGACTTCTCAGCGTGCTGAAACAACCAACCAACTTTTAATCCGGCGAGAACCTTCTAAAGTAAAGTAAATGCAGTGTTAGATGCTGGCTGAGAACTTTCCGTGGAGAGCTGAAGATGAAAGATGGTGTGTCCACGTGGTTTCGCCGGCGGCGCTCATTAGGAGCTGTGGCGGAGTGTTTAGGGTTATTTGAGCCGGCTGTCCATTAGCGGCTGCGGCTCCTCCGCCTTTCTGAAGGAACGCCGACATCGCCTCCGGTTACACGCCATTTCCGCATTTTCTTTCCTCGCCAGACTTGGTTTTTTAAATCTGTGCAAATTTATCTGCGGCGCTTCTACTGTGTCGGCTTCTATACTACGTCTGCTCCGAAACTTCCTTATCTCACAGGTCTTCGCTCTGGCTCTCCCATGGACTAGATCAAACTGGTGAGATTTTCGAAGCTGGAATACATCAGTCCATACATCTGCAAGGCACGTAACATCCGCGGTAACCATACACAAACACGTTGCAGACCATCCATTCACAGATATAAAACATAATCTTCATATCTACCGGCGTTTGAACGCATGTCACAAAACAGACCTCCTAGAGGCATTATAGATATTTTCGCATTATTAAATTGAAATAATCGTGAAATAATGTTCGAACGAAAATTAGAAAAAAAATGCAGCAATTCCTGCGGGATTAGGATTCCAAATTGTACTCTTGTCTTTCGTGTACAGCTATGCAGGAATGATTTACATCTTGCCTTCGCAGCTTCAGTTCATGAAAGTGAAGGAGTAGTCCACGAAAATTTAAAGTCTGTGCTGGAGTCCATTTCACCCACGATGACGGGTTTATTTGTAAATAAATTTGTAAATTATTAATTGTTTCCAATCTACAGGGTATGGTGCTGCAATTAAAACAGAGTACATTGACAGAACAAGTAAGTGCCAAGGTTATTGTACACTCCTGGAAATTGAAATAAGAACACCGTGAATTCATTGTCCCAGGAAGGGGAAACTTTATTGACACATTCCTGGGGTCAGATACATCACATGATCACACTGACAGAACCACAGGCACATAGACACAGGCAACAGAGCATGCACAATGTCGGCACTAGTACAGTGTATATCCACCTTTCGCAGCAATGCAGGCTGCTATTCTCCCATGGAGACGATCGTAGAGATGCTGGATGTAGTCCTGTGGAACGGCTTGCCATGCCATTTCCACCTGGCGCCTCAGTTGGACCAGCGTTCGTGCTGGACGTGCAGACCGCGTGAGACGACGCTTCATCCAGTCCCAAACATGCTCAATGGGGGACAGATCCGGAGATCTTGCTGGCCAGGGTAGTTGACTTACACCTTCTAGAGCACGTTGGGTGGCACGGGATACATGCGGACGTGCATTGTCCTGTTGGAACAGCAAGTTCCCTTGCCGGTCTAGGAATGGTAGAACGATGGGTTCGATGACGGTTTGGATGTACCGTGCACTATTCAGTGTCCCCTCGACGATCACCAGTGGTGTACGGCCAGTGTAGGAGATCGCTCCCCACACCATGATGCCGGGTGTTGGCCCTGTATGCCTCGGTCGTATGCAGTCCTGATTGTGGCGCTCACCTGCACGGCGCCAAACACGCATACGACCATCATTGGCACCAAGGCAGAAGCGTCTCTCATCGCTGAAGACGACACGTCTCCATTCGTCCCTCCATTCACGCCTGTCGCGACACCACTGGAGGCGGGCTGCACGATGTTGGGGCGTGAGCGGAAGACGGCCTAACGGTGTGCGGGACCGTAGCCCAGCTTCATGGAGACGGTTGCGAATGGTCCTCGCCGATACCCCAGGAGCAACAGTGTCCCTAATTTGCTGGGAAGTGGCGGTGCGGTCCCCTACGGCACTGCGTAGGATCCTACGGTCTTGGCGTGCATCCGTGCGTCGCTGCGGTCCGGTCCCAGGTCGACGGGCACGTGCACCTTCCGCCGACCACTGGCGACAACATCGATGTACTGTGGAGACCTCACGCCCCAGGTGTTGAGCAATTCGGCGGTACGTCCACCCGGCCTCCCGCATGCCCACTATACGCCCTCGCTCAAAGTCCGTCAACTGCACATACGGTTCACGTCCACGCTGTCGCGGCATGCTACCAGTGTTAAAGACTGCGATGGAGCTCCGTATGCCACGACAAACTGGCTGACACTGACGGCGACGGTGCACAAATGCTGCGCAACTAACGCCATTCGACGGCCAACACCGCGATTCCTGGTGTGTCCGCTGTGCCGTGCGTGTGATCATTGCTTGTACAGCCCTCTCGCAGTGTCCGGAGCAAGTATGGTGGGTCTGACACACCGGTGTCAATGTGTTCTTTTTTCCATTTCCAGGAGTGTATTAGGTCTACAACTTTGCTTCCGCCGTTTTGCAATAGACGGCAGTAGCGGCAAGTGGGGTTCGAGTGGTTGGTCATAGGTGTAATACAATAAGCTTAGGCATCTGTAAACATAATGCCATAAAAATATTAGTCGATTTGTGATTGAATTATAGGGTTATCCTCGAATAAGTACGTCAACTTACGTACCCATTTATCGCCATTTGCGGGAAGTTTTAATTTTCTGCTTTAACATGAAGAAATCTGCGGCTGTGGCTCTTAATATGCTGGTAAGACCAATGGTGAGGGGACTATTGGTGAAAGAACGTGCAGAGAATGTTTTCATCGCCTTAAGAACGGCGATTTTGATGTTGAAGACCGGCATGGCGGGGGAAGACAGAACGTTTTCGTAGCTACTGAAACAGACGAAGACAGTCACAGGACATCATTATCGAAAGCAATTGATGCGTTCGATCCCAGCACTGAAACACAAACGGCCACAATACAGCGATAGACACATAAAGGTAATTTTGCAGCAGGTCAGTGCTCGATCCCATGTCGCAAAACCCGTCAAAATGTACATGGAAACGTTGAAATGAGAAGTCCTATCCCTCCCGCCGTATTCTCCATACGTTGCTCTCTCTGACTACCACCTTTTTCGATCAGTGGCGTACAGTCTGGTTGACCAGCACTTCCGATCAAGTGCAAAATCGAATTGATTCATGGATCCCCATAAAAGACGCCCACTTCTTCCGCCACAGGATTCGTATGCTATCCGAAAGATGGGAGAATGTAGTGGCCAGCGATGGGCAATACTATGAATCATAATTTTTTTGTAAGTTTTTCGCAATAAAGCCCCGAACTTCGAGAAAAAACGGCGGAAGCAAAGTTGTAGACATAGTACTTCAGTTATACCCATTATGAATTATGTTTTGAGGCTGCGACTGTCATTGAAACGAAAAAGGTATAAATTCAATCTTTTATGTTACTTTGTCTAGTGACAAGAGTGATGTTTTATGTAGCACGAAAATTACTTCTGAATGTTGCACCATTCAAGTATTATAAATTTCTATGCGATACGATAATGAAAATGAAATATAGCTATGTGAATTTTGGAACGCTTTACATGTACAGTCTTAGACATAAAAAGTGACCGCCGGCCGGCCGCCATAGAGACTAAGTCCGAGTCGGTTACTTATGGTGGCCAATGAAACCGACCGCCCCTGGCAACGCTAAGTCCGACCATCTGCACAGTCTGGCAACACTGTAAGATGTGGAAGTGTCAGGAGGAAGTGTTGTCTACTTACGAGATGTCGTGTTGTGTGATCCCGTGGTCTAGTGGACAGTCGGCATCTAGCCGTGACACGGCTCGGACGCGCGGCGCGCTGAGCAGCGCCCCACACGTGTGCGTGTTTAATTGCTGCGCAAGGTACTGCGTTCGCTGTTGTGATTTAGAGCTCGCTGTCTATATGGCGTTCTCTTACCGCCAGGCGACGGTGAAACTCACGTCCAACGATTCCTACCGCGTCCAAAGGCTTATGAAATCGAACGGTTTCTGAGAGACGACATTCACGTCGATCCCCACGAGCTGATAGGCATACACCGGTCTATTACTTCCAGTACAGTCTATCACAAGATGAAGAACGAAGAGGCATGTGACAACCTAGCCCGACGTTCCACCAACGGCTACCGCTTTCGCCACGCTGACAGAAACGTAAGCACGGTAACCGTGGACAACGCGTGTATGGATATGCGTACAGTGCCCGTATTTGAACTGCCGTTCGAAGTCCCGACAGCTTTCGTTACTGACGCATTGCGACCATATGGAACGGTCCTAAGCTACACAGAAGAGAAGTGGAACACTTTTGAAACCTATCGCGTGCTCAATGGCGTCCGACACGTACGCATCGAACTCCGCAAACACGTGCCGTCGTACGTGTTCATCGGAGGTTCCCAGGACAACATTATTTACGGCGGACAACCGCGGGGGTGTGCCGGCTGTGGACAGGAGGGTCACGTCCGATCCAACTGCCTTGTCCAGGTGCCAAGTGCGGAAGCACTACAGACAGCTGTTCTAACCGCATTACCGCTTAAGTACGTGCGCACAGATGCCGCGCCCAAGTTGCAGTCCAATGTGCCCGCGAGCTCAGCCGCCGACGACGCCGTGACTGCGGCGCCTCACGACGAGATGTCCTTGAAAGACACAACGCCCGCCATCATCACTACTACCACCACCGTCGTCGTGCCAGAGGCGTCGGTCCCGGACGCCGACCGCATGGCTGACTCCAGCCCTTCGATGGGAGCGGACACACGGACGCGGAATCAACGGTCACCGAAGGGTCATAAGAAACGCCGCCTCTCGACGGAAGACGATCAACAGGGCAGAGACAGGGAGCACGCTGCCGACGCCGTCTCTGACGCGTAGTTGCCAACGGAATCTACCAGCACCGCTCCAAGGCTGGCCTCACCCAGCCCAGACGTTCCCATGACTGAAGCCCCTCAGGACAAAGACCATATGATGGAGCACAATGCCCATGGGATGCGCCGTCACCGACCCCTTCCCCGCTCGGTGACTGGGCTGCTGAAATGGAGGCAGAAGACGCACAAGACACCCTTGACACTCCTTCTCCAGACGGGTCCGGTGTCCCACATGGGGAGTGCCTAACACCCGCAGAAGGGCCGCGTTAAAGATACCTGCCGCACGGATGGGTAGCCAAGCGGCCCCACGATCATCGAGAGGCTGCCATTTTCATCTACTCACTCAACATTTAGATGTCCCAGTCCTACCGTGTCGGCACAGTCAACGTTAACGGCATACGCTCTGTCATCAAAACGCGCATGTTCCACGATATGCTCCGGTCACCGGACCTGGATATCACCCTCCTCAAGAAGTCCATCCAGAGCTACAATTGAACATTTATGGATACACAGCCTACAGCACCCCATCAAGCGACGGTGCCGGCGGAACCGCCATCCTATTACGCGACGGCATCGAGGCATCGGAAGTTACATATCTACATCTGCACGAGGTGTTGCCGTCACGGTGGGAGCAGTCCGCGTTGTCAATGTTTACGTGTCCTCCGGGTCATCTCGTCGCAGAAAAAGGGTCACCTTTCATTCCGACGAAATTGCTCCACTCATGAATGGGAACACGGAATACTACATTATAGGCGGCGATTTTAATAGCGCCTTGGAGCCAGCAGACCAAACACCGCACTACTCTACATGCCCGGCATTACGGCCACTCGTGCGAGATCTGGCGCTACACGACACGTGGCGTCTCCTTCACGGGGACCGCCGTGGCTATACATATTTCACCGACCACTCTGCCAGCCGTCTCAACCGGATATACATCTCACGAGGACTTCTCTCCGCAGCAAGGGATGCAGAACTGTGGCCGACAGCCTTCACGTACCATTTGGTATACATCTGCTCGGTCACACTCCCTGGACAGCTCACACATTGCACCCGTGGTCTGTGGACGCTGAAAATTTGCTACCTATATGAGGACGCATGTCGGACGGAGATCGCTGCTACGGGCGATCGCTGCCTCCGGAGTTTGCATTCACATCCTTCCACTGTACATTGGTGGCTCGACCGCTCCAAGTCGGCCCTCCGACGGACACTCATGGGATATGGCTGTGACAGGGCGTGCCGGCGTCGGCGACGTCGGAATTTTATTACACTGCGCTGAGGGAACTAATGGCCCAGCCGCCATCACGTGAACGGCACACAGCAGTTAATCGTCTCAAAGCTCGTCTACTCCGTCTCACCGCGGAACAGCTTGATGGAGCCCGAGTCCGGGCGAAGGTGCAGGATACCATCCCCACCGAAATGGCATCCATATGTCACGTAATCAGAGAGAGACGCCACCGCAAGCGCCACCTTATAACATCAGTAGAGACAGTAGAGGGTGGACTCGTCGACTCGCAGTGTGCCATTGCTGTAGCATTCGTCCAACATTACAGGACGTTTTACGCCAAGGTCCCACAAACTGTTCGTGAGTACGACAACATCTTGTGCGCTCAGCCTGACCCCAGGACGACGCCCTGCTGGCTCCCATACCTGCCGAAGACTTAACAGCGACCTTGGCCTGTGGCGCCCCGAACAAGACACCGGGCAAAGACAGCTTACTGAACGGATTCTACCACGCCTTCTATCCCCTGGTGGGCGCTCAGTGGATTCATATGTTTCAAGACCTGCGACGACGTTACCGTCCCCACAGATCTCCTCGAAGACATCACAATACTAGTTCCCAAACCGAGCAGTTCTCACGATTGTCACGACTGTCGTACTCTTATGCTCCTGAATGTGGATTATAAACTCATCGCCCGTATCCTCCACACACATCTTCAGACCATTATCGGACACATGATCCATCCTGACCAGACATGTTGAGGGGGTGACAATATCCACAGGGCATTTGGCGCCTACCGCGACGTCACCGCGCTGGCAGCGGCCTGCCGCCTCCGAGGCGCCCTTGTCGCTGTCGATTTTGATCACGCATTTGATCGTATCGACCACAGTTTCCTTCGCGCTGTGCTCGAACGCATGGACCTCTCGCAGGCGTCAGAAAGATTGATCTTATACGTAATCCATGGGGCGAGCTCCCGGATTATGATCAACGGCCACCGGATTGAACACATCACTCTTGGACGGTCGGAGCGACAGGGATGTCCTTCATGAGGAGTCTTATTCGCGGCGGCCCTCGCACTGCATGGCCTTCGCCACCGACTGGAAGGCATCTGCATTCTACACGTGACCTTCCGATGTGCTCCCTTCTCAGACGACGTAGTGCTCTTGGTGTGGTCGGGCGACAAAATCCAAGAAACGCTTCAGTGGTTGTGCCGCTATGGCGCGGTATCGGGCAGTGTCGTCAACATATGCAAGATGACATACATGGATGTCGGGAGAGGCCGTCTACAGCCGATAGCGATCGCCTTGCAAAAGGTTCCCTCACTAAACGCATTGGGGGTGCAGTTCAATAGGCTCTGAGCACTATGGGACTTAACATCAGAGGTCATAAGTCCCCTAGAACTTAGAACTACTTAAACTTAACTAACCTACGGACAACACACACATCCTCGCCGTAGGCAGGATTCGAACCTGCGACCGTAGCGGTCGCGCGGTTCCAGACTGAAGCGCCTAGAACCACTCGCCGCACCGGCCGGCCGGGGGTGCAGTTCTCCAGTATAGTTCGCTGAACTGCGACAGCCACATATTGCCGGCTACTACAAAGGACACGGGCGCTGCTCTGTTATAGCAGATTCCGCAGTATGGATATAATTCTCCGAACGCGTTACGTCAACACTTAACAAACTTAATTAGCGAGCAAACTTAATTATTTTGTACACATTCTTCCGCTAACAGTTGCCTTGGCCCACAGTTTCCAGGCAGTGTACGGACAATTTATGAGTGCAGGGTATATATTCAAAGTTCGCTACACTACTTTAACGAGGCCTCCACGGGCAGGGGGCTTGGGGTTGCCTCACGTCCACAACCGCGTGCGGGCATTGTACCTAAGCTGGATGCGGTTCGCATGGGCCGCGGCCAACAACAGCTTGACGGGGACGCCGCTACAGATAGTTGCGCCACGACATCTTCGTCTACCGGTCGCCGTGGGCCACATGGCTCCGTCTCTTTCCCATATCCGCGATTTCCTAGTCGAACTGAGCTACATGACCAAGGATCTACCGGCGACGAGGGCACCGAGCACAAGAGATTACTACCGCATATATCAGGCAAAACAAGCCAGTAACAATATCAAAAAGCAACACCCAACCATCTGCTGGACACGGATGTGGCGATCCGTCCACACCCCGTACCTGCCCACGTACGCTCGTTCCTTGTGGTATGTGGTGGTGAACGGCAAATTAGCCACACGCCAGCGCCTCCATTCCATCCATTTCACTGATGACCCTTTGTGTCCGTACTGTGCAGTCGTCGGTTCGAACGCCCACCGCCTGACGTGTGCTGTGACAGGCAGCTGCTGGGGTCTTGTACAACGTATGCTGGCGCTCCTGTTGAGACGACAGCCAGAGTCTACCACGCTGGGCGAACTCCTACACCCACGTACAGTTTACTTTCCCACTACCAGAACGAACGCCGTCAACTGGCTGGAGGGCATGGTGCTGTATTACCTTTTGCAATCCGCGCGCGAAAACGATCTAGACTTGTTGGTCCACCTGACGACGACTTATGAGGCGTTACGCCACCATGCATTATACCGGACACGACTATCAGATTATTTAGGCGCATTATTCGAGGATCCTCCTGCCCATTGGGGCATTTCGAGTACTAGAAGGCACACTTGAAAATGATTCACGGCACACAATTGATGCTCAGAGAAAACGGTTTAGAGGGGGCCCCTTACATTAATTACGCGAAGACGACTCGGAAGCTTCTAGTGGCAGTTGTAGGATCCAGCTAAAATAACAAAAACTAAAGTAAAAAAAAACAAAAATAAATATATACACGAAGAAAATATCTATATGTATTTATAATGAAATGAATTGGTCCAATAAAGTTCTCTTGATCCTGCCGAACCCCTTTCCTTCCTTGACTCTGGGAGGGCGGGAATGGGACTCTGGGGCCGAGCCTCGGAAGACGACCCCCGCCCTCATCGCCCCCGCCCCTTCTCTCAGGTCATTCTAAAAAACATGCATTCTAAACGTATAGTCTCGTGTTCGCGTCCGACTGTATCTTTGTTTTTTAACCACATTTCGGCCCTTGTCTAAAGTTACGAGTCCGATTGAACATCTAACATAATTCGCTTCACATTCTACCAACCAGTAATAATAAATACTTCCAGAAACAATTCCGCAGAACAGCTCGTGGCTGCGCCGTGATCATAACAGCTGACGTTCGAGCGTTTCCTCACGCTGCAGCGGCTACCGGCCACCGCCAGACGCCACACTCCGTCTGAAATCGGGCGCCGTCCAGGTGAACGCGGCGCATGCATCAGCTGTCATCTTGCAGTTAAGCACTGGATTTTGCATACTTCCAAGTCATGAACTACGGTTAAGCTTTGTAAAACTGGGTCGCAAGTGGACAAAGCTGTAACATATGCAAACCCAATATTTACTTTTAGTATAATAGAGGGGTGAATGCAGAGGACGCACCTCGAAAGATTTGAGCTGTGTGGAACGCGAGTACTTTTGGGAAAAACACACCAAGAAAAGATTTTCTTGTTTTAACAAAGATCATGCTGGCATGAATGATATTCCACGTTAAGGAAGTCTCGACTACTGATATAGGTGATGGATTACAATTTAACCATTTTGCGACATTTGCATTCAACTGGCAAGGTTCAGAAGTCAGGTGTAGGAGTACTGCACGCTCTAATTCGAAACAACAAAAATCAACAAAGTGATTATTATTGCAGTTTTGCTTGAACGTCGTCAGGTCGCTCATTGAGCATTCCTATGTAATACTGTTACTAGTGACGTGTTATGATGCCTTTATCGTTAACTTCTTAAGCAGAAATGAAAGACTGAGCCCTACCAAAAGACCTAAACTCTAGCAAAGAGTAGTGTGAACATAATATTTTCCATGTAATAGCTCCAAAAGTGTGCTTTACACTACGAATTCCTTCCCGAGGATGTGTCCATCACAGCTGGAATTTGTTATCAACAACTCAGACACGTTTCGGTCGCAGTGCATGAAAATCGACCGACAAAACTACATCACGTGAGCTACTGCATGATAACGCACTCTGTTGATTTGAGAAACAAAACTATTCAGGAGATTGATAGGAAAGTCATCTCTCAGGCACTTGTATTGATAGGGAAGTCATCTCTCAGGCACTTGTTCCTCTGATTACATATTCGTAAAATTTAACCTTTCCCGCTCTTGATCGATCAACCGCCAAGGCAATTCATTTCTAGACGAAAATGCTCTTCAAATTGCACTGGTTTAATGACATCGTTAGAACCAGTAGATTTCTACAGGCGTAAACTACTTTATCCCTGTCAGATTGTTTTAAATATTGTGAAAGGATATACTGTTGCTGATTAATTTCTTTTTGATGATTAGTATTGTGTTCAATAAACTAATGCAAAACGAAATGAAAATATTTACTGTACTGATACCAATTAAATTCAACTTACTACAGAAACATAACGACAGCAGTCTATCTTAATAAAGCATTAAGTGTCTGTAAGACGATTGTGCCTATTTTAACACGAATTAGTGGGATATTACCGACCGAATCTTACGATTCCCTTATTGAATTTGTATCTGCCTGCTTGTAGCTGTGCTACAAAAGAGTTAAAAACCTGGCTTTCAGCGAGTCTCGAAAGGCGAACGAAAGCAGCTTGTAGCTGGTAGGCTGGCACATAACCTGGGAGTTAGCGAAGACGTGCGGAACATGGCGGCTTACTTATTGGTCCAGTAGCCGCTATGACAGATAAATCGCAACACGAGAGAAGATGTATTTCCCGTATGGAACGACTTTCGTGGACTCAAAAGCGTTAACTGATATCCTTATATCACATCCCAAGAGAAAATCCTCACATTATTCACTTGAAATGACACGATAATATCAAGTGAATTTAGTAGGATAGTTCTGTGCCATCAAGGAAGTAACTCGACGGTCACAGAGTTGCCAAACATATTCTGCGTTCTTGCCAAGTTTCAGTCATATTACAAGGAAGGATAGTAGCTGATGTGTTCAGTGAGTGACCTCGGAAGTGACTATAACTTCGTCTCAAAGTTGTGGGTGACAAGGGACGGAATATCATCATTATATGTCAGTATGTCTTATTCGGATTTCTGAAACTAGGTTTATGGGCTAGAGTGTAATTACCTGCAATACATCGATTCACTGAGTGCAAATGAAACAATATATATTAATAACTACGGCAATTATTTGTTTTACTGTCTTAATCGGACTGAAACCTTGAAAGCGTATTCACCAGACGCGATTCACAATTTTGGAGCTTTTCTAGTGGCTGGCTTGACAACGTATCTTTGCTATACATTATTGTTATTGAGATCACTGTCATTGGCACACCAGCAAGAAGACAAGCATGACCTGGCTTCTAGTTGTCAGCTTTTCTAGCGGATACTCTGCCATTGCTAGAAACGTGAAGACTTAATGTGAAATCGAGTATTCCATATGGCGAAAATATGATGTTTCTATTCTTCCAGCTCTAACTTTCAAAAAATAGTTACAATAAACGCAATAAAAGCTCCTGTGAACCAACAATTAAAAATGCAGTCATAATCAGTAGAATCTGACAAACCCTATCCCTCGTCTGATAAATTTGAAAAACTATATTTTTCATCTGCACAGCACCGCAGTATTTCCAGTGTGGATTTCAGATAGAAAATGTGTTTGGTGTCAGATCTGTGTGGTTTGAATTGTGCTTGGTATTCACCAATTAGGGGTCTGACTTGCTCATGTGCACGTTGTAAGAGGCACGTGGGGATGATTTTATGAGGGACTGAAAGGAGGGAAATTCTCTGTAGTTATTCACATCAGATTTGTTTCCTTTTTTATGGAGTGGTTGGATCATGGCACATTTCCTGTCGACTGGGAGGTTTTCACTTCGCCAGATTTCCTGAATTCTCAGTGTGATTTCCTGTAGTGTTTGTGGTCCAAGATTTTTCAGTATTCCTGCGATGATTCCGTCTTCTGACGACTTTCCGTTCTTGAATTTTTTAACGTTGAGCTGGATTTCTTCTTGTGTCAGTGGATCGGCATGGGTTTTTTTGTATCTTGTGGATGTGTGTTGGAATCGTTCGGGTGCTTCGGGGCAGTTAAGGAGATCGAAAAAGTGGTATGCCAGTTCTTCACAGTTTTCTTGGTTGGTGAAGGTGAGTTTACCATTTTTTTCTTGAAGGTCAATTTTTGGGGTGAGTAATCTTTAATTTTTTTGCCGAAGTTATGTAGAAATTTTTTCTGTTGTAGTTTCCGAAGTTGTCCTCATTTGATTTCAGCGTTTTGTTGATGTAGTTGCGTTTGGTTTTTCTGTTTGTCTGTTCGCGGATGTCGAGGAAGTGTTATAGAGTTCCTTTCGATCTGTTGCTGTTGTATTTTTGGAAGGCGAGCAGGCGATTGATGATGGGTTGATGGCTTTTTGAGTCCCACCATGAGTGTTTTACCTTTTTTGTAACTGGGATGAATTCTTTGGCTTTTCTGATAATTTTACTGTAGAAGTCAGTCCAGTTGTTCGTCGGTCCTTTTTCCTATTCTTCTGTGGCATTGGTTTCTTCATTTACGGATGTGTCGAATTTTTGGATGCAGAGATTTTTGAGGTGAACTCTCTTCAGAGCAATTTTCACTTTAACTCGTGTGAGGTAGCGGTCTGAGTCAGTGTTCGCGCCTCATCGGACTTCAATATCGTGGATGACTCTATAGTCTATAGTGGGTTTAGCAGATGGCAACGTGGTCCGTCTGGTATCCACCAAGATGCCGGATCGGGGATCGCCATGTTTTCTGTTTTTTTCCTGAAGTGGGTAGACATCAGTTTGAGTTTGAATTGTTGGGAAATGTCAACCAGACGAGTGCCGTTGATGTTAGTGTTTTGGTGTGCTGAATTTTTACCGACGATTTTTCTACAGGTTTTTTCTGTCTCAAAATGAGCATTGAAGTCTCCCATTAGGATTTTCACGTCGTCTTGATGAATTTTTGTTTATGGTTCTTTCGAGTTTGTTCGAGAATTTTTCGACATTTTCGTGGTTTTTCTTATTTTCCATGTTGGTGGGGGCATGTGCATTGATGAGTGTATATTTTATATTGGCGCTGTGAATGCGCATTTTCATAAGTCGATTGTTGGTGGGTGTGATTTCTTTGACAGAGTTGATGATGGATCTGTGTACGAGAAATGTCATGCCGAAGATTGGTGCTCCTTTTACTACATTTGTTGTGCTTTGTTCTTGAAGATGCGGCAGTTTCCGCAATGGAAGGATTCATTGTCATTTAGTCATGTCTCTTGAAGAGCAAGGATGAGAATTTTTTGTCGGTCGAATTCTGATGTGAGATTATATAGATTTCCTGTCTGGATCAATGTATTGATATTTAGTTCAAAAATGGTTCAAATGGCTCTGAGCACTATGGGACTTAACTGCTGAGGTCATCAGTCCCCCAGAACGTAGAACTACTTAAACCTAACTAACCTAAGGACATCACACACATCCAAGCCTGAGGCAGGATTCGAACCTGCGACCGTAGCGATCGGCCGGTTCCAGACTGTAGCTCCTAGAATCGCTCGGCTATCCTGGTCGGCTTATATTTACTGTTCCAATTAATGTTTTCCGCTTGTAGGGAAGTTTACCAGAGATCTTCGATATTCTCTGCTGTGCTAGCCTGAACTCCCCAGAATCCGAAAGTCCAGCTGCCGTTTGCCCACGGGAGGGTTGTGTACCACCTGGGGTAAAGCTGAATTTACTTGCACAGTTAATGTTTGCTTGTGTTTCATTTGTTTGGCCTGGATAATACCAAGACCGGACAGGACAAGATGTTGTTGAAGCATTTGGAGCCAAATATTTTCAGCCGAGTACATTGACCTCACAGATGCTGGCCAGAAAATTGGAAATTTGAGGTAAGATCTTATGGGACCAAACTGCTAGGGATATCGATCCCTAAGCTTACACACTACTTAACCTAACTTAAACTAATTTACACTAGGGACAACACACACACACCCATGTCCAAGTGAGGACTGGAACCTCCGACGGAGGGAGCCGCGCGGACCGTGACACGACGCCTAAGACCACGTGGCTACCCCGCGTGGCTGCTGACCAGAGTGCCAGTGATTTTACTTAGACATGTCTGGATTTTGGGTTTAACGGGTTGAATAGCCGTTGAGGATTGTGGTAGTATTTTGTCCACCCCAAGTATTTGATTTCCTCGTTACCACCCATATCTGGGATGCTTTCCCATATCTGCCACCTTAATAATAATAATAATAATTATTATTATTATTATGTCACCAGAAAATGCGATATGGTGTATGTTCCCAACACTGAAATAGATGTGTATTGTTTGATTCAGCCGGCCGGAGTGGCCGTGTGGTTCTAGGCGATACAGTCTGGAACCGAGCGACCGCTACGGTCGCAGGTTCGAATCCTGCCTCGGGCTTGGTTGTGTGTGATGTCCTTAGGTTAGTTAGGTTTAATTAGTTCTAAGTTCTACGCGACTGATGACCTCAGACGTTAAGTCGCATAGTGCTCAGAGCCATTTGAACCATTTTTTTGTTTGATTCAATATTTGCATCACAAAAAGATAGGTTATAATATTACGTGACATTTCTGTTAGTAGACATATTTCTCACTTTTTCTTAGACAGTTGCTACCCGTTACGCCATCAAAGGAATTTATGTGTGCACCATTGTTGCAGGAGAGACGTTCAAATTATCAGATTTCTGGAATTTAAGTTCTATACCAGATCGTTCTAATCGGATTCAGCCAGCCAGTCTTAATGTGGATTTCCAACTACGACTCTCATCATATGGTAGACTCGGTGAACCACATTCCTAATCGGACTGTTGACTCTGCATCACTTATCTATGACAGGTTCAAAAATGACTCTGAGCACTATGGGACTTAACTTCTGAGGTCATCACTCCCCTAGGACTCAGAACTACTTAAACCTAACTAACCTAAGGGCATCACACACATCCATGCCCGAGGCAGGATTCGAACCTGCCACCGTAGCGGTCGCGCGGTTCCAGACTGTAGAGGCCTAGAACCACTCGGCCACTCTGGCCGGCTATCTATGACAGGGCATGAATTCGTTGTTGCTGTTGTGGTCTTCAGTCCTGAGACTGGTTTGATGCAGCTCTCCATGCTACTCTATCCTGTGCAAGCTTTTTCATCTCCCAGTACCTACTGCAACCTACATCCTTCTGAATCTGCTTAGTGTATTCATCTCTTGGTCTCCCTCTACGATTTTTACCCTCCATGCTGCCCTCCAATACTAAATTGGTGATCCCTTGATGCCTCAGAACATGTCCTACCAACCGATCCCTTCTTCTGGTCAAGTTGTGCCACAAACTTCTCTTCTCCCCAATCCTATTCAATACTTCCTCATTAGTTATGTGATCTACCCATCTAATCTTCAGCATTCTTCTGTAGCACCACATATCGAAAGCTTCTATTCTCTTCTTGTCCAAACTATTTATCGTCCATGTTTCACTTCCATACATGGCTACACTCCATACAAATACTTTCAGAAATGACTTCCTGACATTTAAATCAATACTGGATGTTAACAAATTTCTCTTCTTCAGAAACGCTTTCCTTGCCATTGCCAGCCTACATTTTATATCCTCTGTACTTCGACCATCATCAGTTATTTTGCTCCCCAAATAGCAAAACTCCTTTACTACTTTAAGTGCCTCATTTCCTAATCTAATTCCTTCAGCATCACCTGACTTAATTAGACTACATTCCATTATCCTTGTTTTGCTTTTGTTGATGTTCATCTTATATCCTCCTTTCAAGACACTGTCCATTCCATTCAACTGCTCTTCCAAGTCCTTTGCTGTCTCTGACAGAATTACAATGTCATCGGCGAACCTCAAAGCTTTTATTTCTTCTCCATGAATTTTAATACCTACTCCGAATTTTTCTTTTGTTTCCTTTACTGCTTGCTCAATATACAGATTGAACAACATCGGGGAGAGGCTACAACCCTGTCTTACTCCCTTCCCAACCACTGCTTCCCTTTCATGTCCCTCGACTCTTATAACTGCCATCTGGTTTCTGTACAAATTGTAAATAGCCTTTCGTTCCCTGTATTTTACCCCTGCCACCTTTAGAATTTGAAAGAGAGTATTCCAGTCAACATTGTCAAAAGCTTTCTCTAAGTCTACAAATGCTAGAAACGTAGGTTTGCCTTTCCTTAATCTTTCTTCTAAGATAAGTCGTAAGGTCAGTATTGCCTCACGTGTTCCAGTGTTTCTACGGAATCCAAACTGATCTTCCCCGAGGTTGGCTTCTACTAGTTTTTCCATTCGTCTGTAAAGAATTCGTGTTAGTATTTTGCAGCTGTGACTTATTAAGCTGATAGTTCGGTAATTTTCACATCTGTCAACACCTGCTTTCTTTGGGATTGGAATTATTATATTCTTCTTGAAGTCTGAGGGTATTTCGCCTGTTTCATACATCTTGCTCACCAGATGGTAGAGTTTTGTCAGGACTGGCTCTCCCACGGCCGTCAGTAGTTCCAATGGAATATTGTCTACTCCGGGGGCCTTGTTTCGACTCAGGTCTTTCAGTGCTCTGTCAAACTCTTCACGCAGTATCATATCTCCCATTTCATCTTCATCTACATCCTCTTCCATTTCCATAATATTGTCCTCAAGTACATCGCCCTTGTATAGACCCTCTATATACTCCTTCCACCTTTCTGCTTTCCCTTCTTTGCTTAGAACTGGGTTTCCATCTGAGCTCTTGATATTCATACAAGTCGTTCTCTTATCTCCAAAGGTCTCTTTAATTTTCCTGTAGGCGGTATCTATCTTACCCCTAGTGAGATAGGCCTCTACATCCTTACATTTGTCCTCTAGCCATCCCTGCTTAGCCATTTTGCACTTCCTGTCGATCTCATTTTTGAGACGTTTGTATTCCTTTTTGCCTGTTTCACTTACTGCATTTTTATATTTTCTCCTTTCATCAATTAAATTCAATATTTCTTCTGTTACCCAAGGATTTCTACTAGCCCTCGTCTTTTTACCTACTTGATCCTCTGCTGCCTTCACTACTTCATCCCTCAAAGCTACCCATTCTTCTTCTACTGTATTTATTTCCCCCATTCCTGTCAATTGCTCCCTTATGCTCTCCCTGAATCTCTGTACAACCTCTGGTTCTTTCAGTTTATCCAGGTCCCATCTCCTTAGATTCCCACCTTTTTGCAGTTTCTTCAGTTTTAATCTACAGCTCATAACCAATAGATTGTGGTCAGAGTCCACATCTGCCCCTGGAAATGTCTTACAATTTAAAACCTGGTTCCTAAATCTCTGTCTTACCATTATATAATCTATCTGATACCTTTTAGTATCTCCAGGGTTCTTCCATGTATACAACCTTCTTTCATGATTCTTAAACCAAGTGTTAGTTATGATTATGTTGTGCTCTGTGCAAAATTCGACCAGGCGGCTTCCTCTTTCATTTCTGTCCCCCAATCCATATTCACCTACTATGTTTCCTTCTCTCCCTTTTCCTACACTCGAATTCCAGTCACCCATGACTATTAAATTTTCGTCTCCCTTCACAATCTGAATAATTTCTTTTATTTCATCATACATTTCTTCAATTTCTTCGTCATCTGCAGAGCTAGTTGGCATATAAACTTGTACTACTGTAGTAGGCGTGGGCTTCGTATCTATCTTGGCCACAATAATGCGTTCACTATGCTGTTTGTAGTAGCTTACCCGCATTCCTATTTTCCTATTCATTATTAAACCTACTCCTGCATTACCCCTATTTGATTTTGTGTTTATAACCCTGTAGTCACCTGACCAGAAGTCTTGTTCCTCCTGCCACCGAACTTCACTAATTCCCACTATATCTAACTTCAACCTATCCATTTCCCTTTTTAAATTTTCTAACCTACCTGCGCGATTAAGGGATCTGGCATTCCACGCTCCGATCCGTAGAACGCCAGTTTTCTTTCTCCTGATAACGACATCCTCTTGAGTAGTCCCCGCCCGGAGATCCGAATGGGGGACTATTTTACCTCCGGAATATTTTACCCAAGAGGACGCCATCATCATGTAATCATACAGTAAAGCTGCATGCCCTCGGGAAAAATTACGGCTGTAGTTTCCCCTTGCTTTCAGCCGTTCGCAGTACCAGCACAGCAAGGCTGTTTTGGTTATTGTTACAAGGCCAGATCAGTCAATCATCCAGACTGTTGCCCTTGCAACTACTGAAAAGGCTGCTGCCGCTCTTCAGGAACCACATGTTTGTCTGGCCTCTCAACAGATATCCCTCCGTTGTGGTTGCACCTACGGTACGGCTATCTGTATCGCTGAGGCACGCAAGCCTCCCCACCAACGGCAAGGTCCATGGTTCATGAATTCGTATACTATGGAAAATACTAATACAATGTGCTTATTACAAATACGTTATTTAAATATAAATATATAAAGTAACGAGATAACAATTTATTTACAAGACCACAGCCTCATCCATCAGAGCAGAGGAATGCAAGATTGGTTTTAGGGCCAAGAGAGGATAAAGCTGTTGCCATTTGTTCCACGATTACTGGATCTCAACCCGATAGAGAATATGTGGGCAGAGGTAACGAGGTCATTCCCATGTGGACCTACAAATGCAAGTGACCTTTGGACGAATATAGAAAACGTATGGTGGGAAGCAAACCATCACGCTACACTATCGAGGACCGTAGTTGAATCAATGCCCCGACGCCTTCGAAAAATCTTATGTAATGACGGTGGGTGGATTGCTTACTGAAAGTATATACGTCCACAAAACCCATGTGGGGACTCATCTGATAATCAGTCAAGCTTTGATTTGTCGCAGCTCTTTGGCATACAAGTCCATTTACTTTCAGTCTGCTTCTCACAGTTCTTGCAGTGCAAGGTAACTGAAAAATCTCATCCATTCAACGCAAACTGAGGAACTGATTGGCGCATGTGTTGTTCAACAGACAGCAGTCGTCACTCTCACTGGAATCAATAGCTGTGTGTGTGTGTGTGTGTGTGTGTATGTGTGTGTGTGTTTTCGTGTTCACGCACAATATGAATCAATGCAATTGACTTTAGAGAGACATGCAACAGTAAATAATGCATCAGATACACTGTATTTTAATGCAATGGCTAGTTACTTCAAACTGAATATTTACCCTACCCACGTCCTGCATATTACGTTAAGTAATATGTACTAACTCAATATTGTTAGCAGACAGCGCGCTCTTGTTTTCGCGGCTCGCGACACGTTCAACGATTAGCAGTGACCAATGTCGCCACGATTTGTTTATGTTGGCTGAGCGTGGACACTGCAGCAGACGCTTCGCCTTAAACAGGAAGAAATCATCATGGCTCTGACTGCAGTGAGCGGACATTACTGCCTGCATGTTCTTATAGTAATCAACGTGAGACTGTACTCACAGGTGCCACGGAGGAATTGGAACGGGTCTCAGAATATTAACCAGTGATAAAATGTCCACTATATTTAAATCCCAAGAAAATAGGAACCTTCTCACAAGGTAATGTGAGGTGATATCAAAATTTATCGAACACACAAAAATTAACTTCGGAGCTTTCATGTACGCAGTAGTAGCACACAAGGAAATAATGTCTTGGAAGCGTATACTTCATTTCCTCCTCTCATATCAACGCCCTTGTTTTAGTATGTAGTGAGCAAATAAGCACAAAATACTAAAGTTTCTGAGAGGCATGTAAGTCATTTCCTCTTCTCATATCACAGCTTTTGTTTTAGTATGAAGTGAAAAAATAAACAGTTAGCGTTACGAAGCATTATATGACACCAGATTCTTACCGTAGGACCTATCGGAAACCCAAAAAGCAGGGAGCTCCCCATTCTTTTGTCCAACAGTCTGTTTCCTTTCATGCATTATTACCGCTCGCAGATTCTTATTTAAGGACATGCGGGCATCAAGTTCTTCAGGAGAATGACCCTTATGGGCCGGCCGGAGAGGCCGAGCGGTTCTAGGCGCTACAATCTGGGCCGGCCGGAGAGGCCGAGCGGTTCTAGGCGCTACAATCTGGAACCGCGCGACCGCTACGGTAGCAGGTTCGAATCCTGCCTCGGGCATGGATGTGTGTGATGTCCTTAGGTTAGTTAGGTTTAAGTAGTTCTAAGTTCTAGGGGACTGATGACCACAGCAGTTAAGTCCCATGGTGCTCAGAGCCATTTGAACCATTTTTTTGACCCTTATGTTATTGTGCTAATTACGGAAAAAATTCAACAAAGACGAGTTCTCCTAGAGCAGTGAAGATATTTGCCATTTCTGTATTCAGCAATGCTAACTGCCTTGACGCAGTGGTAACACCGGTTCCCGTCAAATCACCGAAGATAAGCGCTGTGGGGCTGGGCTAGCACTGGGATGGGTGACCATCCGGTCTACCGAGCGCTGTTGGCAAGTGGAGTGCACTCAGCCCTTGTGAGGCAAGCTGAGGAGCTACTTGATTGAGGAGTAGCGGCTCCGGTCTCGGAAACTGACATACGCCCAGAGAGCGGTGTGCTGACCACATGCCCCTCTGTATCCGCATCCAGTGATGCCAATGGGCTGAGGATGACACGGCGGCCGGTCGGTGCCGTTGGGCCTTCAAGGCCTGTTCGGGAGGAGTTCAGTTCAGTTTTAGTATTCAGCAATGGCTGCCAGCTGCCCTAACACTTTATGGAATTCACGCGGCAGGCAACATAACTGTGAGTGCACTTCAGACTTCATTCACTAAGACGTCAGGAGACGCTTTCGGAGTGATGTTCAATCCAAAATGAGGTGTTATTAAGGTAGCTGAGTTTTCTAGCAATTAAACTTTGATAATTTCCATATGAGTATTCCGATAGCTAAAAGAACCCGTTAGTGTGAAATCATCGGGAACTACATTGATATCAGACTGCAAGAACTCGAGACAACACATGGCGTCTTCCCTTCACTGGGTAACCTCTTACTGTTATTAAGGATTCTCTCTGTCCGAGGCGAAATGCAAATAGAACTTCACATTCATGAGGCGCTTTCCACTACTCTTGGCAAACATCAGAAACTTGTGATCACAGCGTCTATGATGATAATGGTACAGGTTGGCAGTGGATGTGGTGGTGTTATGCTGTCAAACTGCTTACAGTAACGTTAATGGTGGCGCACATAATCTAGAGATGACTACCTAAGTAAAGATAGTGTGGTGGCGGCACCGCTTCTCTTTATTTGGCATCAGCTTCACTAATCTGATTTAATGAACATAGTATACCGGTCACGACCTGCTAATACATTATGACTACATAGAACATCATGCGGGTATTACATTAATTCTGCAGTGAATTGCTTGACAAATATTATCGTCAGCTATGCAGCTGAAGTGACTCACTATGCAGGTACTCTATGTTGCACTTGGTTAAGTGATCAGCTCGCTGCAATTCTGCTTCTGCTGTTCGTAAATACTTGCATACTGACCATTAGTTATTTGACTAAATATACTCTACAATCTGATTCGCATGCATATAATATGGGTTAGCGCCATCACAAAGCAATGACTAAGGAATGGATGCCGTTTAAGTCCCGTTCCATTGATGGCATGAGAAATGTTCGCAAATCACCTGTATTGCCTCAAAAAACAATTGCGTCTTAAATACCGAACGGTAGACGTCCACATTGTCACAGGGTGTTGAAACACGACAGCAGATGAAAATTTATATCCGACCAGGGTTAGAAGCTGGACCTCCTGCTTACTTGGCAGATGTGCAGACTATTTTTTTTTATTATCAGAATGACTTGGTCCTATCATGACACATCAGTAGACCATAGTCAAATCATCATGTAATAAAGGCTGCAAAAGGGAGAAAAAATTAATTATTATAACGGAATAATAAATAAAAGAAAGAAACTTAGAACGTAGCCGACAAACCACCATCAAGCTCACAAGATATGTATCAAGAATTATTTTTATAAGTTTTTAGTAATTTTTTTATTTTGCGTTTTTATATACTTTTATGGTCCGTAACTGAACCTCAAAGTGGAAGGAAAAAGAAACAAGAGTACATTTGAAATATGCAAACTAAGAAAAATCCCAAGTTAAGTGCAAGGAGTGTATACGCTCACGTGTATCTCTACTTCATCGATATACATTTGACAACAGAACTGGAGCGATGCTGAGTCAAAACACAAAACAAAACCAACAGGGAAACCAGGATAAGACAAGCCGATGCAGATCAGATGGGAACATACGTAACAAAGAAAAGCACTTATCATTAGTGTGGTGTGGGTACTGTAAGATTCAAATTCAAATGGCTCTGAGCACTATGGGACTCAACTGCTGAGGTCATTAGTCCCCTAGAACTTAGAACCAGTTAAACCTAACTAACCTAAGGACATCACAAACATCCATGCCCGAGGCAGGATTCCAACCTGCGACCGTAGCGGTCTTGCGGTTCCAGACTGCAGCGCCTTTAACCGCACGGCCACTTCGGCCGGCGTACTGTAAGACCTTCGGTACACACACCATCAGATTATTTGACTTGTCGCTCTAGCGAAGTAGGCGAGTGTCAGCAATAGGTCTCGCGGTCTTATCGTGGCGTGTTTATCTTCTGCCGTTAGGTCAGACGATAGAAATGCCACTTGCACGCTTAGAGTACCAGATTGATGGTGACCAACTTTAAACAAAACTTGATTAATTTTCACACACATTTATTAAAATTATAAAAATCATAGATATTATGTAACTTGATTCTGGATGCTGTTTACAATTGACAATCTGAAGTTCCTTTGGTCTTGGTACATTAATCTTATTCTCACGTATCTCTGATACTTGACAAAGTGTCTGTACATTAATCGTCATGGCTATGTACAGGAATATGATAATCTTATTAGGCGCAGACTGAAACTTGACTGCAGACTGATGCAGACTAATGCAGACTGATTAATCGGAGGTCTGTACACTCGTTATAATGCCTCGAGCGTTCAGGTATCACTGCGCGAGTGTGATCCGTGAGGAAAAATGTTTCTACGTTAGCAGCAATCTCATTGGCTGCGTTACATATTAATACGCGGCTCGGCGGAAGCAGAATTTGGTCCGTCTCTAAGACAGCGCCATCTCGTAGTGCGGAGACGGACGAGCGCTGCGCCTGCGCTGTTGTGCTTAGCCGGGCGCGCTCTATTGCGAAAATTGTGTACGCGCTGACTACGCGGAACTATGTACACATCAATCAGAATAAATTAAATTAATAAACACCTTGCCGACGGAAAACAAATTCAACATGTTGGCGAAAAGATCGCGATATAGAGCGAGACCTTCGCAAGCATGTCCAATAGGCCGTGATCATGTACTGCATGAAATTCATGTGATCGTCCCCCTCGCCTTCTACAACATAGTGAACGAAGTGTCCCAGCAACCGCATAACGATATGGGTTTTCGACTGTGGAAATAAAGAAGAATATGGACGCAATATGATGTTCGTAGTCACTAAGCCCAATACGGAAAAGTCGCTCGTTCGTTGGAATCAAGTTATTTCTTACCTCATACCACGAGGACGCTACGCGCATCGGCAAAATCGGAAGACTGATATTGAACCAAACTGTCGTCCAGGTTGTTTGCGGCGCGTCTCTTTCAACGAAGTTCGGACAAGGGACTGCTTCCACATGAGTCTGTAGGAATTTCACGGTGAGGACAGGCCTCCGTAAGATATCAGCTCCGAAATAGCTCACCGCAAGAGAGAAGAAGCGAAAGTGTTTTAACTTATAATTTATGCGACCGACATCAATAGGGGGTTCAAGACTAGCAGGACGGACACAGAGAAATAAATGACCTGAATGTGTGACTTTCTTGAGTCATCGTCAAAATAGTTGGTTGGGTTGGGTTGTTTGGGGGAAGAGACCAAACATCGAGGTCATCGGTCACATCGGATTAGGGAAGGATGGGGAAGGATGGGGAAGGAAGTCGGCCGTGCTCTTTCAAAGGAACTATCCCGGCATTTGCCTGGAGTCAAAATAATACGACGCACATATAGCACCTGCGACTTCCTTCGTATGTCAGTCAGGTGCAGCCTCCCAAAGGAGCGAGGTTTCGTGACCACATCACACCGTAAGCGAAAGATATGTCTTTTATATAAGAAACGACCACACAATTTTTGTAGTTTCTTCGTCATCATCGAGGGAAGCGGATAAACTTGGGCCACGTAATAAGCTATGCGTAAGACATATGTATCCGGTATTCGGATTTTCTGGAGCAGAGTAAGAGAACGCCTTTCATGCTCTAATTTCGCTCCCTGAATTTTTTCCGTAACAGACTTCCAGTTGAGCGCCGCAATTTTGAGCGGACAACGATCAATGATGATACCGAGAGACGTATGCCGATCCGCCGCAGTAGCCCAGGGAACAACCGCGTCATCAAACCCTCGCAAGAGAAGAAGCTTGCATTTACCTTCATTAAGTTTTGCACCTGAACTCCGACAGAAATCATCGCTGACAGCCTTCAGTCGAGATATCTCAGAAGGGCTGCGAAGTAGAACCATCACGTCATCCGCGTATGCACGAACAGCTGCAGTCCCGCCTGAAAGCGTCCAACCTGTCAGCTGGGATGCTAGCATCCGAAGTAGGGGCCCCAGAGACAACAAAAACAAAGTCATTGATAGCGGGCTTCCTTGAGGCACTCATCTTCGGATGTTTATTGTGGGCGTCAGTTGGCCATTAACAGCCACCGAAGCCGAAATACCCGTAAACAGGTTTGAGAGCACTTACCGTTTGTCAAACGTGAAACCAACTGCCCCCAGAATCCGAAGAAAAAAGTGGTGAGAGACACGATTAAATGCCTTATCAAAGTCTAGAAAAGCAAGGGCACAAGGGACGGACGTTACAGCAGCAACCGAAACCACGTCACGACACTCGACTATAGGGGTAAGAATGGTACGACCAGATACACAGCTTTGATGTTTTGCAACAATTGCATCCATCAGAGCCGACATCCTACAATTAACTGCCCTCGCCACAGTCTTATAAGCAAAGTTTAACAAAGTAAGTGGGCCAAAGTGATCAGGGGCAGCCGGTCCAGTGCGTTTCGGGATTAAAACAATTTTTCCCACTTTGAACAAGGGTGGCAATACTCTACCCTGTAACAATTCATTCAAAAGAGGGGTGAAGGTAGCACCCAACAACGGCCAAAAGCGCACGTAAAATTCCTTTGGAAGTCCATCTAGACCCAGGGGCTTTTGTGAAGGTGATCACACAATAATTTTGTAAACTTCCTCCGGTTGAATGCAGCTAAGAGCGTATCATTATGTTGACGTGTAATTGTCGTATCCAAGATGCTGACAAGTGGGTCGTAAAAGGTTTCATTGGACTCATCGATATCGTAGATGTCTACAGGTTGTTGTGGTCTTCAGTCCTGAGACTGGTTTGATGCAGCTCTCCATGAGACTCTATCCTGTGCAAGCTTCTTCATCTCCCAGTACCTACTGCAACCTACATCCTTCTGAATCTGCTTGGTGTATTCATCTCTTGGTCTCCCTCTACGATTTTTACCCTCCACACTACCCTCCAGTACTAAATTGGTGATCCCTTGATGACTCAGAACATGTCCTACCAACCGATCCCTTCTTCTAGTCAAGTTGTGCCACAAACTTCTCTTCTCCCCAATCCTATTCAATACCTCCTCATTAGTTATGTGATCTACCCATCTAATCTTCAGCATTCTCCTGTAGCACCACATTTCGTGACAGTAATCTTTCAACGTGAAGAGGATCCATAAATTTCACGTAAAACACGTACTCGTCGGCATCAAAATAAGCGGCGTGGACCTGATTAGAGTTCACATGAGTTGTATCGACAAGTCAATCGTGGATTTCTAGAGACCCGGGCTGCACGTGTCACGTAGTTTACCGAAAGTAGAGCTCACAGTACCTTTTCGTGGAATACGCGTAGAAACTATGGTAGTCATAGGGGAGCGGCTGACGCCGCTGCAAGTTTAGAACACAAACATAAAGTAAAGGTGGAGCGAAGGCGCTACGACTCACTCGACAGACAGAACAATACTATCGAGGGAAACCTTCGACCATAAATATAATAGACTGGCCCTGACGTCATTTTCCTGGCTCCAACATCTCTGTGCTAAAGTCACGTGAATGTTGACAAAACATGGTTGTTTCGTGTTGCGCTTATACTGTACTCAGCGTTTTGTCGGGGAAAATGGCATTACATTTCACGTGTGTTTCTATGATAGTGCAGATGCGTTTATTGAAATCTGCTGAAGTGACTTTTATGTTTTTTACACTTGAAATATAGTATCACGTAAATTAAAGTGTTGAAAGTGATGCCTGTAAAGTCAGACTCATATTACATTTTGGAAAGTATCTGTGATAATTCGGTTACAGAAGTAAGTATAGCTGTTTCTCGTTCCTACTCATAGGTTCCCTATGAATGAAAACCGAATGCAGCTTTGGATACAGGCTCTGAAGCGGAAAAACTTTAAGCCATCTGCACATACGCGACTTTTTGTATATACAAGTGAGATTATAATAAGGTAAGAGCACCTATAGTCGACACATGAAGAGAATTTTTTCTACCTTCTAATACTATTAAATAAATGTAGGCTCCAAAATTATTTTCTGAAACTTCAAAGTCTCACCTTTCATCTAAAATATCATTTTTTTAAACTGATAGTTTAAACTTATCTAAAAATAGTAGGAACTGAACCATTGAAGTGCACCTAAAATTGATACTCTAAAATGGACCTTCTCCTAAAGTCGACAATTTTGGCACCTATAGTTGACATAATTCTCATATCCCACTTTCTTTTATACGTGACTAGAGCTCAAAACGCGGCGAATCCAATATTTAAAGTTTTGACACTAGCCCACTCTTACTGTTTAAAAGAATTTTAACGACATTTTACTTTAATTGATACTTTATAGTAATTTCGTCCCGCTGCCCACCCGAGGGGCGTTCGCTGTATTTGTTAGATTTTATAAATGATACTGTGAACAAATCCAGGTCAAATGCAGTTCTGACATAATTTTTCGCAAATAAAAAAGTAATTTTTGTTGGAAGCGTTTGGCAGTCAATTGAGAAATGTTGGTAAAATACGATACAAACATGGGATGGCAGACAGCTGATTTGAAATCCCGCCACGTTTTGCCAACAGTCACGTGGTTTATGTTGGAGCCACACCAGCCGCATAGCTTCTGCACAGCAAGGCCAGTCTACTGGTATCTATGGTCGCAGAGGGAAACCCCACACAAGCGACGCTGCAGCAAGTGAAGTAAACAAGAACCTCCCCGCTCGGTGCTCGAAGCGAAACTATTGGGCTATCAAGACACAAACGCCAACTTCCCTGCAGGACCTATCTACACACGCTCCTCGTCAGACGCAAATTCCCATGTTTGCCGCATACCACATACGCGGTACCCCCCGTCCATTATTCCACTCGCTCGCAGCCACACTGCATACCCGCGAGGGTTCGGACGATGACGTGTGTCTAGCACTGAAAACTTTCTATGGCCCGTCGAGACCTGAATAATTACACAGGATGTTTCAGGAGGAACAGTAAATGTTTTAGGAGGTGGTAGTATAGACAAACTGCAGAAAAAATGCCATATAACATGTGTCCAATTTTTATTGAGTACATACAGCTGGGTTCAATGCATTTTCGTTTCGTTTGTTGGTCCTTACAGGACCCCGTTGTCTACACTTGCTTGAAACTGAGCTTCCAGCATTATTGGATGAGGTTTCTTTGGCTACAAGAATGCGTATGTTCCTCCAGAATGACGGGACTCCTGACACAGTCGTCAGGTGAGACATCATCCAAAACTAAGATTTCCCGGAAGATGGATCAGTAGATATGGGCACTTTTCTTAACCACGAAGGACCCCGGACCTTATCACTTTGGATTTTTGCCTGTGGGGATGGTTGAAAGGTGAAGTCTACAAAGAAAAAGTAAACCGACGAGCCGATTTGATCGGTCCTATCACTAATAGTGCAGCCCTCATAAAAGAATGTAAAGACAATCTCAGAAGAGCTACAGGTGGTGTTATCAAGAGAAGTCAAAAGTGCATTGAAGTTGGTGGGGGAATTTTTTAAAATCAACTTTGAACGTCCTCATTTGCCTTAGCTTTGAGTTTGTTAGGGTTACGTACTAACAGCTGTATCTCTGTACTCAATAAAAGGTAGACACATTTATATAGGATTTTTAATGTAATTCGTCTATACAACCACCTGCTAAAATATCTACTATTCCTCCTGACACACCCTGTATATTCAAATATGTGTGGTGTCTTTTCTTTTGGACATGTCCGAAAGAAAAGACAACACGAATCCGGGTCCGAACGTGGTCAGGTACAAATTTTCATCTGCCGCCGTAGCTGTATTTTAACGCCCGGTGACAGCCAGGACATCCGTCCGTTGATATTTAATTGATTAACAAGGCTATCTGTTTCTAATCGTAGTGTCTGTTCTTTCCGACATGTCCGAAAGAACAGACACCGCACACACGTATACACACACACACACACACACACACACACACACACACACACACACACACACACACACATTTCTATCTTAAGTACTATTCGGAAAATGTTTGGCAACTCAGTTATAGTGACAGACTGGAGCTGCGTTAACCTACTCATTTCACTAGATATGGTTGTAATTTTCTGAACAATTCATGTTTAATAAGTGACAGCGATTTCGAAAATTTACGTTTGCGAGATGGTTAATTTATGCGTTAATTACAGTGTCTCTCATCGTTTACTTTGTGGGAAACCTGCTTCTTTCTACCGTAGCCTATACTACAGCAATGAGTGTATGCTCACATTCTTGATACCTCACTGGATGTGCTACTGTAACTGTAGCCAAAGATTCAAACACCCCTGGAAAAGTAAATTTCAAGTCAGATGGTTTTGCTCCTCCCCTACTGTCACTGAAAACGAACACAACGAAATTAAGTATAGGAATCCTACGAAACCCTTGAGTTCTTCATACTGCGGTGCTGTGTAGATGAAAAATGTAGTGTTTCACAATTGTCAGATGACAGATGGAGTTTGACAGATTCCACTAATTATGACTGAACTATTAATTGTTGGTTCACAGGACCATTTATGCCACTTATAGTAACTACACTACTGGCCATTAAAATTGCTACACCAAGAAGAAATGCAGATGATAAAGGGGTATTCATTGGACAAGTATATTATACTCGAACTGACATTTGATTACATTTTCACACAATTTGGGTGCATAGATCCTGAGAAATCAGTACCCAGAACAACCACCTCTGGCCGTAATGGCTCTGAGCACTATGGGAGTTAACTGCTGTAGTCATCAGTCCCCTAGAACTTAGAACTACTTAAACCTAACTAACCTAAGGACATCACACACATCCATGCCCGAGGCAGGATTCCAACCTGCGACCGTAGCGGTCGCGCGGTTCCAGACTGTAGCGCCTAGAACCACTCGGCCACCCAGGCCGGCTCTGGCCGTAATAACGGCCTTGATACGCCTGGGCATTGAGTCAGAGCTTGGATGGCGTGTACAGGTACAGCTGCTCATGCAGCTTCAACACGATACCACAGTTCACCAAGAGTAGTGACCGGCGTATTGTGACGAGCCCGTTACTCGGCCACCATTGAAAAAACGTTTTTAATTGGTGAGAGATCTGGAGAATGTGCTGCCCAGGGCAGCAGTCGAACATCTTCTGTATCCGGGAAGACCCGCACAGGACCTGCAACATGCGGTCGTGTATTATCCTGCTGAAATGTAGGGTTTCGCAGGGATCGAATGAAGGGTTGAGCCACAGGTCGTAACACATGCAAATTGTAACGTCCACTGTTCAAAGTTCCGTCAATGCGAACGTGACCGAGACGTGTAACCCATGACACCCTATATCATCACGGCGGGTGATACGCCAGTATGGCGATGACGAATACACGCTTCCTATGTGAGTTCACTGCGATGTCGCCAAACACGGATGCGACCATCATGATGCTGTAAATGGAACCTGGAGTCATCCGAAGAAATGACGTTTTGCCATTCGTGCACCCAGGTTCGTCGTTGAGTACACCATCGCAGGCGCTCCTGTCTGTGATGCAGCGTCAAGGGTAACGGCAGCCATGGTCTCCGAGCTGATAGTCCATGCTGCTGCAAACGTCGTCGAACGGTTCGTGCAGATGGTTGTTGTCTTGCAAACGTCCACATATGTTGACTCAGGGATCGAGACGTGGCTGCACGATCCGTTACATCCATGCGGATAAGATGCCTGTCATCTCGACTGCTAGTGATACAAGGCCGTTGGGATCCATCACGGCGTTCCGCCTTACCCTCCTGAACCCACCGATTCCATATTCTGCTGACAGTCATTGGATCTCGACGAACGCGATCAGCAATGTCGCGATACGATAAACCGCAATCGCGATAGGCTACAATCCTACCTTTATCAAAGTCGCAAACGTGATGTTACGCATTTCTCCTCCTTACACGAGGCATCACAACACCGTTTCACCAGGCTACGCCGGTCAACTGCTGTTTGTGAAACTTTCCTCATGTCAGCACGTTTTAGGTGACGCCAGCGGCGCCAATCTTGTGTGAACGCCCTGAAAAGCCAATCATTTCTCACATCACAGGATATTCTTCCTGTCGGTTAAAATTCGCGTCTGTAGCACGTCATCTTCGTGGTGTAGCAATTTTAATGGACAGTAGCGTATCTTTTGAAAGTTAGAGCAGGAAGAAGGAAGAAGAGAAACATCAGATTTTCGCCATATGGCATATTCGAATTCACCTTAAGTCTCCACGTTTCGAGCAACGGCAGAAGATCCGTCAGAAAAGCTGACATCAACAAGCCAGGTCATGCCCGGGTGTGCCAATGACAGTGATCTCGATAACAATAATACGTTGCCAAATCAGCCATTGGAGACGCGCCAAAATTGTGAATCGCGTCTGGTGAATAATGTTTTAAGTTTCACTCCGATTCATACAATAAAACACAAATAATTGTTGCAGTCATTAAATTATGACGTTTCGTTTGTACTCGTTGCATCAGTATATTACAAGTAATAATACTCTAGCCCCTAAACCCAGTTAGAAATCCGAATAAGACTCCAATGAGTCTTATTCGGATATAATGCGGATATTCCGGCCCTTGCCACCCACAACTTTGAGACGAAGTTATAGTCACTTCCGAGGTCACTCCCAGAACACATCAGCTAGTATCCTTCCTGGTACTATAACTGAAACTTGGCACCAACGCAGAATATGGTTGGCAACTCTGTGACCGACTAGTTACTTCCTTGATGGCACAGAACTATCCTGCTAAATTCACTTGATATTATCGTGTCATTTCAATTGAATAACGTGAGGATTTTCTCTTGACATGTTATATAAGGATATCAATTAATGCTTTTGGGTCCACGAAAGTCGTTCCACACGGGAAATACAACTTCTCTCGTCTCTTATGTTGCGATTTATCTGTCATAGCGGCTACTGGACAAATAAGTAAGCCCCCATATCCTGCATGTCTTCGCTAGCTCCGAGGTAAGCCTACCAGCTACAAGCTGCTTTCGTTCGCCTTTCGAGACTCGTTGAAAGCCAGGTTTTCAACTCTTTTGTAGCACAGCTGCAAGCAGGCATATAGAAACTCAATAAGGTAATAGTAAGATTCGGTCGGTAATATCCCACTAATTAGTGTTAAAATAGGCACAATCGTCTTACAGACACTTAATGCTTTATTAAGATAGACTGCCTTCGTAATGTTTCTATAGTAAGTTCAATTTATTTTGTATTAGTACAGTGAATATTTTGATCGCGTTTTCCATTAGCTTATTGAACATAATAGTAATCATTAAAAAGAAATTAATCAGCAATAGTATATTCTTTCAGAATATCTAAAACAATCTGACAATGTTAAGTAATTCTTCAGTTTCTCCCGGCCTATTTCTTGCTCGAACAGTTCACGGGTGTACTGCCAGTCCATAGTCTCCAACGGGCACAATATTTCGGCGATCAGACATGTCGCACACGTGATGTAGTTTTGTCGTTCGATTTTCATGCACTGAGACCGAAATGTGTCTCAGTTGTTGGCAACAAATTCCAGCTGTGATGGACACACCCTTGGGGAAGAATTCGTAGTGTAAAACACTTCTGGAAGTATCAGATGGAACATATTATGTTCACATTACTCTTTGCTTGAGTTTAGGGCGTTTGGTAGGGCTCAGCCTTTCATTTCTTCTTAAGAAGTTAGCTCGTCACCAGTAACAGTATTACGTAGGAATGCTCAATGAGCGACCTGACGACGTTCAAGCAACACTGCAATAATAGTCACTCTGTTGGTTTTTGTTGTTTCGAATTAAAGCATGCAGTACTCCTACACCAGACGTCTGAGCCTTGCCTGTTGAATGCAAATGTCGCATACTGGTTAAATGGTAATCCATCACTTATAACAATAGTTGAGACTTCCTTAACGTGGAAAATCATTCATGCCAGCACGATCTTTGTTAAAACAAGAATATATTTTCTTGGCATATTTTTCCCAAAAGCAGTCGCGCTCCACACAGCTCAAATATTTCGAACTGCCTCTTCAGCATTCACCCCTGTATTCTACCAAAAGTACATATTGGGTTTGCAGATACCTTTCTCCACTTGTGACCCAATTTTACAACGCTTAACTGTAGAACATGATTTTTAAGTATGAAAACTCCAGTGCTTAACTGCAAGATGACAACTAGAACTTCAAAATCAGAAATGACAGCGGAGCATACGCTGACAGCGTCGCTCCGCGTTCACCTGGGCGGCGCCCGATTTCAGGCGGTGGGTGGCGTCTGGCCGGTGGCCGGTAGCCGCTGCAGCGCGAGGAAACGCTCGAGCGTAAGCTGTTCTGATCGCGACGCAGCCACGAGCTGTCCTGCGGAATTGTTTCTGGAAGTATTTGTTATTACTGGTGGTTAGAATGTGAAGCGAATTATGTTAGACGTTGAATAGGACTCGTAACTTTAGACAAGGATTAAAAAAAACTGTTGGACGCGAAAACGCGACTATAGGTTTAGAATGCACGACAATTATCACTAGACCACGGGCTTGCAGACAGCAACATCTAAGAAGTAGACATCACTTCCATCTGATACTTTCGCAGCTTCCAGTGTTGCCAGATTGTGCAGATGGCTGGACTTAGGGTTGTCAGGGGCGGTCTGTTTTATTGACCACCTTAAGTGAACGACTCGGACTTAGTCTCGAGGCAGCCAGCCGGAGGTCAGTTTTTATGTCTAAAACTGTACATGAAACTGGCCCTGATTTCGTCATCTACACAGAAACATAATGAAATGGTCTCACACGCTTTATCAATTGTCTGTTTGTAATGATTATGGCACGTAATCTCTTTGGTTTTAAATCTCTTTGGCGAGAAAAGTAACTTCTGTGCGATATGACAACAACATTGTGTCACCGACGTACAGGGTGACCACAAAGTCTCATTACCCGCTGTGTTTTACAGAGATGTTAATGAGCTGCTGCTAGTTATGGTTGTAGGTGCTGACGTACATCTAATTCATGGCTGATGAGTCCATTACACCATGGAGGAAACTACTGTAATGAGCATGTGGGCTCACGTACGATCGCGTTCAGGAAAATCAATGACAAATATTCAGCACGATTTCAATGTAAGGTTTCAGAAAACGTCCCCAACAAAACCAACAATTTTAAGGTGGGAGAAAACAAACTCTTTGCAACTGGTTACATGAAAGATAAGCTCCGCTCAGGACGCCCAGCAACACGACTGGAAACGTGTGTGGAGGCTGCACCGTCTGTCGAACGTTCGCCAAAAATCTCCATTCGTAAGAGGTCACAGGAATTGAAGGTTCCATAATCGATATTAAAAAAACATATGAACAATGGTTTGGAGTTAGGGCATTTAAATCTTCATTTGTAAATGAACCGAGTGATGGTGACAAGCAAAAACGTCATCAGGCTCGATGTCTTTACAGGTTATCCTTCAAGGGGGAAAGAGTTCATCTCATACGAGTGTGCAACACGTCGCAGTGCAAAAGCGACAAACATAATCTGGCCAGTAATGTGTCAGTAAGTATTTTCTGATAAATGGATTGTACGTGGTTCTGTCCATTTGTCTGCGCCTTTGGAGTGGCCACCCCCATGTCCTGATTTGTCATATTGCGACAATGCATTGTGCGGATTCATTAAACCGAAGGTTGATGCCACACGTTACGAGACAGAAGACGAACTTAAGTATGATGTTCTACGTGTTTTTACAGCCATCACGGCAGCAACACCGAGGAGAATACCACGTCGTACATGGAGGAGAGTGATACCCTGTTATAAAACCAGTAGTGTTCACACAGACACTCTGGAATAAATAATAAATAATAGTCGCACTACCTCAAAGTTGTTCTCCTTTTATGATCCCACATTAATACAGTGCCACTGTCTTTGAATATGTGGGCACGCGATAGGGGGATAATGAGACTTCGTGATCACTCAGTACAGAGGGAAGCAGTTGCGATCTTCAGTGGCAGAATGCGCCACAAATACTGGTTCACATGCTCTCCTCTAAGTAATTTTAATACTGTATCTTCAAACTATCTGCTGTATTACATCCAAAAGTTCTGCGGTTAACTCGCTCCATTATCAACAGTGCAGATATTGACAGCGTCACATCCTACCGCACAAAATCACCAGTACTTTCCACTAACGCCAACCATGTAAAAGTTGCCGTCCACCTGATAATGACGGTTTACCATCGAAACGCGTAGTGTGTAAAATAACTTTTCTTGACTGACATAATTACGTTTTTTTTTTTTCATTTTGTTGTACTTCGCCGAGTGTACGTCCACCACAATCAAGAATCTCAACAGTACAGAATTCAGTCTTCATTGTACAGTTATTGATCTTTCTCCGAAATAAAAATGTGTGATGGATCGCATTTACATTTAAAATCGCTAACGAACAAGAAGGTAAATTTCTTCGTCGAGTGGGCTTCAAAAAAAAAAAAAAAAGGTTCAAATGGCTCTGAGCACTATGGGACTCAACATCTGACGTCAGCAATCCCCTAGAACTTTAAACTACTTTAACATAACTAACCTAAGGACATCACATACATCCACGCTCGAGGCAGGATTCGAACCTGCGACCGTAGCGGTCACGCAGTTCCAAACTGAAGCGCCTAGAACCGCACGGCCACAGCGGCCGGCTCGAGTGGGCTTCAAGCCCATCTGCTGAAGCAGCAACAAAAACAGAGATGTGCTAGGTTCCATCCAGTAACGCTGGAATCTAGGACGTCAGCTGCGTCGGCAAAATAGTTTGCATTGGTGATTCAGGGCGTACCTCTGGCGGAGTCTAACACTCTAACGATAATGACAATCACGTACGACTCGGAAAACGCAGCAAGTCAACGGCGGCGGAACATCGCAATAAATCCGACGAAACCATAAAACTTGAGGATGCTTGGATACTTACCTTGAAGAGAAAGACCCGAGTTATGAGCAGACTGGCAACATAAATCGTGATGATGGATGCAGACTCCCATCAACTTGGCTGCCTGCAGCAACCAGCATAGGGGTCCATTTCGCTCGCGTGGCTGCCGCATCGCACATAGCGGCCGGAGGCACGTTAAAGGCACGATTTCGCTTCGACTGCGGGCAGTTGACGACTGTTCTTAGGCAAAGCAACGGGCCGTATGTCGCTAACTGCTTGGCGGTCAACAGTCGTGACGTCATCGCTACTGCCGCTGCTGAAAGAGTGGCAGTCGGGCCACGAGTGGCGGGTCTGTGGCAACTGCAATAAGCTACGACGAGCATTGTCAGATAAGGGTTTTCACGATGACGGCGACGTTCAATAAGTGGAGTATGTGAGCACGCTCTTTATATTGTATGATCAGATGTATATAGATTTCAGAAATGTGGTGGTAAAAGATAAGGTGTGGAGGAAGACAGGAGAAGCATTGAAAAAGATAGTAAGTTTCTTTTGCATATACGCGTTTATTTGTTTAAGTTTTTTTTTCCTACTGTGACACGTAATTGTATAATATTGAAGTTAGAACTATACCTTCCTTCTTTCTGTCGCCAGACAATTACAAGAAGGCAGTAGTTATGAGAGGTAACAATAAGTAATTTCCTTTATTTGAGCCTTAGTTCTTTTCCCGGTAGTAATCATTGGTTTGTAGGTTCACAGAAGTAATTCTTGAATGTATCTCGTACTTGAAACACTTCAGCTTGGTAGAATCCCCCTGTTCGAGGCAACGAAGTAATGTTTAGTGGTGAACTCACTTCATGGTCAAGTTCATAAAAAGGTCGTCCTCTTTTTCTAAATAATCCCTGAGAAGATTGTGCGGACAGCAACAAGTTATAACGAGTTTATCACATGTGTTGTAGATTCACATACGCGTAAAACACCCGAAATGCCTGACACAAAAGTCCAAAATCGTTTTCAGAAACTCGACACACTCGTGACAATTTGTGTACTGTGTTATCGTAAGAATAAACGTGATGTAAACATTACGCCATGTATTCTTCCGCATTTGCTTGAATCTCATTGGATTTCGTTTCACGTGGAACGGAAGCCGAGCTGTGACCAATACAGTCAATTGCGTACGGTCATAAGTATACTTTTTATGCTGTGTTACACACACATAGACTGAGCGATAACACGGGACAACAGCTTTACCGGCCATTAAACTTTGACAACAATGGCCACCCTGCGGTCCAACTAACCTGCAATGGTGTGAACAGTTGCAGTTCAGACTCAAAAAGAAACGTGCAAAGAAACAATATAGCTTCGAAAGCCATTTAATTTTCAAAATGAATGAAATAATATTCGGCGAAACTCCAGCACTACCGCGACTTCTTAGGTGAGCAGACGGAAAGCATAATATGCTCACGTTCTCACCTTACATAATATTCTAATTACAAACAAGAGTGATGGAAATCCTAACTTAAACACAGGGTAATTATTCTGAGCGAGCTGTATGTGATGCAAAAGCGTACTGCAGGGTTTCATCGTACTGTTGAATACTGAAGCCAGTGAAGGTTCAAAAATGGTTCAAATGGCTCTGAGCACTATGGAACTTAACTTCTGAGGTCGTCAGTCCTCTAGAACTTAGAACTACTTAAACCTAACTAACCTACGGACATCACACACATCAATGCCCGAGGCAGGATTCGAACCTGCGATCGTAGCGGTCGCGGGGCTCCAGACTGTAGCGCCTAGAACCGCTCAGCCACATAGGCCGGCGCCAGTGGAGGTATTAATAACAATCAGTCCTCAAATAATCTCTTAGCTCCATCCTTATCCGAATTCGAGAAATACGTTTCAGTTCTGGAACTGTCGTCTGCTACATTGATAACGAGTCGATCAACAACAGAATCCACGAAGCCAACCAGGCGCCGCATTTTCTCCTCTTCTTTTAAGACGTGCCGTTCTATATCCCGCCAATGTTCAGCAGTGATATGTGAAAGAGCTGCGTGCGTTAGTTCCAGTACGTCTGGCAGCTCAACCGTCTTGTAATTTCTCGGGCCAAGTCCCTTAACTTGGCTGCAGATCAGTTCTGTTGCGTTCATATGGTAATGGTACAATGACAAATGTAATAATGCAACTTTTGTATATTGTGTATTTTCCATGTTTCTACATCTGTGATATAAAACAATGGACGTAGTCCAAATAAGGCGTATTTGGTTTTTCATTTTTGCCTTAAAAATTAAATTATCTATTCTTAATTTAAACAACCTTTATTAACAATCTTACATAAAATATGGATAATTTAGAATTTATATTTGAAATGAAAACAGAAATTTCGCATGCAATATATAATTAGAAACAAGAAGACGTGCATTATTCATAAAAATGATGATGCATTTTACAATTACGAGATGTAGGAACTTCAAATTGAACGAGAAAAAAATGACTTTGGCATGACTTGAGCCAGCTAACCATAAACTGCAATACATTAACAATGTACAACGCTACCGATACCACTATACATTTAATGTGAGTTTGCGTCTCAAATGTATGTAATACAGTCCCTCGAAAAACTTCAAAGCCGATTATCTCCGTAAATTTATGAAAAACATTAAGAACAAACTATTTCTCGGAAGTTTTTAACCGTGTTCCACTCGCGCGTTGTACTACGGAACAGGAAGCAGCCTCAGCCATTTTCATACTGCCTATTAACTGTGCGACAATAGGAGCACAACAGTGCAGAAGCTGTGACTGTAAACGATTTTTGATATGCAAGCTACATAGCTAAAGCGTGATTAAGAAATACGTTGATGGCTGTTAATACATTTGAATATCTTAAAGTTTCGTTTAACGCAACTTAGTTATAATATATCTCATACATAAGCAGGACCCACTTCCAAGATCGTAACAACACCAGTGTACGTGTGCTGTGGGTTCTGACCATTCATCGCGTTTGTCTGTTTTTACATCGGATTTATTCTTATGATGAACGGAGTATAGATGAAGGTAACTTTTGATTTATCTTCCTGGACAGGCGAACGAGTGTAAGGATCGAGATATGCTTTCCCAAGCGGGATGTCTCATCGCCACCCATAACAAATGACATCTTGATTTCAGTCAATAGAAGCTCTTTATTTGCTGGAAATACGTCTCCGTTCATGACTGTTTTCCCCATTGCTGACTTAGTAAGTATGCTACTGTTTCCTTCCCATATGAACCGACATCTGTCGCAACGAATTTACAATTCGCGTCAACCAATGCCAAAAGTACTGTGCCGATGTAGCCTTTGTAATTCCATTAAAGAGAACCACCTTTTCCAGTACCGGTACACAGTATCCTTACATGTTTCCCATCAATAATAACACAACAGCTAGGGAAACTCCAAAGAGTGTAGAATCCTTTCGCACTTTCCCAGAAAGAGTTTCGAGATGGAGGCGATAGGAAGATAGGTACCAAGTGTTTTCACATAGCTTCTAATGTTTCACGAATTATGATGCTCACGTAGCTTGATGATATCCGAAAACCATTCCCAATGGACACAAAAGTCTCCCCTGTAGCTAGAAACATGTAACACAAACCATAATTATTATTAATACATCAAAGATAGATAATATGTGTTGTACTAATTCCACAATTAAAAGAATATCGTTCTCTTTTGGATAACCAGTGTAAGAAGAGGTGGTAACTGCTGGAAAACAGTTAGAAAAGAACAATTGGAAAACAGCTTTTGCAGCACCAAGGTCATAAAAAATAAGTATTGTTCAACAGATTAAGTTTCTTCGTGGGGATGTAGAAAGAGAGAGGTCGTCTTTGTGCAGCACCATCTGATGAAGACGAAAAAAATGCTGATGAATTGCACAAGCAATTGCTTCCTTGTCCTCTAGTAACACACTACTGCCAGCAGTTGCTTTTCAGTTCGCACACCCAGGAAAACCTATTGGGATTCAGTCAACTAAAGGGACCAACAACGGTTGGAATTGCAGCAAAGCTTGGCTGATATGGAGCTCCAAGATGATATGGGGCTATTCATGAGCAGTATCGCAGCGTTCATTAGGAAACTGCCAAGTCATTTCATTAAAAAAACGAAAATTGACATTTTAAGCTATGTTACGGTACATGAATGTTCTTCGGAATCATCTCTTGTGCCAACAGCTGCTACCATCAATCCTTCAAGATCGTCTTTCCTTCCATCTCTGCTCGAACGAACATCGCAGCCATTAGACGTTTCGTCGGTTGGAGACGATGGGTGAACTTTCACCCCATTAATAAATGTCGAACCACAGGCAAGTGATGCTATTGCTACTTTTGAAAATAATTACTGATAATACTGTAAACACAGTGTAAAGGTAATGTAAAAATACACAACAACCTGTACAAGGACTGAGTCATGCTCTTATAAACCTACTATCTTCATAGAATTTTATCTTATTCCATAGAGATGCAAAATTACCCATTTTAAACCAATGTTGATGAATACGTAAGTTTTTATACAGCTGCTTGCCATAAAGTCACTGCCATTTTTTCATCATCTTCTATTGGAGTTGGCGCTGCATTGTTACGTCTACCTGCTATATCTTCTTTCACTAGCTTTAAACCAAAATCGAACTGAGATGGATTAGGCCTAAAAAAAATAATGAACCTCTCTTCATCGTTTCACAAGTGGATTGTTACTAAGTTAGCATAAATTCCTTCACTTTTCCGTGTTTGGGAAATGCTGTGAAGGAAAGCTCTTGCAAGCATTACCATAATTTCCTCTTCCGCTTATTCGTCGTCCAACAAAAAACCTGGAAAGCTATTTGCGAACTCGCATCCGTGTTGCTTTCACAGAGGCTACACACTGGGTGGCGTAGCCTCTGCGGTGAGCAGTTTCAAAGAAAAACACAGGTAGTGACGGTCGGCAGTTAAAGCTGGCAGTTACTGCCGCCTGCTACGGCGGGTACTCGCAGCGCGATAATACACTACTGGCCATTAAAATTGCTACAACACGAAGATGACGTGCCACAGACGCGAAATTTAACCGACAGGAAGAAGATGCTGTGATATGCAAATGATTAGCTTTTCAGAGCATTCACACAAGGTTTGCGCCGGTGGCGACACCTAAAACGTGCTGACATGAGGAAAGTTTCCAACCGATTTCTCGTACACAAACAGCAACTGACCGGCGTTGCCTGGTGAAACGTTGTCATGATGCCTCGTGTAAGAAGGAGAAACGCGTACCATCACGATTCCGACGTTGATAGAGGTCGGATTGTAGCCTATCGCGATTGCGGTTTATCGTATTGCGACATTGCTGCTCGCGTTGGTCGAGATCCAATGACTGTTTGCAGAATATGGAATCGGTGGGTTCAGGAGGGTAATACGAAACGCCGTGCTGGATCCCAACGGCCTCGTATCACTAGCAGTCGAGATAACAGGCATCTTATTCGCATGGCTGTAACGGATCGTGCAGCCACGTCTTGATCCCTGAGTCAACAGATGGGGATGTTTGCAAGACAACAACCATCTGCACGAACAGTTCGATGACGTTTGCAGCAGCATGGACTATCAGATCGGAGACCATGGCTGCGGTTACCCTTGACGCTGCATCACAGACAGAAGCGCCTGCGATGGTGTACTCAACGACGAACCTGGGTGCAAGAATAGCAAAACGTCTTTTTTTCGGATGAATCCAGGTTCTGTCTACAGCATCATGACGGTCGTATCCGTGTTTGGCGTCATCGCGGTGAACGCACATTGGAAGCGTGTATTCGTTGTCGTCACACTGGCGTACCACCCGGCGTGATGGTATGAGGTGCCATTGGTTACACGTCTCGGTCTCCTCCTCCTCTTGTTCGCATTGACGGCACTTTGAACAGTGGACGTTACATTTCAGATGTGTTACGACCCGTGCCTCTACCCTTCATTCGATCCCTGCGAAACCCTACATTTCAGCAGGATAATGCACGATCGCATGTTGCAGGTCCTGTAAGGGCCTTTCTGGATACAGAAAATGTTCGACTCATGCCCTGGCGAGCACATTCTCCAGATCTCTCAACAATTGAAAACGTCTGGTCAATGGTGGCCGAGCAACTGGCTCGTCACAATACGCCAGTCACTACTCTTGATGAACTCTGGTATCGTGTTGAAGCTGCATGGGCAGCTGTACCTGTACACGCCATCCAAGCTCTGTTTGACTCAATGCGCAGGCGTATCAAGGCCGTTAGTACGGCCAGAGGTGGTTGTTCTTGGTACTGATTTCTCAGGATCTATGCACCCAAATTGCGTGAAAATGTAATCACATGTCATTTCTAGTATAATATATTTGTCCAATGAATACCCGTTTATCATCTGCGTTTCTTCTTGGTGTAGCAATTTTAATAGGCAGTAGTGTACTTTCCGGCGGCAGACACGTGGTTTTTAAAACCCTATATACACTGCACAACGGAATTAAAGTATCACATTTCCTGAATCACGTAATTGTCTCCTATTGCGACGCATTAATTTAAATTTGGCTCAAATGGGTCTATAGCATTCCTGTGTAATGGTGCACAAGCGTGGCGCCCTGCTAGGTCATTCTCGGGCTCGACGACGCCTCGTACAGGTGCTGACACATGCGCATGCAGATGTTCGTGTGAGGTGTAAGATGAGTTAATAATGTCACACTGGTACCAAGTTTCACCACAACTCTTCCTAACACCACCGTGGACATGTCAAACGATGGAAAGGTCGTCGCAGCCTCTCTTAACCGCATTTCACCATTTGACGCCTCCACGATGGAGGTCAGAATCGCGACACTGAACGTTGAAATCACGCGGTTTTCTTATGACTAACCGAGGAAAATATTTCAGACACACCGCCGCTCTGAATCGACACGAAAAGGCCTCAGGAGGTGGAATAAAGGGCGTCAATAAAACCACCCTTTACAGTGTTGTTGTTGTGGTCTTCAGTCCTGAGACTGGTTTCATGGAGCTCTCCATGCTACTCTATCCTGTGCAATCCTCATCATCTCCCAGTACCTACTGCAGCCTGCATCCTTCAGAATCTCCTTAGTGTATTCATCTCTTGGTCTCCCTCTACGATTTTTACCCTCCAAGCTGCCCTCCAGTAGTAAATTGGTGATCCGTTGACGCCTCAGAACATGTCCTGCCAACCGATTCCTTCTTCTAGGCAAGTTGTGCCACAAACTCCTCTTCTCCCTAATTCTATTCAATACCTCCTCATTAGTTAAGTGATCTACTCACCTAATCTTCAGCATTCTTCTGTAGCACCACATTTCGAAAGCTTCTATTCTCTTCTTGTTCAAACTATTTATCGTATATGTTTCACTTCCATACATGGCTACACTCCATACAAACACTTTGAGAAACAACTTCCTGACACTTAACTCTATACTGGATGTTAACAAATTTCTCTTCTTCAGAAACGCTTTCCTTGCCATTGCCAGTCTACATTTTATATCCTCTGTACTTCGACCATCAACAGTTATTTTGCTCCCCAAATAGCAAAACTCTTTTACTACTTTGAGTGTCTCATTTCCTAATGTAGTTCCTTCAGCACCACCCGACTTAATTCGACTAAATTCCATTATCCTCGTTTTGCTTTTGTTGATGTTTATCTTATACCCTCCTTTCAAGACACTGTCCATTCCGTTCAACTGCTCTTCCAAGCCCTGTGCTGTCTCTGAGAGAATTACAATCTCATCGGCGAAGCTCAAAGTTTTTATTTCTTCTCCAAGGATTTAAATACCTACTCCGAATTTTTCTTTTGTTTCCTACACTGCTTGCTCAATATACAGATTGAATAGCATCGGGGAGAGGCTACAACCCTGTCTCACTCCCTTCCCAACTGCTGCTTCCCTTTCATGTCCCTCGACTCTTATAACTGCCATCTGGTTTCTGTAAAATTTGTAAATAGCCTTTCGCTCCCTGTATTTTACCCCTGCCACCCTCAGAATTTGAAAGAGAGTATTCCAGTCAACATTGTCGAAAGCTTTCTCTAAGTCTACAAATGCTAGAAACGTAGGTTTGCCTTTTCTTATCTTTCTTCTAAGATAAGTCGTAGGGTCAGTATTGCCTCACGTGTTCCAACATTTCTACGGAATCCAAACTGATCTTCTCCGAGGTCGTCTTCTACCAGTTTTTCCATTCGTCTGTAAAGAATTCGCGTTAATATTTTGCAGCTGTGACTTATTAAACTGATAGTTCTGTAATTTTCACATCTGTCAACAACTGCTCTCTTTGGGATTGGAATTATTATATTCTTCTCGAAGGCTGAGGGTATTTCTCCTGTCTCATACATCTTGCTCACCAGATGGTAGAGTTTTGTCAGGACTGGCTCTCCCAAGGCTGTCAGTAGTTCTAATGGGATGTTGTCTACTCCCGGGGCCTTGTTTCGGCTTAGGTCTTTCAGCGCTCTGTCGAACTCTTCACGCAGTATCATATCTCCCATTTCATCTTCATCTACTTCCACTTCCATTTCCATAATATTGTCCTCAAGAACATCGCCCCTGTATAGACCCTCTATATACTACTTCCTCCTTTCTGCTTTCCCTTCTTTGCTTAGTACTGGGTTTCCATCTGAGCTCTTGATATTCATGCAAGTGGTTCTCTTTTCTCCAAAGGTCTCTTTAATTTTCCTGTTGGCAGTATCTATCTTACCCCTCACGAGATAAGCCTCTTCATCCTTACATTTGTCCTCTAGCCATCCCTGCTTAGCCATTTTGGACTTCCTGTCGATCTCATTTTTGAGACGTTTTTACATAGGGCGTTGATTCCCACGCCTTTCGCGGTCGAAAGCGTTCTTGACAATATATGACACTGCTGACACTCTAAGGACTTGGGAGCATCAGTCCCATTCAACGTGATCGCAACGTTTTGCAGTGCAGCGTGACCACAATTTTTACTCTCGTGTGCAAATTGGAACCACTACGGACCGTTGAAAACCATTAGACGATACATGTACGTGATCCGAAGGAGCAAAGGTTACTTATCCTTTTTCAGTCCAACTGACTTACTTCCCCCTGTGACGTGATCATGCGAGAGTGCAACATTAACACGTGCGTGAATACAACGGCAAAGGGTTCCTGAAAAACATTTCGCACCAATTGTGCCTCGTTCCTGCTCTAGCGCTGGAGGATTAGGCAGCCCCTTCGACACCCTTAGTGGGGTTTGCCTAATGCTGCCGGAGGTTGATGCCGACGTTGTGAGGAGGGGAGGTGGGGGTATTAGAAGAACCCTGTGCCGTTTTATCCACACACATGTTAATGGTGCACAACCCCGTGATGACGACACTGAAGGGAGCGAAACAGGCGCGCTGAGAAAGCATTATTACCCTTTGCTGCTTCGGATCAATTTCAAATTTCGTAGAATGCTCTTGAACGGGCTTTAGTGGTTCCAAAATGTGCGCGAGAGCAAAAATTGCTGCCGCACTCCACTCCAAAGGGGTGCGATAACGTTCAATGGGACTGAAGTCCCACAATGTACTTACAGAAGGGCTAAAACGTCCGAGGACGTCAGCAGTGTCAAATATTGTCAAGAACGTTTTCGATCGCGAAATGAATGAGAATCTACACCTCAGCAGAGGAGTGGTTTCATTGACACCCTTTATGCCACCCTCGAGGCCTTTTCGTGTCGATTCAGAGCAGCGGTCTGTCTGAAATATTTTCTTCGGTCACTCATAACAAAATCGCATGATTTCAGCTCTGGTTGTCGCAGTTATGACCTCCGCCGTAGAGGCGTCAAAGGAAGGTCTGAAATGTAAGAGGGACTGTGACTACCTGTCCGTCGTGTGGCCCGTTCATGGTGGCGTTGGGCAGAATTTTGGCGCCAGTGTGACACCTTTAACCCACCTCACATGAACTTCTTAGCTGTGACCTTTTTTTTCGCACGAGGGTGATGTCGCAGGAACTTCACGCTTCTGCACCATTACAGAGGAAGATTGCACGCATTTTTAAGCCAAATTTCACATTTATGCCTTGCAATGGGAGGCAATTAAGTGGCGTCGGAAAGGAAATCCCGTAATTTTGTTGCACAGTCTAATTTAAAAGGAGTACTCCAGGCTCTTCGTTTATTTCTTTTCCTCCCTATCCTGTTCTTGTCTTCAACTGTCCGAAATGCAAAAACTCATCAACTGGTTCCATGGCTTGATTGTAATTTACACGGATTTCTTTTCCATGTGTTGACTGTTCACTACATTAAAATTGATACTTATGCCTACTTCCACACGTACTCTGTTAAGTTCATTCATTCGTTGTTGAAATTTATCTGCACTAGAGGCAAAAGTGGCAGGGGTAAAATACAGGGAGCGATATGCTATCTACAATTTGTACAGAAACCAGATGGCGGTTATAAGATTCTAGGGGCATGAAAGGGAAGCAGTGGTTGGGAAGGGGGTGAGACCGGGTTGTAGCCTATCCCTGATGTTATTCAATCTGCATATTGAGCAAGCAGTAAAGGAAACTTCCTGGCAGATTAAAACTGTGTGCCGACCGAGACTCGAATTCGGGACCTTTGCCCTTAGCGGGCAAGTGCTCTACCAACTGAGCTACCCAAGCACGACTCACGCCCAGTCCTCACAGCTTTACTTCTGCCAGTACCTCGTCTCCTACGTTCCAAACTTTCCAGAAGCTCTCCTGCAACCTTTCTTTCAGGAGTGCTTGGTCTGCAAGGTTCGCAGGAGAGCTTCTGTAAAGTTTGGAAGGTAGGAGACGAGGTACTGGCAGAAGTAAAGCTGTGAGGACGGGCCGTGAGTCGTGCTTGGGTAGCTCAGTTGGTAGAGCACTTGCCCGCGAAAGGCAAAGGTCTCGAGTTCGAGTCTCGGCCCGGCACACAGTTTTAATCTGCCACGAAGTTTCATAATAGCGCACACTCCGCTGCAGAGTGAAAATCTCATTCTGGAAGCAGTAAAGGAAACAAAAGAAAAATTTGGAGTAGGTATTAAAATTCATGGAGAAGAAATAAAAACTTTGAGGTTCGCCGATGACATTGTAATTCTGTCAGAGACAGCAAAGGACTTGGAAGAGCAGTTGAACGGAATGGACAGTGCCTTGAAAGGAGGATATAAGATGAACTTCATAAAAAGCGAAACGAGGATAATGGAATGTAGTGGAATTAAATCGGGCGATGCTGAAGGAATTACATTAGGAAATCAGGCACTTAAAGTAGTAAAGGAGTTTTGCTATTTGGGGAGCAAAATAACTGATGATGATCGAAGTACAGAGGATATAAAATGTAGGCTGGCAATGGCAAGGAAAGCGTTTCTGAAGAAGAGAAATTTGTTAACATCGAGTATAGATTTAAGTGTCAGGAAGTTGTTTCTCAAAGTGTTTGTATGGAGTGTAGCCATGTATGGAAGTGAAACATAGACGATAAATAGTTTGGACAAGAAGAGAATAGAAGCTTTCGAAATGTGGTGCTACAGAAGAATGCTGAAGATTAGATGGGTAGATCGCATAACTAATGACAAGGTACTGAATAGAACTGGGGATAAGAGAAATTTGTGGCACAATTTGACTAGAAGAAGGGATCGGTTGGTAGGACATGTTCTGAGGCACCAAGGAATCACCAATTTAGTATTGGAGGGCAGTGTGGAGGGTAAAAATCGTAGAGGGAGACCAAGAGATGACTACACTAAACAGATTCAGAAGGATGTCGGTTGCAGTAGGTGCTGGGAGATGAAGAAGCTTGCACAGGATAGAGTAGCACGGAGAGCTGCATCAAACCAGTCTCTCGACTGAAGACCACAACAACAGAAGCAAACAATTCAGTCTCACTTGCAAAATGAAGGAGGATCAGATGTGTTTAATTCACTACACGCCGAATGCCTAATAGGCAAGATGCTCGCTGAGATATCCAGGATTACTCGCCACTAGGCGAGTGCCATAAACCAGATATGCGCATATTGCCGTGCATCGAATCACTGTGTGAACAACCAGTATTCACTGTTCAGCAGCTCTACAAAATGAAAAGCGATCCGGCACTCATCATTAATGCAACTCCTATCGTCGTTTTGACGTGTGGCGGAATGCTGAGGAAGAGGAAGAAACCGAAAAGAATAAGAAAGTAGATGTTGTCACTTAATTAAAACAGAGAGACGCAAGTATTAAACAGTTGAAAGCAAATTTCTGTTCGTAATCCATTTTTTAAACTTAGCTATATTGTTTAATTTACCTCTTTGTATTTGAGAATTCTGCTGAAATTTGTTGTTGTTACTCTGGGCATAGTGGCACAACCGTTGTGACAGACTTGCTAACAGAACCATCTGAAAAGTTCGAAAATTTCTGTAAAATGTGTGATGTAGACTTTATCTGCGTTATTAATAACCAACAGTTCAAGGATTATGGAAATTTTGTTCTTTTTCACTTCCGACCAATAATTCGGTCAAAATAAATTCATTTTTAACAATTCTGGAAATTGTTTAGATTAAGTAATGGCGCAGAGGAATGACGACAATACGTTTATCCTCAAGCCATATCTGAGTGGAATAGGAGCTCCCTGCGCCAAACTGTTTACTGTGGCTTGAGAAGTATATAGATATATATATAGAAGACGACTTGCAGAAGGAAAGGTGAAAATTCAGAAACAATACTGCTGTGGCACGGGCCCCCAGTGTTTCATACTCATATTGTGAACAGAATACATGGTCCCTTGAGGACAACTTGTCCATCACTGACTTCTGTATTTATTTCAAATAATGACAATCTGTTTGCTAGTGACAAAACTTTCACCTGTTTATACAAAATTTTGGTGCGATATATTTTTGACACTGACTTCATTATGATACAAAGATTTTTCTTTGAAACTTTCAAAAATGGTTCAAATGGCTCTGAGCACTATGGGACTTAACATCTGATGTCATCAGTCCCCTAGAACTTAGAACTAGTTAAACCTAACTAACCTAAGGACATCACACACATCCATGCCCGAGGCAGGATTCGAACCTGCGACCGTAGCGGTCGCGCGGGTCCAGACTGTAGCGCCTAGAACCGCTCGCCCACTGCGGCAGGCTTTGAAACTTTGCAAGTAAACACATCACCTACAACCTCGGCTCTATATAGGCTGGTCAGAAAGTGTCTAAAAAGCTTGTAAGGGTGTTGCAGAGTATTTTGTGCTTACAAGTAATTGCTAAGAAAAAGAAATCGATACGTTGCGCCGTTAACCGATTAGCACCGAAGTTAACCAAACACGTAGTTGCGCGCGCAAATCCAAGCAGCCGCTTCCTAGAGGCGGCGTTGCCAAACGTGTTCTTCTTTGGGTTAGCTTAAACAGAACAATAAATAAATAAAACGGGAAACCTTCGGACGGTACCCAGTTTGATCCTTGCTACCATCGAATGAGCAGTTTTTGTATTGCTCTCTTGTTCGGTTCGAGGAAACCAAACAAAGAATACTTTGGCAACACCGTCTCTGGCAGGCTGCCTGAATTTGCGTGCGCAACGACCTAATTGGCTAACTTCAATGCCAATTAAGTCGGAAACCGTGCAAAGTGTCGAATTTTTTTCTGAACAGTTATTTCGCAGTACAACCTACCCTGCAGCACCGTTACAAGCTTTTCAGGCTGTTTCTGATCATCGTTTATGTACTACTCCACAGTGGAGTTTCCAGTAATCTCGAACATTTACAAAAATAATAATTTGCAATGTCAGTTAAATAAAGCACAAGTTTATCATAAGCAGGTTGAATCAACATCATGAAACTGTTCTCACTTTCTTACAAACCTTCTGAATGTAATAATCGGCCATCTTCTCACGCTTTGCAGCTATGTTCTTATATTTTTCTAACACTTCAAGATTTTGAGCAACAAATACGTCTACATTTGTCATAAGAATGTCAGTATTAACACTGTTTGCCTGTAGTACCCTGTCAGGGCCTGAAATTTCATATTGCAGAACTAAGATATCAATGACTTTTTCTATTGAAGTTTCTCTTTCAACAACAAAATAACTTTCAGTGTCGTTACTAGTACAGTTCCTAACTATAATATTGTGAACTACAGTTTTAACACACACTTTCAAGTCGGAAAAACGTCAAGTTTTCTTCCAATATTATCAAATCTTTCACCATATGCCTTAAATTTTTCATTAAAATTAGCAGTATGTTCTGTATTTTCTTTAAGTATTGAATCCAGTTGTTTAATGAAATCGGTATTAAGTTTTTTGTTGTATATCATAAGTTTTTAATCTACCTATTTACTAAAATTAGTAGTATCTTCTTCATTGCATTTTTTAAGTTTTGGATGTAACTGTTTATTGATGTGAATGGAAATTCCTTTCAACAGATCTGCACGCGTTACAGTCAATTACATTACCTACAGACACAAACGTTTTAGACTCACTCCTCCAGGAAGAAAAAGAGACTGACTTGCATGGAATAATCTTACAACCAAAGACTCTGGTATGTCAAAGCTATTTTTCAAAGAAGTTACATTGTTCATTTCTGTGACATAATTTTGTACCTCTGAAAAATAGAAATTCGTGTATTATTACAAAATATAATTTGTGTTGACAGTAATAAAGATTTTTATCTGCTTTCGTTTTAAACTGTGATTAAAAAATACCTGGCTGACCAGTTTTCAGAATGCACAAAATTTTCTATAAAAAGCACACTGAATATTCACAAATTTATCTTATAGCATAAAGGAATAGAAAGGGCTGAGAATTAAGCGAATATGGGCAAAGAGTGGTATCGAGCGGTTCATTAACAGAGGGACTGGCATCTATAGTCAGTTTGGAAGAGAGAAAATTACCGTCGTGGTGCTACACTACGGAACTATGGTATCGCCTCTTCGACTGAAGCAAAACGACAGCCATGAATGTCTTTTTTCAACACTCCAGAAATACGGAAGTCGCATGGAGAGAGGTCAGGATTGTATGGAGGAAGCTTAATGGCTTCTCAGCGAAACGTATGCAGCGTAGTCGAAACAAACGTGGCAACATGTGGGCCCACCGTCATGTTGTCAAGATTGTTACCACTAGGCTGCAGAAGTTCCACTGGGAAACCAGGTGGCGTTCAATGCAGTGATGGGGAGGGTTGTTGGTACCTACAGGGCTATTACAAATGATTGAAGCGATTTCATAAATTCACTGTAGCTCCATTCATTGACATATGGTCATGACACACTACAGATACGTAGAAAAACTCATAAAGTTTTGTTCGGCTGAAGCCGCACTTCAGGTTTCTGCCGCCAGAGCGCTCGAGAGCGCAGTGAGACAAAATGGTGACAGGAGCCGAGAAAGCGTATGTCGTGCTTGAAATGCACTCACATCAGTCAGTCATAACAGTGCAACGACACTTCAGGATGAAGTTCAACAAAGATCCACCAACTGCTAACTCCATTCGGCGATGGTATGCGCAGTTTAAAGCTTCTGGATGCCTCTGTAAGGGGAAATCAACGGGTCGGCCTGCAGTGAGCGAAGAAACGGTTGAACGCGTGCGGGCAAGTTTCACGCGTAGCCGCGGAAGTCGACGAATAAAGCAAGCAGGGAGCTAAACGTACCACAGCCGACGGTTTGGAAAATCTTACGGAAAAGGCTAAAGCAGAAGCATTTCTTAAACAGGAGATTGGAAAACCGATGGATCGGTCGTGGTGGAGATCATGATCAACAATTCATGTCATGGCCTCCACGCTCTCCCGATTTAACCCCATGCGATTTCTTTCTGTGGGGTTATGTGAAAGATTCAGTGTTTAAACCTCCTCTACCAAGAAACGTGCCAGAACTGCGAGCTCGCATCAACGATGCTTTCGAACTCATTGATGGGGACAGGCTGCGCCGAGTGTGGGAGGAACTTGATTATCGGCTTGTTGGCTGCCGAATCACTAATGGGGCACATATCGAACATTTGTGAATGCCTAAAAAAACTTTTTGAGTTTTTGTATGTGTGTGCAAAGCATTGTGAAAATATCTCAAATAATAAAGTTATTGTAGAGCTGTGAAATCGCTTCAATCATTTGTAATAACCCTGTATATTAACGGACAATCGGACAAGGGGCACGCCCCTAACCATGGGCGTGGACTCTCATGGGGTCTTGAAGTCCGCTTCTTCATTTTGTCTTCTCGCATTACTGACCTATGCTACTGCTAGGACGTGCTTCTGGCTGGATACTCCCACGGCGACTTTCGCTAAATGTGGACGAGATTGTGGATGAGCTGCTGATGGAGTCAGATTGTGTCTCCCGACCATAGATCACGAAATGTGTCAGGTAGTGCAACAATGGTGTTAGTGTCGTAACCGTGCAACTGCGAGTTCCTATTGTGTTCTACAGTTTTCCAGGTCACGCCCTCAATAAACACCATTCTATTTCAGAGAGAACACTTTTTACGCAAAGATAAGTAAATTTGTGTGATGCGAGGACTGTCGCTGGACGTATCAAAACGACCCAGCCTAGGAACTACAACAACTTATTCTCGTTAATTTTGAATAGCATTACGTAGATTTTGTGTTCTCACAACTAGCGTCAGCACTCATACCTTAAAAAAAAAGAGATAAGCTTAATAATATCATCTCGTCGATACATTGGTCATTAAATTAACATATTCACTCTGCGAGCCACTTTATAGTATGTGGTCGAGGGTACTTCATCTCACTATTTTCTGTCATACTCTATCCGAGTATTAAGCGATGAGAAAACGACTCGCTACATGCCACGCTACGCGCATAATTCTATCTTACCTTATTTTCATTTTCCCCACGCAATATACCAGAATAGCCTCAGACTCTTTCTCTAAAACGGTTCTCTAAATTCGCCCGACAGAGTTTCGTTTTCTTTCAAAGGTCCCCATTTAAATTTCCCGAGCACCTTCTTGTATCGACGTATTATGATCCTAACAGCGTGCCAGCGTTCTTTGTCAGATTATGCGGGTGGCTGTAGGTAAATGAATGGGAGAACTGTTTTAAGTTGATATTAATTGCCGCCAGAAACATAACTACGTACAATCTTACTATCGAAGTATTCAGATGTGCTTGGAATAAGGGTCGTGGCACCTAATACGCAATCTTATCTTAAATTAAAATTAATGGCTTCTGATACGCAATCTAACACTGAAAGGTTAAAGATTCTCGAAGTGCAATCTGTCTTTTAAGTAAATCAAATTCTCAAAAACGCTAACAGTAAAGTTAAATGGGCACCTGTGATTGACTGTGCAAACAATCGGAAGCAACTAATAGAATCTAATACGCATCTCCGAGATGAAAATGCTTCGAACACACTGTAGCTGAAATCAAGTCATTACAAATGGAAGCGTGATTCTGGATGCTAAGCTTTAATAAGTGAAGCTTATTGAACATTGCTTGTCCAGTAAAATTCCCTACACCCTAACTGCTGCTGATTCGGTCTCCCCATGTTATCTGTTGAGATGCTGAAACGTGAGATGGCTGCAAGCTGCTAAGTAATACACCGCCTGGTGTGAACTTAAAATCTCGCGAGGGCTGCAGTGGATCACGGCAGCAGACAGCTAGGGCTGGTGTCGCGGAGCGGCGCTTCTCTGACGAGGTCAGCAACAACAGTTATACTCGACGTCAGCAACAAGTGTTCAAAATGGTTCAAATGGCTCTGAGCACTATGGGACTTAACTTCTGAGGTCATGAGTCCCCTAGACTTAGAACTACTTAAACCTAACTAACCTAAGGACATTACACACATCCATGCCCGAGGCAGGATTCCAACCTGCGACCGTAGCGGTCGCGTAGTTCCAGACTGTAGCGCCTACAACCGCTCGGCCACTCCGGCCGGCAGCAACATGTGTCTTTTCCGAAGCTATGAGATATAATTTTTCGGTTCGGTTTATGGGAGCGAGCTGCCTCTCAAGTTATGTCGGGTGGACTTGAGCGAATCAGAATTGTTACTTTTACAAGCGTCTCCTTGCTATACTTTTGCTTATTGTGGTTAGCCACTAGTTTTTCAGGGGACGGAAATGTCCTCTCGACTCCCACTTCTCTGTCTCCAGCCAGTGGCGGGGCTCGTTTCTCAAGTTCTAACATTTACTTTCCTCCCTATGAGCAGCCCTCTTGGTTACAGGCACTTTCCATCTCCCTCTGACGATTTCCGTCGTTCTCTGCTCGACAGTTTGTTGCTGTTAACGAACGGGAAGCTTGCATTTCGAGTGGGAAACATCCCCAGATTCTGGTTTCCTTTTCACTTGGCTAAAAGTGGAAAAATCCTCTGTTTTGGGAGCAACCTGATCTCTCAAGAGGCGTCAGGTGAATACGTCTGATACTCTTCCGGCTTGGGCATTTTCTCCCAGTAAACTAGGGAAGTGGGCTTTATTTCGGACCAGAGTGGTCCCGCTAATCTTTCCGGGCGCGCATTGTGTCCAGTGGCGCTGGGTTTGTCCGGCCCGACTGCCGCTCCCTACCTGAGCCCTGGGAATCCACGGCCTCACAGCCAAGCATGGGTTTCCGACATGAATTCACAAGCTACTTCTAATTGGAACGTCAAGGGAACTAATGAATCGTAATCCTCTCTACTGTAACTCTAAGTGGTCACCTCTCAAGTGAGACTGCATATCAGTCACCTCAGTTTCGTATAACTTTATAGCACAGGGGTAAAATAACACTCTTTGATTGACATATTATGAGGAATTTATAGGTGGAGTTACTGTTAGGAATGATCGTGACTTCACAAGATATTATGTCTATTTCATAGGGATTCCAATTTCCAAACGATGAAAAAATTCCCTATAATTAGTCGGACTAGCGTTTTGTATGCGATTTCCTGTAGAAATGCACTGCATTTTTCACAGAACCCTCCCAAGACATCTATGTCTTCCATTCACCTTCCGTATTACGATGGCGTGCTCAAAAGTAATGCCTCCGAAATTTTTATGTGAAAAAACTTCAAGCTTTTAAATAAAACAGACTTTATTAACACTCTACTTCCTTGTAATTCATGTATACATATTTATTTCTCAGCGTAGTCTCCCTGGTGACGAACACATTTCTAACAACGGGTGACCAGTTTGTTGATACCGTCACTGTAGAATGACGACGGAATTAGAATCTCACCTCTACTTGCACCATTACGGCACTAACAAAGTGAAGCCCACGAAGGTGCTTTTTGAGTTTTGAAAATAGATCAAAATCGGGTGGGGGCAAGTTGAGGTTAGTACCAGTGTTTCCTCCATTACGAGCACGAACGACCCAATGTCAAACATACTGACGTCGATACGGTCATCACCGTACACAGCTTTCATTCTTCTATGGCTGTCAATTGTGGTATGTTTTCTGCGGTTACAAACTCTATTACAACGCGCTGTTTCTAACGCGCCGACATAGTTACTTTACACACCACCATGTTACACGCAACAATTCGGAGACCTCTAGCGGCAGAGGGTTCCAACTTGCTTCAGCGAAGCGGGAAAATCGACTGAGTAATATGTATGAGGTGTAATACCTCAATAGATATTGAGAACAGAATATAAAATATGGAGGCATTATTTTTCGGCACGGACTGTATAGCCAGACTATATAATTTTACTTATTGACGATGCCATTATGACTTTAACACTTTAGGACATGGTGTAAAAGATATCTGAGGACGGTCATTACGGATTGAAACCGGTCATCGTCTAAAGAATTGATATTGTGATCAAAGACTGGAATAAAAAACATTTGACAGTATTGGATCACTGTTTGTAATCGCGGCTATGTCGCAGTTGGTGAAACTAGTGCCATGTCTGGCTTACGACAGAGTCAAAAGGCTCTGTAAACTGAAGCAGAAAATCAGTACTGAGGTAATGAATATTAGATTCAATAAGCGGTGTCTTGCAGCAGGTGTCACACCGAATTATGCGAAAGTGAAAATTAAACAACGGTCAGCCCTCGCCTTGGTAATCAAAGCCAAAAGTGAGAGGAACTGGGTTAGGGCCAAATTACGTGAATCGTATAAACATAAAGACTTGCTAAGTAAAGAAGCCCCCCCCCCCCTCCCCCATGAACCATGGACCTTGCCGTTGGTCGGGAGGCTTGCGTGCCTCAGCGATACAGATGGCCCTACCGTAGGTGCAACCACAACGGAGGGGTGGTATCTGTTGAGAGGCCAGACAAACGTGTGGTTGCTGAAGAGGGGCAGCAGCCTTTTCAGTAGTTGCAGAGGCAACAGTCTGGATGATTGACTGATCTGGCCTTGTAACAATAACCAAAACGGCCTTGCTGTGCTGGTACTGCGAACGGCTGAAAGCAAGTGGAAACTACAGCCGTAATTTTTCCCGAGGGCATGCAGCTTTACTGTATGGTTAAATGATGATGGCGTCCTCTTGGGTAAAATCATCCGGAGGTAAAATAGTCCCCCATTCGGATCTCCGGGCGGGGACTACTCAAGAGGACGTCGTTATCAGGAGAAAGAAAACTGGCGTTCTACGCATCGGAGCATGGAATGTCAGATCCCTTAATCGGGCAGGTAGGTTAGAAAACTTAAAAAAAGGAAATGGATAGGTTAAAGTTAGATATAGTGAGAATTAGTGAAGTTCGGTGGCAGGAGGAACAAGACTTTTGGTCAGGTGAATACAGGGTTATAAATACAAAATCAAATAGGGGTAATGAAGGAGTAGGTTTCATAATGAATAAAAAAAATTGGAGTGCGGGTAAGCTACTACAAACAGCATAGTATACGCATTATTGTGGCCAAGATAGACACGAAGCCCATGCCTACTACAGTAGTACAAGTATATATGCCAACTAGCTCTGCAGATGATGAAGGAATTGATGAAATATATGATGAGATAAAAGGAATTATTCAGATAGTGAAGGGAGACGAAAATTTAATAGTCATGGATGACTGGGATTCAAGAGTAGAAAAAGAGAGACAAGGAAACATAGTAGGTGAATATGGATTGGGGGTAAGAAATGAAAGAGGAAGCCGTCTGGTAGAATTTTGCACAGAGCATTACTTAATCATAGCTAACACTTGGTTCAAGAATCATAAAAGAAGGTTGTATACATGGAAGAAGCCTGGAGATACTGACAGATTTCAGATAGATTATATAATGGTAAGACAGAGATTTAGGAACCAGGTTTTAAATTGTAAGACATTTCCAGGAGCAGATGTGGACTCTGAACACAATCTACTGGTTGTGAACTGTAGATTAAAACTGAAGAAACTGCAAAAAGGTGGGAATTTAAGGAGATTGGACCGGGATAAACTGACTAAACCAGAGGTTGTACAGAGTTTCAGGGAATGGGCGAAAGAAATACAGTAGAAGAAGAATGGGTAGCTCTGAGGGATGAAGTAGTAAAGGCAGCAGAGGATCAAGTAGGTAAAAAGACGAGGACTAGTAGAAATCCTTGGGTAACAGAAGAAATATTAAATTTAATTGATGAAAGGAGAAAATATAAAAACGCAGTAACCGAAAAAGGCAAAAAGGAATACAAACGTCTCAAAAATGAGATCGACAGGAAGTGCAAAATGGCTAAGCAGGGACGGCTAGAGGACAAATATAAGGATGTAGAGGCATATCTCACTAGGGGTAAGATACATGCTGCATACAGGAAAATTAAAGAGACCTTTGGAGAAAAGAAAACCACCTGTATGAATATCAAGATCTTAGATGGAAAACGAGTTCTAAGCAAAGAAGGAAAAGCAGAGACTTGGAAGGAGTATATAGAGGGTCTATACAAGGGCGATGTACTTGAGGACAATATTATGGAAATGGAAGAGGATGTAGATGAAGATGAAATGGGAGATACGATAGTGCGTGAAGAATTTGACAGAGCACTCAAAGACCTGAGTCGAACCAAGGCCCCGGGAGTAGACAACATCCCATTGAAACTACCGACGACCTTGAGAGAGCCAGTCCTGACAAAGCTCTACCGTCTGGAGAGCAAGATGTATGAGACAGGCGAAATTCCCTCAGACTTCAAGAAGAGTATCATAATTCCAATCCCAAAGAAAGCAGGTGTTGACAGATGTGAAAATTACCGAACTATCAGTTTAGTAAGTCACAGCTGCAAAATGCTAACGCGAATTCTTTACAGACGAATGGAAAAACTGGTAGAAGCCGACCTTGGGAAAGATCAGTTTGGATTCCGTAGAAATGTTGGAACACGGGAGGCAATACTGACCCTACGACTTATCTTAGAAGCTAGATTAAGGAAAGGCAAGCCTACGATTCTAGCATTTGTGGACTTAGAGAAAGCTTTTGACAATGTTGACTGGAATACTCTCTTTCAAATTCTAAAGGTGGCAGGGGTAAAATATAGGGAGCGAAAGGCTATTTACAGTTTGTACAGAAACCAGATGGCAGTTATAAGAGTCGAGGGGCATGAAAGGGAAGCAGCGGTTGGGAAGGGAGTGAGACAGGGTTGTAGCCTCTCCCCGATGTCATTCAATCTGTATATTGAGCAAGCAGTGTAGGAAACAAAAGAAAAATTCGGAGTAGGAATTAAAATCCATGGAGGAGAAATAAAAACTCTGAGGTTCGCCGATGATACTGTAATTCTGCCAGAGACATCAAAGGACCTGGAAGAGCAGTTGAACGAAATGGACAGTGTCTTGAAAGGAGGATATGAGATGAACATCAACAAAAGCAATAGAATGTAATCGAATTAAATCGGGTGATGCTAAGGGAATTAGATTAGGAAATAAGGCACTTAAAGTAGTATAAGAGTTTTGCTATCTGGGGACCAAAATAACTGATGATGGTCGAAGTAGAGAGGATATAAAATGTAGACTGGCAATGGCAAGGAAAGCGTTTCTGAAGAAGAGAAATGTGTTAACATCGAGTATAGATTTAAGTGTCAGGAAGTCTTTTCTGAAAGTATTTGTATGGAGTAGCCATGTATGGATGTGAAACATGGACCATAAATAGTTTGGACAAGAAGAGATTAGAAGCTTTCGAAATGTGGTGCTACAGAAGAATGCTGATGATTAGATGGGTAGATCACGTAACTAATGAGGAGATATTGAATAGAATTGGGGAGAAGAGGAGTTTGTGGCACAACTTGACAAGTAGAAGGGACCAGTTGGTAGAACATGTTCTGAGGCATCAAGGGATCACAAATTTAGCATTGGAGGGCAGCGTGGAGGGTAAAAATTGTAGAGGGAGACCAAGAGATGAATACACCAAGCAGATTCAGAAGGATGTAGGTTGCAGTAAGTACTGGGAGATCAAGAAACTTGCACAGGATAGATTAGTATGGAGAGCTGCATCAAACCAGTCTCTGGACTGAATACCACCACAACAACAACAAGTAAAGAAGCTTTCGGTTTACATTTGCAACTAAGTAACGAACCGTCTAGTACTCAGTTTCAGTTTGTTCTACCTATTCATGGAACGTATAGCTAGACTATATAATTTTTTTATTTACGATGCCATTATGGCCTTAACACTTTAGGACATAGTGTAAAAAAGATCTGAGGATAGTCATTACGGACTGAAACCGGTCATCGTCTAAAGAATTGATATTGTGATCAATGACTGGAATAAAAACCTTTTGTCTAGATTTTTATCACTAATATAGTAATACGATAATATCCAGTTTCCTTGTTTATCGTGGCTATCATTTTGCATTGATCTACAAAAAGAGCTACAATGTAATATCTGCTGTGGCAGTTTTGTCCGAATCGTTCTGTATACTACTCACGATTCTCCAACGGCGATTTTCCACTGCAACTAACAGCGTTGTCAGCAAACAATCGGATGCTGATTTATCCTAGTTACTTGCTGTTGAACTCTGTTGTTGCGTCTTAAGTTACTTTCACGAATACAGTAACCAGCCACTTTTTATACCAATACGCGTTTCGAGCTTCCGCTCATTTTCAGCTGGCGTAACGCATAATTAAATCTTCAATTAGCAGATCGATAAAAACATCGACTGCAATCCTGACGTCGCAGATGCCTTTCTATTTTGCTTGTTGTTGCTCCAGTTCTCATCGTTAATAAGCGTGGCACAAACACGTTTTCTTCGTGCGACGTACAAAAACAGCGCAGCAGCTGCCGTGTTGCGGACTAACACGCTTTGATCCTATCTGATGAATCGTGTATGTGTGTTGCGAACAGTATTGGTCCATTTAGTGTACTGTTACTTTGTGTTTGCAGTGCCAACCTGATTTCCTACGATCCGAATAGTTTGTGTGCCCGTCACGTAGCCAGACTCACTCCACCCAAGACTTCTGCCCGCAGTGACTTTTACATACAGGGTGGAGCCCCTCCAGGCCCAGACCGGCATGATGGCCAACACCAAAGGCCTATTGACATCTCTGCATGGTGGTTAGTGTTCACTAATTGAGGTCATCGCAGGATGTGGGTACTGCGATATTTGCGTACGTCTGGTCATGATTCGCGTTCATCTGGAGATAGATTCGGTCGAAAATTAAACGAATGCTAGCGGTTTGAAGGGCAGGGGAAAAAGTGTCAAGGCAAGAGCGAAGGGGAAAAAATCTCTGCAACAGTCGTGTCGGGTAGTAAGAGGAGTAGCGGACTGCATGCTATCTGCAACAGATCATGCAAGGATTCGGTAAGTTAGTAGTGGGTATCATGCAGGGGGATACCTTTGACGCTGCGAGGCGTAGTCACCCTGCAGCCATCGTCAGCATACCTGTTCATCATCGGTTAGTGTCCGATAGGTCATATTCCGGATCCACAGTGAAGGATAGTGTAGGCGGTTTGTTTATGCGTTAGTGTGCGAGTTCATCGGCTTTCCTGCTGTTGCCTGTTGCTCGAGAGCGATAACAGCTAGCATGTCCAATCAGTATCGCTGACATGCAGGGGCTCGCCGATGTTGTCGCTTGTGAGTATATGTTAGCTCGCCATGGGTGGTTAGGCCCTAGCTAGCAGTGTCTTTGGTCGCTTATGCTTCTACCTATGGTTGTAATCATAGTTTCCCAGAGTAAGAATGAAAGGATTGTTCGAGTGTCTCGAGCTCCTGTATAGTCGTGCGTCGAGCTTTATGAATACTTCCTTGAGAGTTTGAAGGCGCTATTCATTGTGAAGATCCACAGTGCGAGTGTAGCGTGGAGCGTTGCTAATGATACGTAGCACTTTGTTCTTTGTGATTTCCAGGCGGCGCAGGCATCTAGGAGCAGCATATCCCCAGACGGGAGCTGCGTACGTCATCAGAGGTCTGATCAGTGTCATGTATATCGACCTCGATACTCTCCTGTTCAGTGTACTTTCCCAGTTGAGCAATGGGTAGAGTTGTTTGAGCCTCACGTGCGCTCTGTTGGCAACGTATTCTGTGTGGTCTCCCCATGTAAATTCACGATCCAGCCAGACACCGAGGTATTTAACTTTCTCTTGCGAACATACTGGACGTGCATGTAGTGTTACCTATTTACAGTGTTGATGTTTGCGCAGTAGTTTCGGTCTACGTGTGGATAGAACTGCTTCGCACTTGTCGACGTTTACTTTAATACGCCGCCGGCCGTAGTGGCCGAGCGGTTCTAGGCGCGACAGCCTGGAACCGCACGGCCGCTACGGCCGCAGGTTCGAATCCTGCCTCGGGCATGGATGTGTGTGATATCCTTAGGTTAGTTAGGTTTAAGTAGTTATAAGTTCTAGGGGACTGATGACCACAGCGCCGGCCGGAGTGGCCGAGCGGTTCTAGGCGCTACAGTCTGGGACCACGCGACCGCTACGGTCGCAGGTTCGAATCCTGCCTCGGGCATGGATGTGTGTGATGTCCTTAGGTTAGTTAGGTTTAAATAGATCTAAGTTCTAGGGGACTAATGACCACAGCAGTTAAGTCCCATAGTGCTCAGAGCCATTTGAACCCTTTTTGAACCATTTAATACGCCATATTTCGAACCAAGACTCGTCAGTTCTGAGTGCTGTCTGTAATCGTGAATTTATGTCCGATGCTTTCCTGTCTTGCACATGTGTCATCCGCTTGGATGGCTAACGTCGTGTTTTATTTTTTTGGGAGATCGTTAATGTAGAGGATGAACAATATGGGCTCCAGTATGCTTCTCTGGGGTATTCCTGCCTGAAAACCGTGTTGTGTCGATTTTTTGCCCTGTACATCAGTATATCTGTTGGTGAGATATGGGTGTATGAGACGTACGAGCCAATCGGAAAAACCAGCATCGCTTAATTTGGGTATGAGGGCGTTGTGCCATAGACAGTCGAAGGCCTTATCAATGTCCAGGAGCACAGCCCATGTGGCTTTGTTCGTGTTGTAGCCGTGTGTTATATGTTCAACTACGTGGAAGAGTAGTTGTGTTGTTGAGTGGTGATTCCTAAAGCCGAACTGTTCCGGTGTCAGGGTGCCGCTTGCGATGCAGTGTCTAGTGATCGTTTTAGTATTACCTTCTCGACAATCTTGCTGAGCGAGCACAGCAGATTGATGGGTCGGTAATTTTTTAGGAGGAAGTGGTGTTTCCCTGGCTTCCTGAACATCAGGACCTTAACCGCCTTCCAAAAGTGAAGGAAGTGTTCCTGTTGTAAGAAGACATTCGTTATGTGTGTGAGGTATACTACGGCTCTATCTGTGAAGTCCTGGAGGGCATGGTTGTGAACGATATCGGGACCAGGGGCTTTCCTAGCATTTGAATGCTTGATAACCCATGTTATTTCGTTTGTGCTAGTACGACTGATCTCGTTGCGCGTGGGCTGAGCTACAAGTCGTGTAACCTCCTTGTCCATTTCAAGTGTGAATACTGGGTCCGATGGAACCAGATTCGGCATGACAGACGCTGCAAGTGTTGTGACCATAAGGTCTGCTTTATCCTTCGTGGAGTACGCAGAGCCGTCTGGGCCTTATAGAGCAGGAATGTAGTGTTTCTCCCTGGTGACGTGTCTGGCTCGTTTCCGCACGCCAGGACGTGTGACATCCACTCCTGATAGTTTTTTCCCCCACTGTTCATTTCTAAATGTTTGTATTTTTTCCCGGATTAGACCCTGGAGCCTGTTAACGTGCAGTTTAGAGAACGGACGCCTGGTACGAGGCCAATATCTCCTGAGGAGGTTCCTCATTGAGATAAGGCCCAGGATTTCCTGGGGCAGAGCCGTCGAATGTTGTTGAGGTGTTGTATGTGGAATGGCGTTAGGCTTTGCGTCTTGGACACCGTCTCGTCAGTTTGTTGTGTGTTGTTAATTTTGTGATTATCTGGAATACGACTATTAAGTGTTTCCTTGAACGGACTCCAATTGGCACGCTTGTATTTCAGTATTCAAATAATTAGACGGAGTTTAATCTGCGAACTCGACGTATATGCGAGCAGTTGTTTGAAGTGGACGAAAATCGTTTTTTGAACAAGGCGACGAGGACAGTATTTAGGGTGCAGGAGAAGATTTTGCAGGAGAGAAAGAGGATGCAGATGACGATTTTGAAATGGAGGACACTAGTTTCAACTTCTCGTGCTGGAGGACGCTTATAGGCCAAGTTGAGAGGCAAAAATGATTTTGTGTCGTATTCGACAGTTCCTTCTCGAAAAACAGGTACGTCAGATAGTTCTTAAAATGTACGTAGTGAGTGAAATATACGCTCCAAAATTCATCAAACAAAAATTATTGTGAACATGTTTCTCCTTCTCTTTTAATCGAAATCGTATTAATATTATGTTTAAAAATTAAAAACTTTGCTTATTTTGATAGCAACAGAATTTTCACTCTTTCATGATATTCCTCCCCCTTATTTTCCAGAAGAAAGATCTTTTTTTAGATAGTTCAGCAATACACCAGATAAATTTTTAGCAACTTATATGAAAATATAAAAAGCTGTGGTTTAAAAAAAACAGTAATGTTTTTCAACTTCTCCCATATTTGAATTTTTTAACCTTATTTTGTGGTTTTGTGACCCACATAACTTCAAAACATAGCCTTTTGCGAAGTTATAAAACTTTTCAGGTAAAAATGTATTGATTGTTTGTTGTGACAGTTGTTCTCAAGAGTGTCATCCACCCGAGCGTGTCAAGCACATCACTCCACAGAAGTGTGTCAAGCAAGACTTAAAATATCGCTTTCAGTATGGAGACTGGAAGTCTGTTTTTGAACAACTTTAATTTTGAAAATGACCTTTCTCCAGTTATGGTTGTGATTAAAGGTTACAGGATGTTGTCCTGCTCAATATGCAGGTCACGCTGCTGCCAAAGAAGCCGAGAAGGCCGGCCGCAGTGGCCGAGCGGTTCTAGGCGCTTCAGTCTGGAACCGCGCGAAGTTAATTCCATAGTGCTCAGAGCCATTTGAACCATTTGAAGCCGAGAAGAAGTACTAAACGCTCCTCTGTAGCCCGACTGTGCTTTTCCTGTACGCAGTGTGTCCAAATGGTTCCAGTGGCTCTGAGCACTATGGGACTTAACATCTGAGGTCATCAGTCCCCTAGACTTAGAACTACTTAAACCAAACCAAACTAAGGACATCACACGCATCCATGTGCGAGGCGGGATTCGAACCTGCGACCGTAGCGGTCGCGCGGTTCCAGACTGAAGCGCCTAGAACCGCTCGGTCACTCCTGCCGGCTGTACGCAGTGTGTCCGGTGGGCATCTCAGCACACACATGGTCTCGATATTAAGAAAACACCTTCGACATTTTATAGGCGTTGGTTTCGACGAAATAAGGACGGAATAAATTGGCTTTTCGCAAAATTTAACTCATTTAGAAATGCCGAAATTTCCTTAACTATTGCTTTAAACTCTTGCCGGTATTTTTCCAAACTGAAGCGCCACACATTGTATCAAGTGGAACTGGAAAGATGACGCGAAGGAAAGCGACATTGAGAGGTGCACGTTAATTCACAGCATTTCTCATATCATCTGTCCAGTGCAGACTTGTGTAGATTTATGCAGCGGAATTCTTCATCTTTTACGACTATAACGGGACCCGCACAACAGTATTCAAACTGATTTTTTTATTTTAAGTGTTTGTGGCGCGGGCCCGTAGGTTGTGGCCTTGTAACTAGCGATATACGTGCTTTCTCCACAGTGGGTACAGGAAATGGAGCCGTTGTGTTTCCACTTGGCTGGACGTTTACCCAGTAGACCGTGGAGAGCAGTTAACAGTGGACGATGGCCGTCATTCGGAGGAAAAATAAATCTATTGGGCCTCCAGCGCGCGCACTCCACGTGCCGCGTTTGCCCGCCGTAAATTCATCGGCTTCCGGTGCCCCTCTTTCGTCCGCTGCTTAGTCTCAGCGGTGTAAACTTTCGCCCACTAGCCTGGAAGCTGCGTTCGATATCGTAGCTCTGCAGCACCTTGCGCAGTGGCTGAAACAATTTATCAGTAATGCCTTCTCCGCACGTTTTTAGAATGGAGCGTTAAGCCCCGTTTACACCGAAGGGATTGGAAGGGAATACAAGCGAATGCGCTTTCACAGATAAATCGACAGTATTCACTACCATTCGCTTGTCTCTGTCCACAAGCGTTTACAGTAGATGGAAACGGAAGAGAACAGGAGATGACGAACATAGACTATGAATTCTGCGTTATTGTATTTTGGCGCTGATAATCGGCACATAGGATACAACATCATGTAGCTTGAGCTACGATGCAAAATTCTGTTATACTCAGAGAGCATTATTTTGCACGATGACCGCACGGTTTTTGACGAAATAAGCAAAATTGTGACATTGTAATTCTGTCAGAGACAGCAGAGGACTTGGAAGAGCAGTTGAACGGAATGGACAGTGTCTTGAAAGGAGGATATAAGATGACAAAAGCAAAACGAGGATAATGGAATGTAGTCGAATTAATTAGGGTGATGCTGAGGGAATTACATTAGGAAATGAGACGCTTAAAGTAGTAAAACAGTTTTGCTATTTGGAGACCAAAATAACTGATGATGGTCGAAGTAGAGAGGATATAAAATGTAGACTGGCAATGGCAAGGAAAGCGTTTCTGAAGAAGAGAAATTTGTTAACATCGAGTATAGGTTTAAGTGTCAGGAAGTCGTTTCTGAAAGTATTTGTGTGGAGTGTAGCCATGTATGGAAGTGAAACATGGACGATAAATAGTTTAGACAAGAAGAGAATAGAGGCTTTCGAAATGTGGTGCTACAGAAGAATGCTGAAGATTAGGTGGGTAGATCACATAACCAATGAGGAGGTATTGAATAGAATTGGGGAGAAGAGGAGTTTGTGGCGCAACTTGGCTAGAAGAAGGGATCGGTTGGTAGGACATGTTCTGAGGCATCACGGGATCACCAATTTGGTATTGGAGGGCAGCGTGGAGGGTGAAAATCGTCGAGGGAGACCAAGAGATATATACACTAAGCAGATTCAGAAGGATGTAGGTTGCAGTAGGTACTGGGAGATGAAGAAGCTTGCACAGGATAGAGTAGCATGGAGAGCTGCATCAAACCAGTCTCTGGACTGAAGGCCACGACAACAACAACAAGCAAAATTGTGTAGGAAGGGAAGGATTTATGTGTCTGAATTACTACGTAAAGGTACTTGGAGGTAGCTCACTTAACACTGATTTGCATCTCAAGCTCTCCTTAGCATTGCTCCAAAACTTTGCACGTATCTCAGTGGACGATTTTCGCTGACTCCTCATTAAAAGCGAGGAGGGAATTTAAAAGCAGAACACCAGTTTACCGACGACCAACATAAGCTGAAGAAAGGCTAGCATTTAAACTCTGGTTATTGGCAACTGGAGACATCTACATAGTGCTTGTTTCGGTTTTCAGTAGATGCTACATCTCAGATATTTTCTGATGTCTGAAATAACATATGTAAAGCACTTCAAGGATTTTACTGAATAATGTATAAGGGGCGATCAAAAAGCTTCCGTTCGAAGGCCGTATTGTCCAGAATCGCTAAGCCAGTCAAGCAAAATTGCCATGAACATTGAGCAATTATCCCATCGACGCACCAGCTTGACGATACTCCTTTGGTAAATCACCGCGTCCTGCTGCGTGAAGAAATCCGTAAATGCCTGCTGTATACGCTCATCCGATAGGAGTCGTGACCTTTCAAGATCTTTTTTAATGGACCCAAGTAGTGATAATCTAAAATATGGTTGAAATGGCTCTGAGCACTGAGGTCATCAGTTCCCTAGATCTTAGAACTACCTAAACCTAACTAACCTAAGGACATCACACACATCCATGACCGAGGCAGGATTCGAATTGCGACCGTAGCGGTCGCGCGGTTCCAAACTGAAGCGCCTAGAACCTCTCGTATGTGAAGACATCAGGACAAGTGTATACCACTTCAGGTGGTGTATCACGACATTTGCGATATGGAGACGTGCGTTACCATGAAGCAGCAACAAACCTTGTCACAGTTTTCCCGGACGTTTCGCCTTAATTGCACGACGTAACTTCTCTAGCGTCCCGCAGTACCGTCTCTTGGATGGAGACACCAAGTTCCTTGAAATCAATAAATAATGGGCGCCAGTAATCAAAGAACAGGGTGGTGGAACTTGACGCACCATTGCGCAATGGTGATCTTCGATTGGTTGGTTGTTTAGGGGAAGGAGACCAGACAGCGTGGTCATCGGTCTCATCGGATTAGGGAAGGATGGGGAAGGAAGTCGGCCGTGCCTTTTCAGAGGAACCATCCTGGCATTTGCCTGGAGTGATTTAGGGAAATCACGGAAAACCTAAATCAGGATGGCCGGACGCGGGATTGAACCGTCGTCCTCCCGTGATCTTCGAATGACATGCTGCTCCATGCAGATTCTTCATTTTCCGATGGATGTCTACAGGTGTCGGTCCTTCGGCAGCCAAGGAAAGAATAACAGCACGTTGTTCCTGTTTGCACACATTTGGTAATAACATCGCCATAGTTCACGTTTCCGCATTTGCCGTATGCACGTCGAAAAGACATCGATCTGTTGTAGAATTTTAGAACATGTTTTTTGCTCGCGTATCATGTCATTTCTGGAAACACAGAATCTACACTGTAGGAATCAACATGGATTCCGGAAACAGCGATCGTGTGAGACCCAACTCGCTTTATTTGTTCATGAGACCCAGAAAATATTAGATACAGGTTCCCAGGTAGATGCCATTTTCCTTGACTTCCGGAAGGCGTTCGATACAGTCCCGCACTGTCGCCTGATAAACAGAGTAAGAGCCTACGGAATATCAAACCCGCTGTGTGGCTGGATTGAAGAGTTTTTAGCAAACAGAACACAGCATGTTGTTCTCAATGGAGAGACGTCTACAGACGTTAAAGTAACCTCTGGCGTGTCACAGGGGAGTGTTATGGGACCATTGCTTTTCACAATATATATAAATGACCTAGTACATAGTGTCGGAGGTTCCATGCGCCTTTTCGCGTATGATGCTGTAGTATACAGAGAAGTTGCAGCATTAGAAAAGTGCAGCGAAATGCAGGAAGATCTGCAGCGGATAGGCACTTCGTGCAGGGAGTGGCAACAGACAAATGTAATGTATTGCGAATACATAGAAAGAAGGATCCTTTATTGTATGATTATGTGGTAGCGGAACAAACACTGGTAGCAGTTACTTCTGTAAAATATCTGGGAGTATGCGTGCGGAACGATTTGAAATGGAATGATCATATAAAATTAATTGTTGGTAAGGCAGGTGGCAGGTTGAGATTCATTGGGAGAGTCCTTAGAAAATGTAGTCCATCAACAAATGAGGTGGCTTACAAAACACTCGTTCGACCTATACTTGAGTATTGCTCATCAGTGTGCGATACTTACCAGGTCGGGTTGACAGAGGAGATAGAGAAGATCCAAAGAAGAGCGGCACGTTTCGTCACAGGGTTATTTGGTAAGCGTGATAGCGTTACGGAGATACTTAGCAAACTCAAGTGGCAGACTCTGCAGGAGAGGCGCTCTGCATCGCGGTGTAGCTTGCTGTCCAGGTTTCGAGAGGGTGCGTTTCTGGATGAGGTATCGAAAGTATTGCTTCCCCCTACTTATACCTCCCGAGGAGATCACGAATGTAAAATTAGAGAGATTCGAGCGCGCACGGAGGCTTTCCGGCAGTCGTTCTTCCCGCGAACCATACGCGACTGGAACAGGAAAGGTAGGTAATGACAGTGGCACGTAAAGTGCCCTCCGCCACACACCGTTGGGTGGGTTGGGGCGTATAAATGTAGATATAGGTGTAGAATGTCACACTAGTCCCTTACCTACATTTCGGTGCTTATATACCTGCATTGGAGTCACGCTACTATGCATATTTGCTGCAGCAACACCCTTAAATCGACGCTTTTGAGCACCCCTTCTGTAAGAACGGTGATGTCAATAAAATATGATCAAAGAAATGTGAAACATACATACTACCTTACACATATTTCTCTTTATTATCAAAAATCTCCAACGCAACAGTGATACGTCAGCCATCTAATTACAGGTACCATGAACGTAAGCAACAATAATCGTCGGGTCTTTCGTATATTTTTAACTTTAATCAGCATGATGGGGATATACTTTCAAGGAAATATATTGAGGTTCATCTTTTTAATAATAATAACTACAAAGTTTGCGCTTATTCATGTCGTTTCCTCTTGATGAAAGCATGTAATGAGTTTACCGTTTTTCACACGTCCCCAGTAGGACCTCTGAGTACTTCGGCAGTTTTCTACCAATCATATTGCTTTACCTTCGGCGTTTGTTCTGTGGATCTCTCGGATCCCACAAGCAGGTGTGATACATCTACATCTACATGGCTACTCTACAAATCACATTTAAGTGCCTGGCTGAGGGTCCATCGAACCACCTTCACAATTCTCTATTATTCCAATCTCGTATAGCGCGCGGAAAGAATGAACACCTAATCTTTCCGTACGAGGTCTCAAATAGATGGTTCAAATGGCTCTAAGCACTATGGGACTTAACATCTGAGGTTATCAGCCCCCTAGACTTAGAACTACTTAAACTTAATTAACCTAAGCACATCACACACATCCATGCCCGAGGCAGGATTCGAATCTGCGACCGTAGCAGCCGCGTGCTTCCGGACTGAAGCGCCTACAACCGCTAGGCCAGGGCGGCCGGCACGAGCTCTGATTTCCCTTATTTTATTGTGGTGATCTTTCCTCCCTATGTAGGTCGGTGTCAACAAAATATTTTGGCATTCGGAGGAGAAAGTTGGCGATTTTGAAACTTTCCCGTCTCCTCTTTCTATTTTGTTCCTTTCTACAATAACATATGAAACTTTTCCTTAGGATTTCTATCTCTTGCTTAATAATAACAAATGAAATCTTCCCTTTGAAATTTATTCTCTTTCTCAGTCTTCGCAGACAAATGTATTTGCTGCTTATTAAAAGTGATTTTCTGATTATTTCGACGAAACATAGAATGTGTCGTCGTCGTGGCCCTCAGTCATTATCTACAATAACCCAAAACTGTTCCATATCTTTTTTACTGTTACTGGATCGCCATCTGACTGCTACATCGAACTGCGAGATGAATATACTTACTCTAGTTTACTATATACTATTAACTGCTGGTGGCCGGCCGCGGTGGTCTAGCGGTTCTAGGCGCTCAGTTCGGAACCGCGCGACTGTTACGGTCGCAGGTTCGAATCCTGCCTCGGGCATGGATGTTTGTGATGTCCTTAGGTTAGTTAGGTTTAAGTAGTTCTAAGTTCTAGGGGACTGATGACCACAGATGTCAAGTCCCATAGTGCTCAGAGCCATTTGAACCATTTTTGAACTGCTGGTGGGCTGTCATAATAAGTGGCTGTATTTATTACGAAAGCTGACGTTATTCTTTAATAGCAAAGCTGACGTTATTCTTTAATTAATTTCACTGAAGTTAAGTAATTCATAGTTACACTTTTTCTTGACAACAATACAATTTTTGCAATGTTTTACGTTGATGGTTTTTGGGATGGATAATAATCAGTAATGCAACATTGCTGGCAAAAATTAATTATATTCTGAAAACGTTCCTCAAACATTTACTGCTGGTAATGAAATGATTTTACAAACGTTCAAATGAGACTTACGTTTCACAATAATCTTACAACTAGCATTGCGCAAACATACCTTCAGTAGTCTTGAGTTTCGCAAAGAAAATAATTCAATAATATCAGTTCCTCTTATGATAATAGTTAGCTGATGTCTCTGTACATCCGTTTATAATCTCTTGTAAATCATAGCTGGTGGCTGGCAGGCACACTGCTCCTCTCAACCTCTCGCTTCAGACCTGCTACCGACTCGCTTCACTTCCTGCTTACTACTGACATCCTAATAACGCTCCTAATAACGGTCTCTCCTGCCAACAACGCTTTCTGGTGCAGACAATCCCTGCTACCATTACAAAATGTATCAATGCGCGGTCTTTCCCGCTCGTTTCTGAAAATGTATCCATACGCTGTCTCTCCCGCCCTTTTTAAAATTATATCAATGTGCAGTCTCTCATACCAACAATACTTTGGTGCAGACATTCCCTGCTACCACAATTATTTCCAACATGACAAATATTAATTATTCCTACTTAATCCTATTAATAAAATATAAACATCTTTCATAAATTGTGATTTGACAATAGACAATAGAAATATACACGTCTTACAATTGGAATTTCGTGAGAAGATTCCGTCGCAACGAAAAACGCCTTTCTTTTAATAATTTCCAGCCCAAATCCTGTATTATTTCTCTGACACTCTCTCCCATATTTCGCGATAATACAAAACATGCTGCCTTTCTTTGAACTTTTTCGATGTACCCCGTCAGTCCTATCTGGTAAGGGTCCCACACCGCGCAGCAGTATTCTAAAAGAGGACGGACAAGCGTAGTGTAGGCAGTCTCCTTAGTAGGTCTGTTACATTTTCTAAGTGTCCTGCCAATAAAACGCAGTCTTTGGTTAGCCTTCCCCACAACATTTTCTGTGTGTTCCTTCCAATTTAAGTTGTCCGTAATTGTAGCACCAAGGTATTTAGTTGACTTTACGGCTTTTAGATTAGAGTGATTTATCGTGTAACCGAAGTTCAACAAGTTCCTTTTAGCATTCATGTGGATGACCTCGCACTTTTGGTTATTTAGGGCCAAATGCCAAATTCGCGCCATTGATTTATTCTTCTATCAGCAGCATTACATTCGATTCGGACCACTCTATCGCTCATGCTACTCACGGCATCAACAACAAAAGTAAAAAATGTAGCAGACGAAAGCTTTCTGTGGTGCTAGCGCCGAAGCAACGAGGACGCGAACTTCCTTTGATAGTTCGCTAAAACACCGACAAACAGCGGAACACGAGCGAACAAAATGAATGCGAACCAAATACGACCGAATGATGTTTCCTCACGCGCGCCCAGCTCTTACACCAGAGGGAATTCGCGTCCGCTGTTGCACGTTCGCTTCGTTGTAAAGGAGACTTTCCGCGTCGCTTGTTTTTACTGTACTGCCAACGACGCGTTTTACAGTCTCGGCTTCTCGCTTCTAACTGGAAATGCCTGGAGCTATATGCAGGCTGCGATACGGGCTGCAGGCGTAAAAGTAAAATAGAACACTGACTGATAAGAGAGGCCGTTTTCGTTCTAGATACATGCTTCACTTATGACTAGGCTTAGAAGTTTAGAAATTAATGTGAGTCGGATATACGAAACAAAACTCTCAGTGATAAAAGAAGTGCAGCTCTGCTGCGTAACACACTTTGACAGAAATCAAAGTGTCGCATCTTCGAGGCACGTCCTGAGCGCCCCAGAGACAGAAGTTTTTATTTTCCGCAGTCTGAACAATAATAGTGAACTGATTTTTTTGTCCTTTGGCGAAATATTCGCTGTATTAAATATTCATTATACACTACTGGCCATTAAAATTGCTACATCACGCAGATGACGTGCTACAGACGCGAAATTTAACCAGCAGGAAGAAGATGCTGTGATATGCAAATGATTAGCTTTTCAGAGCATTCACACAAGGTTGGTGCCGGTGGCAACACCTACAACGTGCTAACATGAGCAAAGTTTCCAACCGATTTCTCATACACAAATAGCAGTTGACCGGCGTTGCCTGGTGAAACGTTGTTGTGATGGCTCGTGTAAGGGGGAGAAATGCGTACCGTCACGTTTCCGACTTTGATAAAGGTCGGATTGTAGCCTATCGCGATGCGGTTTATCGTATCACGACATTGCTGCTCGCGCTGGTCGAGATCCAATGACTGTTAGCAGAATATGGAATCAGTGGGTTCAGGAGGGTAATACGGAACGCCGTGCCGGATCCCAACGGCCTCGTATCACTAGGCAAGACAACAACCATCTGCTCGAACAGTTCGACGACGTTTGCAGCAGCATGGACTATCGGGTCGGAGACCATGGCTGCGGTTACCCTTGACGCTGCATCACAGACAGGAGCGCCTGCGATGGTGTATCAACGACGAACCTGGGTGCACGATTGGCAAAACGTCATTTTTTCGGATGAATCCAGGTTCTGTTTACAACATCACGATGGTCGCATCCGTGTTTTGCGACATCGCATTGAACGCACATTGGAAGCGTGTATTCGTCATCGCCATACTGGCGTATCACCAGGAGTGATGGTATGGGGTGCCATTGGTTACACGTCTCGGTCACCTCTTGTTCGCACTGACGGCACTATGAACAGTGGCCGTTACATTTCAGATGTGTTACGACCCGTGGCTCTACCCTTCATTCGATCCCTGCGAAACCCTACATTTCAGCAGGTTGCAGGTCCTGTATGGGCGTTTCTGGATACAGAAAATGTTCGACTGCTGCCCTGGCCAGCACATTCTCCAGATCTCTCACCAATTGGAAGCGTCTGGTCAATGGCGGCCGAGCAACTGGCTCATCATAATACGCCAGTCACTACTCTTGATGAACTGTGGTATCGTGTTGAAGCTGCATGGGCAGCTGTACCTGTACACGCCATCCAAGCTCTGTTTGACTCAATACCCAGGCGTATCAAGGTCATTATTACGGCCAGAGGTGGTTATTCTGGGTACTGATTTCTCAGGATCTATGCACCCAAATTGCGTGAAAATGTAACCGCATGTCAGTTCTAGTATAATATGTTTGTCCAATGAATACCCGTTTATCATTTGCATTTCTTCTTGGTGTAGCAATTTTAATGGCCAGTTGTCTAGGTTAAAACTGTGAGCTGGATCAAGATTCGAATAGCATAGATGATAGTTATGCAAGATAAGTAAAGCAGCCTGCTTGGAATTTGTCATGTTAGTGTGTAGGTAATGGCGGATTAAATCTCTTAATGTGTCCGTCTGACGTGCTCTACATATACATCTAGCGTGCATTTACACAGCCGAGTCACACTAACGTGACCACCGCCTATGTTCCACGTCAATGTGTAGTACCACTCACAGGCATCAGGTGGCAGCACCAGCAGTGGAGGGTATAGAAAGCGTGTCGGTGGGACGTGGTAAACAGTGCAGCCGTTGCCGTAATACGGAGACCTAGCGATTTATCTGACATCCAAAAGGGCATGATCTTTGGTTTTCAGGCCAAGGGTGGATGAATTTCCGAAACGGCTAAGTTTCTTAACTGTTTGGGTGCCGCCGCGCATAAAGTATACCTTGCATGCAAGGTCCATGGTTCATGGGGTGGGGAGGGGGGGTGTTATACGATTCAGTACGAGCCCTTACTTCTCTTATCTTGTCTTTGCGATACGTTGATTATACGTTGACTACTATACAAGCGTTCTGCAGTTTGTCGCAAAAACCGATTGTCTAAACTTTCTCAGTAGTGTTTCGTTAAAAGAATGCCATCTTCCTTCCAGGGACTCCCATTTGAGTTCACAGAAAAATTCTGTATTACTCATGTCTTAGTCGAACCCACCGGTAAAAAACCTAGCAAGATGCCTTTGAAGTGCTTCATGTTTTCCTTTAATCCGATCTTGTGGGTATCCCAAACACTCGGGCAGTACTGAAGAGTGGCTCGCGTAAGTGTTATGTTTGCTGTTCCTTCTACTTGGATAGCTCAAATGGAAGAACATCGACAGTGTCTGAGCTCAAGTCCCGCTCCAGAACATAGGTCTGAATTGTTTTCAGTATTCGTAAGTTCTACTGTGTGGTGGCATGTCTCATAAGGCCTGTACATTCATTCGGAACGGTTGTATTTAGTGGCACTTCACTGAGCAGCTTTGATTTGCCTAACTGTGAACCTTGTGTGTACTCTGTCATATGTCTACCTGTAAGGAGTGCCTGCTGGCTTAAGCGTCGCGTTTGTGTTTTTGATAACAATAACAGATGAAAGGGAGGGTGTGTCTTCACATAGCTTACTCTTCTCGTGTAGCACCAAGGCGGCCACCGAGCCAGTCATCCAAACACCAGCAACAGACCGCGATCGACACAGCCACATGCCCTCATTTACTGGGCAGAGGTTTAATCTAGAACATTAATAGTCAAGTCATTAGAGATGTTACACCACCACTTTCTCACCTTGTCATATCCACCAGCTGCAGATGCCGAAAGCAACTTACATTTTGACGCTTATTGCGGATTATCTTCGAATCGAGTGCAACCTCACCAGCGTCCGTTAGTAGCCTCGGCTCTGGAGACGCAGCTTCGGGACTAGTGAGATTTACCAGATCTTTAATTAAGTGTTCGCTGTGCTTCCATGAAGTTATTATTCATGACACGGAATGATTCAAAAAGATCTATCCAATTTCAAAAGACTATATCCTCTACGTGAATGAAGATAGAAACTCGGCGTAAATATTAAATGCCGCTCCGAAACAAAAATTTTAGGTCTGCGCAATTTGTACATTTTGGGTTCATGTGGTTGGCAGGAGGAGTCTGCCTGTGGCAGCTAATTCGTCCGCTTGCTCGGTTACACGCATCACGTACCTGGATATGTTGGAAATCTGACAACTACGAAAGTATGCTGAAAATTTCATTTTTCAACAGGGCAGATCTCCATCACACTGGGACGTACATTTAACAACGGTGGTAACGACCACCAAACTCCAGATTCTTTAAAGGATCGAACTCGCATATATAAAGCGCTTCGAATGTCTGATTACTTTACAAATAGGTTAATGTGTTAAATATTTGACGTTAAGCATGTAATCGAGAAAAAGTTTGAAATTATGTTTGAAATTTGTCGGAAGTCTTTAAGTGCTCAACATTGGATGAGTATAGTTTGAGTAATATGCGCTGCATTTTAAGCAAGTCACGCTGCGTTAAAATGTAGTTATACCTCATGAACAGCTAAAAGGTGGCCGGCCGGGTGGCCGAGCGGTTCTAGGCGCTTCGGTCTGGAACCGCGCGCCCGCTACGGTCGCAGGTTCGAATCCTGCCTCGGGCATGGATGTGTGTGATGTCCTTTAGTTAGGTTTAAGTAGTTCTAAGTTCTAGGGGACTGATGACCTCAGAAGTTAAGTCCCGTAGTGCTCAGAGCCATTTGAACCATTTGAACTGACGAGATCATCGAGCTAGTATAACAAGAACCGAGATCCTTACAACCAGGCAATACTTTTCAATTGGTTCGAGGATCATTCTCGATGATCCTGTCCCACTGCAAGAGTCGTTGGGTCAACATGGAAATACGTAGGAGTCGTCTGCTGCACAACCCCTGAATGATGGACTCCGAAACACTTGCTCCTGCGCCAGTATTGTACTCTGTCATCAGATCTGTCGCAGATGGCCACCTACGCCGCTTTACAGCGCGCGCAAGCCGCCGACCTCTACGGTCTGTGATGAGCCATGAACGTCCATCACCCTGCCGTCTACTAGTTGTTTCGCCGGCATTTTCTATAGATGTTCACGACAGTAGCACGCGATCAGTCGACCAGCCTCTCAGCTTCCGGGTCGCTCGTTTACAGGGGCCGGCCCATAACCATCTACCTTTTGTCAAAATCACCTACACTATGTTTTCGAAAGTATCCGGAGACCCACTAAAACATACGTTTTATACTTTAGGTGCATTTTGATGCCACTTACTGCCAGGTACTCCATATCAACGACCTCAGTAGTCGTTGGACATTGTGAGAGAGCAGAATGGGGCGCTCCGCGGAACTAACGGACTTCGAACGTGCTAAGGTGACTGGGTGTCACTTGTGTCATACGTCTGTACCTGAGATTGCCACACTCCTAAACATCATTAGGTCCACTGTTTCCGAAGTGATAGTGAAGTAGAAACGTGAAGGGACACGTACAGCACAAATGCCTACAGGCCGACCTCGTCTGTTGACTGACAGAGACCGCCGACAGTTGAAGAGGGTCGTAGTATGTAATAAGCAGACATCTATCCGGACCATGACACAGGAATTACAAATTGCATCATGATCCACTGCAAGTACTATGACAGTTAGGGGGGAGGTGAGAAGACTTAGATTTCAAGATTGAGCGGCTGCTAATAAGCCACACATCACACCGGTAAATGCCAAACGACGCCTCGCTTGGTGTAAGGAGCGTAAACATTGGACGATTGAACAGTGGAAGTAAAGTTCTGTGGTGTGTTGAATCACAGTTCACAATGTGGTGATCCGATGGTAGGGTGCGGCTGTGGTGAATTCCTAGTGAACGTCGTCTGCCAGCGTGTGTAGTGCCAACAGCAAAATTCGCAGGTGGTGGTGTTACGGTTTGTTCGTGTTTTTCGTGGAGGGGGCTTTCACCCCTTGTTGTTTTGCGTGGCACTATCACAGCACAGGCCTACATTGATGTTTTAAGCACCTTCTTGCTTCCCACTATTGAAGAGCAATTCGAGGATGGCGATTGCATCTTTCAACACGATCGAGCACCTGTTCATAATGCACGGCCTGTGGCGAAGTGGTTACAATTCAATAACATGTATGTAATGGACTGGCCTGCACAGAGTCCTGACGTGAATCCTACAGAACACCTTTGGTATGATTTGGAACGCCGACTTCGTGCCAGGCCTCACCGACCAACATCGATACCTCTACTCAGTGCAGCACTCTGTGAAGAACGGGCTGCCATCCCACAAGAAACCTTCCAGCACCTGATTGAACGTATGCGTGCGAGAGTGGAAGCTGTCATCAAGGCTAAGGGTGGTCCAACACCATACTGAATTCCAGCATTACCGATGGAGGGCGCCGCGAACTTGTAAGTCATTTTTAGCCAGGTGTCCGGATACTTTTGATCACTTAGTGTATGTCAGTAGATTTTGCCATTTGCGTCCCGTATCGTTACTGGAATGGTTCCCCATTCGTCTCTGCTCATCTTATATAAGGAAGTATCAAAAAGAACTTTACAAATTCGAAAATTCGTACAAACTTATTCAAACAACTTACAGACTTAGTCTTGGTATTATCCTGAAGGAAAACAGATCAAGTTTTGACTGTTTGGCAAGACGTTTGGGAATCCTAAATGTCCTCCCACGTTTTCTCGACCAGACATCAATTGACCTTTTCTTTTGATGAGTCATCAAGAGCACCTTGTTTGTCCTACCCTTACCAGGTTCTCTATCAGAGCTCAGAGCTACAATCTACCTCTCAACTGGAGGAGTCACGCAAGACACGCTGCAGCGAGTTTGGCAAAAAATCGACTTCAGATGGGACGAGTACCACGTTACCAATGGAAGACACTTTTTACCTGTTTTGGTATGTGGCAAAAAAAATGTATTTTGCTATATAATGGCGCCAAAGCCACATATGTGGGTTAAATGAATAAATGAATATAAATTTTCAAAGTTGTTTAGTCCTTTCCAATACGCCCTATACTTTCCTTACAGTGCTGCGTGCCTGAAAAGCCACCAAGTGGCATTCAGTCTCGCGGTGGGCAGTTGCCGTATTGTTTTGACTCATCAGTGTACATAAATCATGTGTAAATATCATGTGCTCCATCGTTTCTTCTTCAGAAGGATGTAGGTTGCAGCAAGTACTGGGAGATGAAGAAGCTTGCACAGGATAGAGTAGCACGGAGAGCTGTATCAAACCAGTCTTAGGACTGAAGACCACAACAACATCGTTTCTTTCTAAGCCGAAGTGTTAACTGAGCTACAGCAGTAGCAGCAGCGCGTTTCCAACTGAGACAGTCAGCTTCAGACGATAAATACAGGTCGCTCTGGCATGGGGAAACACGCCTTTTGCTGCCCCTCCCATTGAATAAAGGCGCTGCAGGCTTACTAACGCCATTACCTACACTGTGTCGATGCAGATCTTCTCCGTATGTACCGTTTGTGCATTAATATCACTTTCATAATGAAATGAAGGAAGGCTAGAGTTTAACGTTCCGTCGATGATGAAGGTTTTAGAAAAGGAGCAGGAGCTCGGACTGGGGAGGGAAACAGGATGTTTTGATCGCAAAGGAACCATCCCGACACTTGCCTGAAATGGTTTAGAGGAAAAAGGGCACCCCTAAATTAAGGTGCCCGGCCGGTATTTGAAGAGCAGTGCCGGCACGTCCCATCCGGCAGGCAATAGTTTTATTCCTGACGACGATGGCAGAGCTAGCCATCGAAACCTCGAGAATGTTATTGGAATTGACGCGGCTGGAAACCCGCCCCTGCGAAAGATTCCGAGGACACGTCTTACAGATTGCAGCGAACGTTACTCTGTGTACCACTGTCACTTTCCCCTTGCCTGTTCCAGTCGCGAATGGTTCGCGCGAAGAGCGATTGCTGGCTAGCGTCTGTGTGAGCTCGAATCTCTCGAATTTTGCTTTCACAGTCTTTTATCCTGGTATACGTGGGAAAAAGAAATATATTGTTTGACTCTCCTAGGAACGTGCGCTCTAGGAATTTTAACAGTAAACCACACTGCGATGCACAACGCCTCTCTAATAACTGCTGACACTGGCTACTGTCTTAACATCTCCGTTATGCTTTCGCGCTTACTAAAAAAACTTATAACGAAACGCGCTGCTCTTACTTGGATCTTTTCTACATTCTCTGTCGGTCCAATCTGTTATGGATCGGAGGGTTGTCGAAATTAAATAAGGATTTTGTGTGCTACAGCATTTGCGGATCCAATACACTTCCTGAAGATTCTGCTAATGAATTTCAGCCTGGCATTTGCTTTACCTGCGATCAGTTTTATGTGGTCGATCCACTTCAAATCGCTCCGCACTCAAATTTCGAGCCGTTTGATTAATGTGACTGCTTTCAGTGATTGTTCTGAAATCGTAATGCAGTATTGGACCTTTCTGAGTATTTATACACAGTAAGTTACATTTGTTTATTTTGAGGGTCAAATGCCAATCCCTGCACTAAGCGTCTATCCTTCATAGTTCTGGAAACCCACCCCTGCGAAAGATTCCGAGGACACGTCTTACAGATTGCGGCGAACGTTACTCTGTGTACCACTGTCACTTTCCCCTTGCCTGTTCCAGTCGCGAATGGTTCGCGCGAAGAGCGATTGCTGGCTAGCGTCTGTGTGAGCTCGAATCTCCTAGCGTTGGACTTCTCTCTATACACAACAGTATCATCCATGAAATACCTCATGGAAGTTCAGACGTTGTCCTATAGGTCATTTATATATGGGGTCTTAGGGGTATAAGTGCAAATATTCTGATAACTGATACCTTAATATGTACCCATTTCAGTGTGTTAGTCATTTTTTCTCTGCGTCTAACGGTCTTCCCACAAACTCGTCACGTAACTTGCTACCTGATGTTTTCTGCACAGTCTTAACTGCTCCACTAATTGAACTTCCCCTGTCAGTATAGACTAGCCGTTTTGCATCTCTGTGTCCACACTTCAACGTCTGACCTGCTTCCCAAGGGAAAATCAGCATTAATGGCTTGCTCTTGCTGCATGTATTTGGAGGTACTAACTAATCTAAAAACATACTGTTCCTAATAGCTGTTAGTCTGCAAATGAAGTAAATACTAATGTAACGTTGTTCAGTACACTGTCCCCAGTCACCAACAAAAATATCTACACTTACACCCTAAACAACTTGTATATTGTCAGAAGTAATTCTCCTATATTAATCCCTTGGGGTACGCCCAACTTACTATGCGTCTGAAGATTTCTCGCCATTGAGAATGACATGCTGTTTTCTATTTGCTAGGAACCACTAGACCAGTTCGCTAAGTGTTCATAATGAAGGAAATTTTTACAGCTCGACTGAGTTTGAGATTTGCGTTTCCTTCCACCACCAAAGGCACTGACTTTTGTATCTGCCAATCAAGACACGAACCCTAACTGGATACCGTTGTCTGGAGCGAGGCAATCCCACCTTTTTCACAAGTTGTTACTCCTCTCCTTCTCCTTTATCAAGCAGGCTTGTGATCGGCTGTGGCGGAATATCATAGATAGACATACGGCATGGTCAAAATTCGGGCCACAAAAACGGTCATAGCCATGAGGAATGAGGGCATGAAGACGTACGAGGGAGAAAGAAAATGCGCTGAACAAATCATTCGTAGACCTGACGTGTTAAAACTAACCAAACGTTTCCATTCATTATCCGAACGCAACGACAGATGCCGTCACAGAGTATTTGCTGATAAGGACTTTTTCCCAAGGAGGAGTTTCCTTTATAATGTAGCCTATTCCAAGGTTATCCCATCTCGAGTGATGTTGCTTCCTGAAGAAAAGAACCTCTTCATTAAGTTTATATTATTTTTAGTGAGATTCTAGACCCTTTTCTGCGGATAACACTGTTTATTTACCTTTCGATTATGATTAACTTGCATTTTTAATCAAGTAGCCTATCCACCCATTCGAAACTGTCTTTGCATTGTCATAATTTCATGGAGATATCTAAATGTTCTTACCCCTTACTTTTGCACCTTTAAATTTATTGTGTGTCTCTTCCTTGTTGCAGTGGTGTCAGTTGTCGCTAGTAACACTGAATAATCTCTCATTTATAATCACATGCAGTTGTTAACTCGACCGTGCAACGTTCGCGGAAAATCACCTGGCAGCTCAGTAGCGCAAAATGATGCTATTAGTCAGTCATCTGATACAGATCGTTCTAGCGCTAGGCAGCGACGAAAGAATTAACCGGTTTTTGATGAAACAAAAATTGGAGAAGTAAGATGGAGTGCTGGTACCGTGATACTGCAAATTCGCTATCCCACAGCTGCGAAGTTAAAGTTTATCGAGATTATTGCGAATACTTGGAATATAGATCTTTATTTCTTGCTAACGTGTGCGTAAATGAAATTAATTCTGTACATAGACGTCCGATTTCTCACATACTGCCCTGCACTTGTCACAATACTTTCTCGTTTGCATTGTGACTAGTTGCAGTTCAGTGTGTGAAAAATCGGACTTCTGCGTATAGGAGAACACACGGAAATAATGTAGCAGACAAAAAACTTTAGTTCTAAGAAAGTAATTTTATACACAAAAACTGATTTTTAAACGAAACCACAACTGGTGTTGTGATGACTGGCAGTGCTCTGAAATAACGCGAAATGCGTTTGGTCTAAAGAAAACTTTACACAGTCGCAAAATGCGGAATAATCTCCATATTACTTGTAATACTGCGGCTGCGGATGTCAAGCCTCTAAAACTAAAAGGCGACGTGTATAGCTCAAGGTAACTTTGTCACAGAGTAACATGTGGTCGGTCAATGCTTTTGTGCGACCGAAATCGATAGCGATGTCACTCGACATGGCTGAGTGCGAGCGAGAGAGAGAGAACAATCGCACTTTACTGAATACGAATGATGTCTGTAATGAAACAGTCTCGTTTCAGCTACCCCATTATTTAGCACCTATAACACTACGCAACAATGAATTTGCTACTGGGTTAAAATAACGCGACTGTTAAGTAAAAGGGTGCGCTGATTCCGATTTTGCAATCAGAAATGTTGTAGAACGTCTGGATTTAAAGTTATAACTGAAAGTTGTATGATATTCAAAGCCTGTACGTGGGATAATATGTAGCTGCATCAGCGAGTCGTGTTTGGTGTACGATTGCGTGAATGTGTGTGTAGTGTGAAGGTTACTCTGCTTTATGCGTCTGTAGAAATACAAGAGTGCAGTAGTAAAACAAACAGGCAGACTTGGACAAGGTCTAAGTAGTCCGTGACAGGTTCTAACTTGTCTGCGAGCTACAGCTTGCAGGCAGGTTTCAATATGTTTTATAAAATTAGTTCCCGTCCAATTTCTCCTGTTCGTCCATCAGTCTGATTTGGAGGTCACTAGAGAATAGTTTGTGCTAGTCTGGTTCTGTGCTTTATTAATCAACAGCCGCAGTAACATGCATTTAAGCGATTTCGCATAAGACGATTCGGTAATTCGGTATATGGTGATTCAGTAAACGAAATATGAATAGGCGCACTTGTGAGAGTTGTCCGGACTGCTTTTGCTACATTTGTGGCAAGTATACGACGTCCGACAAGCGCAAGAACATGACCAAGAAGCTACGTATAGCTTACAAACGTTACTTCGTATGTGAAACCGGGCCGGCCGCGGTGGTCTCGCGGTTCTAGGCGCGCAGTCCGGAACCGCGCGACTGCTACGGTCGCAGGTTCGAATCCTGCCTCGGGCATGGATGTGTGTGATGTCCTTAGATTAGTTAGGTTTAAGTAGTTCTAAGTTCTAGGGGACTGATGACCACAGCTGTTAAGTCCCATAGTGCTCAGAGCCATTTGTGAAACCGGAGATCAAACAAAATCCTGGGCTACTCATCTTTGTTGCACAGTTTTCGGTCCAACCCAGTGATTAAACGGTAAGCGAAATCGAATGCCTTTTGCTCTTCCCATGATTTGGCGGGAGCAGAAAGATCACCATTCTGATTGCTATATCTGCTTGACCAATATATACGAGTACAATACGAGGAACAAGTCAAAAATCGTGTATCCGGATTGTCAGTCTGTTATAAAGACTGTGGCGCATGGTACAGCTTACCCATTAACAGTTCCTCCTTCATCCGATTCAACGAACAACGAAGAAAGTGATTCTGAAGGTAATGACAGTGACGCTGAAGCTATGGAGTACACAAATGGTCTTGACAATGACATTAAAATGCCAAATTTTAGCAGCCAAGCCGAACTGGACGGCCTGGTTGGCGATTTGTCTCTCTTGAAAGAAAAGTCTGATCTATTGGATTCCAGACTGAAGGCGTGGAACTTACTCGAGAGAGGTGCTGCAGTTACGTATTTTCGAGAACGCCACATGAAATTCGCAGCATACTATGCTGTTGAACGCGGTGTTTGCTTCTGTCATGAAGTGGCAGGACTCATGAAGGAACTAGATAACGAATATGTAGCAGAGGAGTGGAGACTTTTTATTGACTCTAGCTCAAGCAGCCTCATAGCTGCACTACTACACAATGACAACTAGGAACTATCAATTCCTATTGCTCCTGCAGTGCGAATTAAGGAAACCTACGAAACAAGCAATACACTCTTGATGCTGATTAAGTACTCTGAGGATAATTGGAATACCTGCGGTGATTTGGAGGTTGTAGCCCTTCTGTTAGGAGTGCAGACTGGGTATACAAAGCACATGTGTTTCTATGGTCGCGGAATAGTCGCTATGGCAAGAATCACTACATAGCGAAAAATTGCCCACCCAGAAATTTACCTGTAGTCGAACAGCACAACGTTCAACACGCACCTCTTCTGGATCGTAATAAGATTTACATATCTCCATTCCATATCTAACTGGGTCTCATGAAACAGTTTGTCGCAGCGACGGATAAAACAACTCGTGGTTTTAAGTACCTAAAAGGCAAGTTTGGAAAGATGAAAACTGACGCAAAACAGAAGAGTCTTCGTTGGACCAGAAATACGAAAGCTGATTCGAGATTCACAGTTCAGATTTGAGCTCACGGAAGGAGAACTAGCGGCCTGGGATGCATTTGTGCTTGTCGTGCACAACTTTCTTGGGAACCACAAAGCAGACGACTATGCAGAAATTATGGACAACCTGCTAACAGCCTTTCAGCACCTCGATTGCCGAACGACACTAAAGATGCATTTCTTGCATTCGCATCTCACCTTCTTTCTGTCAAATATGGGAGCCATGAGTGACGAGCTCAGTGAAAGATTCCACCAGGAGATGTCCACCATGGTAGCAAGATATCAAGGCCGCTTCAATGCGAACACGACGGGGGATTACTGTTGGTTGCAGAGAGCAACAGAAGATGTTCACAGGCGGAAAGCAGGAAGCTCGACACACTTTTAATACAAGTATTTATCAATCTTGGTGTAGCTAAGGGTCCCTGATTCATTTCGGAGGTAAATAAACATTTATAATTCACTTCTTAAATATAATGTTTATTGTTTTCATCCCAAAGTACGCACATTAACTTCCCTCAAATTTCTCACATTTCCAATTCTACGTAGTTGGCAGCATTATCAAAAAAATGTTCAAATGTGTGTGAAATCTTATGGGACTTTACTGCTAAGGTCATCAGTCCCTAAGCTTACACACTACTTAACCTAAATTATGCTAAGGACAAACACACACACCCATGCCCGAGGGAGGAGTCGAACCTCCGCCGGTACCAGCCGCACAGTCCATGACCGCAGCGCCTAAGACCGCTCGGCTACTCCCACGCGGCCAGCATTATACTTGATAACTTTTACACGTACGTAACATTTTTTTCCTGACGTGACAGAGTAAATCCGACTGCAGTTCTGTATTCAGCGTGTATGAAATGATATAAGGAACGTATTTTCAACCCAATATCAGGGAAAAAGTTTTATTTTGTTGCATAATGTAATATTCCTGGCTGTGGCGCCAGCATTTCATCTTGCTAGAAGCTCGTCTTGATGCAGCTTGGTACACGTGAAGTAGCATATGGTACAAAAGTGTAGTGCGGTACAAGCAGCAGATGGTACAGTATGTACCATTCCCGTGGAAGAGTCCGCCAGTTGAACTGAACTTGCTTCTGATTGGTTGGCATATTCAGGTGTTAGGCGCCAAAACGCCTAACTTCTCTTATTAATTATTTATATACTTTTCATTGTAATTAATCCGGTTTTCAGTACGACACTCTCTCATGGTTACCCTACGAGTCTATCGTTTTTGTTTATTAAATTTCACTAGTTTTGAGAAACATAAGAGTAATGATATTACAACCGAAGTGCTTCGGACACATTCGGGTCGCTTTGGCGCTCCTGGGAGACGAAGTACTTCGGCTGCGCTAGTCACTGTGTTTCGGGTGTTCTTCAGAGCCGGACGTGTATCTGTGTTTCAGACGGACATGTTGTACTCTATATCGGAAGTTGTCAGAAAAGTTACCGTACTGTTAATGAGAGGTGTCGCCTACCATCATTGTCAGACTACAGATCTTGCCCTCTGTAGATACAGAGACTAACCTGGGCAAGTGGCATCCCACAAAAAGAAGCACAAACACGGATTCAAGTTGGAGATACAGCATAGCAGCCTCCGCCGAAGAAGATCCCAACCGACGAGCTGTCTTCTGCGCTGGGGACACAACTTTAGAAGACGACAGGTGGGCGGAAAGAACGGTTAGGGACCCTTATTCAATCTCTACAGATATCTACAGTTTCCAGATATGACTTCCAACACGACTAAGTATAATTTTTATATAACACAGCCTGTCACCAGCTAACGCGTTGTGTCGTGGCAGCAGAGTGTCTGCCTAGATACATCAAATGCCACTGCTTGGAACCTGCCACAGGTTATCTGTATCTCACCTCACCGTTATCTGCGTATCTCAAAAAATGGCTCTGAGCACTATGGGACTTAACTTCTGAGGTCATCAGTCCCCTAGAACTTAGAACTACGTAAACCTAACTAACCTAACGACATCACATACATCCATGCTCGAGGCAGGATTCGAACCTGCGACCGTAGCGGTCGCGCGGTTCCAGACTGTAGCGCGTAGAAGCGCTCGGCCATCCCGGCCGGCTGCGTATCTCACAATGCAGTCGATTCCCTTTGATCATCTCCAGTTCTCATTTAGCGTGATGGGTCACCTGATATTGCTGATGACAGTGGCTTCTTAACAACAGCAAATAGCATGACAATGACTACACTGACTTGGGAGACAACATCTTCCTGAGCAAAGCGGCTGGACAAGGCATCACCAACATGATATCGAAAGGACCTGTCCTCAAGGAAGGATTTAATAAGAAGCGGCAGATATCCCTCTAGTCCTCACTCTTGAGATTTCTGAAGGATATTCTACCTCCAACCGGAACAGTATGCATTTCCAAAGTAAAAAACAACACTGACTGAATGATTTCGGCGTGCGAAGAACTCCTGTAGCGCCATCTCCAGTCGAATTAAGCTGTCAAGGAAGGAGCTGTAGCGCCTGAAGCCTTATTAGGAGGGCACAGGTGGCCTCGGGCTTCGAGGAGTCAGATGGGACTGCAGCTGATCACGTGCTCAACAGTCTTACTCATACAGCTGTGTGGGATACACTCCAGTAACTGAAGCCTGGCTTTCATAACGAAATTACTATTGCCTTCCAAGCAGGGTGCTTTACGTCAAACCATACCTGACTGAAACAAGATAGAAGCTTGCCTTTGGTTCCAGGACACAGATGACGGAGCATGGGATAATGAATCTAACCCTGTCCTGGAGTATTGTCTCTGGATCTGGAAAGGGCGGATTCCAATTGCCACATGGAGAACCGAAGATTGTACACTTCCTCATTACATTAGAAGAAGCGGAGCCTTCTTCTCTCCACAGTTCTATGGAACGTCTGGAACTCTGGAGTTTGTCTGAATGACGCAATTACGGTAAAAAAGTGCTCAGCTAAAATCTGAGTCATGTCTTTGGATGTGTCCACCAAGACCCCATACTCAACGAGGCCGCGAGGAGAGGTTAATTGTCCTTGTCTGAAATCCGCCTTATTGATTCACAATCTCGTGAAGTGGAAGTGGACCGATTACTGGAAGTCGCGAATTCCTTCCAGGAGTTCCCCTTCCATTCTTTTATCATTCTCATCACTTATACGGGGGAATCGGCCGCAGCTTGATGGATCACACAAATGAGATGGTCCACCATCTCCTGGGTACATTCTTCTTGTTAGAAGGCAGGTTGCGGATTGTTTCGCACTCAGTTTTTTCTTTGAAGCAAACATCTTTGCTCTCTCTGTGGATCACCGCCTAATTCAGCAGCTGAATCCGCACTGGAAAGTGGTCACTGGAATGCAAGTCTGTAGTCACTTCCCACTGAACTGAGTGTGCAAGAGCTGGGAGAAAGAATAAAAGCCAACAGTTGATGATGAACCTTAGTGGGAGAAAAGTGTGTTATCTGACCACAGTTCAGAAAGCAGAGAGTCTCTAAGTGGACGAGATGCTCGATAATTCGACCCCTGGGGCAAGAGATAGCCGAGCTCCACATCAGATTATATGCATGATGTCACCAATGAGGAGGAACGAACTTGGCAGTACCCAGAAGAGCTATGCCACTGCACCTGCATTTAACGGATCGTGAGGTGGAAGATACAGAGAACTCTGTGATCTGAACTTGCTTGAGGGCTTCCACTGCAGGTGTTTGTACGGCCGTGGTAAGAGAGACAGGAGCCAACTGGTATCTGTCATCGACGAAACGAGCCACCCTACCCTTAGCCAGCCACAACACTCGAGTGAGATCGTCGTTTATATAGCGGTGGTATCCCGTTAATGCAGGTGTGTAAGTGATTTTAAAATGAGTTTCTTCTAAGCAGATGCAGAACGGTCTCTCCTTGGCCGTGAGCTGAAATACTTCCGAATACGATCCGTATCCATTTTCAGTTCCACTGCAAACCAAGAGTCCCTGTACTAAGTTTTAGATCCCAGTCCCGTGGCATGGAGTAGCATCGTGTATGCTGTTGCGAATGTATGCTCTGTGTTCATCATTGCAGCTGTCTCTGTTTTAAGTGATCAAGAGTTTGAAATATATATTACTATTACAATGAAAGAGTGATGAGGTGAGGTTCTGTCTTTGACTTGTGGCTGAATTTTATGTTATGAAAACAAAGCTGGTAAAACGGAATGAACGATTTTAATATGATGATACGAAGAGCAAACGTACGGAAAAGGCGATCAATAATGAGACATGAGCACCCTTAAATACATATGTCTGTAGCAAATGAAAGCAGAAGGAGCGAAAATTGGACTTACTGCAAATGAAAATAAGACGAAATATGGGGTAATATCCAATTCCACGACTAGAAGAATCCCAGACGACCTGAAGGCCTAAAACAATTATTTTATATGTTTCAGGTGCTCCAGTTACCGATGTGTCCTTTCAACCAGTGATTTTAATACTAGATGACGTTTAGAGAAAGGGCAGAGGTAGGAAATATAGTCTGTTTATCCAGTTTGCAAGTACACTCTTGGAAATGGAAAAAAGAACACATTGACACCGGTGTGTCAGACCCACCATACTTGCTCCGGACACTGCGAGAGGGCTGTACAAGCAATGATCACACGCACGGCACAGCGGACACACCAGGAACCGCGGTGTTGGCCGTCGAATGGCGCTAGCTGCGCAGCATTTGTGCACCGCCGCCGTCAGTGTCAGCCAGTTTGCCGTGGCATACGGAGCTCCATCGCAATCTTTAACACTGGTAGCATGCCGCGACAGCGTGGACGTGAACCGTATGTGCAATTGACGGACTTTGAGCGAGGGATTATAGTGGGCATGCGGGAGGCCGGGTGGACGTACCGCCGAATTGCTCAACAGGTGGGGCGTGAGGTCTCCACAGTACATCGATGTTGTCGCCAGTGGTCGGCGGAAGGTGCACGTGCCCGTCGACCTGGGACCGGACCGCAGCGACGCACGGATGCACTCCAAGACCGTAGGATCCTACGCAGTGCCGTAGGGGACCGCACCGCCACTTCCCAGCAAATTAGGGACACTGTTGCTCCTGGGGTATCGGCGAGGACCATTCGCAACCGTCTCCATGAAGCTGGGCTACGGTCCCGCACACCGTTAGGCCGTCTTCCGCTCACGCCCCAACATCGTGCAGCCCGCCTCCAGTGGTGTCGCGACAGGCGTGAATGGAGGGACGAATGGAGACGTGTCGTCTTCAGCGATGAGAGTCGCTTCTGCCTTGGTGCCAATGATGGTCGTATGCGCCGTGCAGGTGAGCGCCACAATCAGGACTGCATACGACCGAGGCACACGGGGCCAACACCCGGCATCATGGTGTGGGGAGCGATCTCCTACACTGGCCGTACACCACTGGTGATCGTCGAGGGGACACTGAATAGTGCACGGTACATCCAAACTGTCATCGAACCCATCGTTCTACCATTCCTAGACCGGCAAGGGAACTTGCTGTTCCAACAGGACAATGCACGTCCGCATGTATCCCGTGCCACCCGACGTGCTCTAGGAGGTGTAAGTCAACTACCCTGGCCAGCAAGATCTCCGGATCTGTTCCCCATTGAGCATGTTTGGGACTGGATGAAGCGTCGTCTCACGCGGTCTGCACGTCCAGCACGAACGCTGGTCCAACTGAGGCGCCAGGTGGAAATGGCATGGCAAGCCGTTCCACAGGACTACATCCAGCATCTCCACGATCGTCTCCATGGGAGAATAGCAGCCTGCATTGCTGCGAAAGGTGGATATACACTGTACTAGTGCCGACATTGTGCATGCTCTGTTGCCTGTGTCTATGTGCCTGTGGTTCTGTCAGTGTGATCATGTGATGTATCTGACCCCAGGAATGTGTCAATAAAGTTTCCCCTTCCTGGGACAATGAATTCACGGTGTTCTTATTTCAATTTCCAGGAGTGTATTTAAAAAACTCTGTACTTGCAAGAATGACAAAGTTGAAAGTACAATATTTCCTTGTAGTACGAGGCGTTACGTAAGGGTCAGATGGGACGATGTTAGAAGCATATATGAATAACATAACAGCCTCTGAACGAAAAATTATGGAGCTGTGAGAAAGTCAGCGTGCTGGAGAATAAGATGTAATCATAAAGCGCAGAAAACTATACAAAAGAGAGATGTAGTTAAATTTATCAAATCGCAGAGAATACGCTGATTAGAACATAAGGATAGGATGGACGGATGCCCATGAGCATGATGGAAGGAAAGTTTGTACCCCCCAGATGGAAGAGCCGACCGAGAGCGACATGGATGGACAGTGTGTTAGTTGACCTGGAGATTCGAGGATGAAGGAGAAAGGACAAGAGATGAATGGTGGCAGATTTTTGAGAATTGTAATACTAGACTTGGAGCAGAAAAAAAAGATGCATTTACTTCGTTGTTTGGAGCATGAGAAATGCTCTTTTCCTTACTATCGTGACAAAGATAGTGCGATTATATTAGAAAGTGTTTTGGCGTGTTATTTACTTTGACTGACAGTATTCTTTTCAAAACTTGCATATGTACGAGTATAGGTGCGTCTTGCGAGCTGAGACTGTCGGAGCATTCTCGGCAGAGCAAGCCGGAAGTGGGGGAGCAGATGCGACGGAAAGCTGCCAGCACCAGTATTACTTAGCGCCAGCTGTCGTGCCACAACTGTTTTATATGCCCTCCATGTCACTATTGCCGTTAAGACTTGATTATGCGTGTTGCGTCTTTCTAGCTACTAATTTGACACTACGTCGCATTTAATGCCTCATTCGTTCTTTTCAGTACCAGTTCCCCGCCTCCCAAGATGAACAGGAAACACTTGCGATGAATTCCTTCATATATACCTGCTGTAATATAAAGATGCTCCTGAATACACTGATGAGTCAAAACATTGTGGCCACCTGCTTAACAGCGTCTTAGTCCCTCTCTGGAAAGCCGGCCGGTGTGACCGAGCGGCACTAGGCGCTTCAGTCCGGAACCGCGCGACTGCTACGGTCGCTGGTTCGAATCCTGCCTCGGGCATGGATGTGTGTGATGTCCTTAGGTTAGTTAGGTTTACGTAGTTCTACGTTCTAGGGGACTCATGACCTCAGGTGTTAAGTCCCATAGTGCTCTGAGCCATTGGAACCATCTGAACCTCTCTGGAAAGCAATACAGCAACGATTCTGCGAGATGTGGTAAGTTTCCGAAGATATGTGGCACAAGATGTCTACGTACAGGTCACGCAGGTTTGTCGGCGCACAGCTGTAACCTGGTAGCGTCCCAACTGTGTGGTAAGGCGAATTCCATGGCCAAAACATCAACGTGAGTTCATTATCAAGCTACTCAAACCATTGTAGCACGATTCTGGCCTTGTGACACAGACAGTTATCCTTCTGGAAGATGGTATCCCCATCGGGGAAGAATCAAGCATAAAAGGATGTTCGTGGTCCACAGAAATTTTCACATAACCCAGAATTATCATAGTGCCTTCGATTACTGCCATAGGTCCCTTGGAGGGCCAAACGAATACCTCTCCCCCTCCCCCCCCCTCCCTTCGGCATAGTACTGCCACGACTAGTCTGCGCCCGTAGCATGGTACATGTTTAGAACCTGGTTACGACCATCGGCTTGCTATAACAACAAACGTCATTCATCCGCCCAGGAGACATATTTCCATTAATCCACTGTGCATAATCGATGACCATTTTTTTCCCCTATTGTTTCGGCCTGCTATGGACCACGAATATTTTTATCTCTTCCCTGATTGTGTTTTCCTCTTTTGCCACTAAATTTTCATTTTCATTTTGGCTGACTGTGCTTCTTTTCTCTGTTTTGACCATTTGCAGGCAGGACGTGGAACTGGCGTAGTAAGCGAAATAAGGTTTTTAGTGATTTTGACTTTTTCTCTGAGACCTCCTCGATTCTGAATGTCATCAAATGAAATTTCAACTTCCTGTATCTCCTTTTTAACTTGGCTTTTCCATTTTGAATACCATTTTGTTTTTGAAGTTGATGAATGTATGCGATGAGTAAGTCTTTGCGGGTTCATTCTTTCCAGATGACCAAAAAACATCGTTCTCCGCTTCCTCATGCTGGTAACAATGTCTTCTGTATGTTCGTGTAATTCACAGTTGTGTCTTCGGCGGAGACGACCATGTAGAAATGGATCCGTCAGATCCGTTTTATATAGTCTCGATGTTGAGTTATTTCTGCGTTTCTTTCCCTCTAGCTGCGTGTGTGCAATGGTAGCAAGCTTCAAGAAAGGAAAAGAGTCACTATTCACAGTTATTACCTCTGTATTTTGTGTGCCTGCATTTTTCCTGTGTCCTAAACACGTGATTTAACCAAGAATGTATGGTTGTGTTCGATCTGAATATGTATTTTTCACCGGTGATGGAAATCTGTAGTCTGTTATAATAGTTTTGCCAACTTGTCGATGTAGGTAGAAGGGTAAAGATGTTTAACTGTATCGAGAAGGCAAGTTGTTAGTCAGGGACTTGCCATTAGGTTGGCAACGGGTATCTTTCCACACTAGGCTTTCAAAGCGGGGCCACTGGTCAGCATCCAGTGTCTGACATTATTTCGAGGAGACTAGGTATGGACAGCAGTGTTTTGGCCGACAATCTGTCATGGTATGACTACAGGTACTGGAATGTTTAATAAGCGATTTGAGATTGTGTTTAATATTGGGATGGCTCATAAATACTAGCGGCTTTTGCTTAACGTTTAGGCTTCCACAAAAATAAACTGCCAATGAACAACATACCAATCAATAGCGTATTCTTCGTTGTTGTTTGTGATTTCTTCCCATCGTTCACACAAGCCGACCAGTGCCTCGACAATAGAAATCAACTGGTTTGCACTCGAAGAAATCGTCCACCCAAGCCTACAGTCCCACGTCGTTATTGAGAGAAATGCAGCAATGCATTCGAGAGGGATCGGAACAGACGTAAATCCTAAGGCACCAAGTCGGGAGAATATGGAGAATGTGGCAGCACATCCCAGCCAAACGTTTTAATGGCTTTCTTGTCGTGTTGCTGGAGAGCGTTGTTCAGTCTTTGCATTTGTTGGCCGTAAAGTTCCGCATTCACTGTTTTGTGCCGATCAAGTAACGGGTGATGGATCATGCAATCAAGGAGAAGGTGTCGAAAACGGTCTTCTATGTGAGCTCGACACTACGTTTTGATGACCTGAAAAGAAGAGAAAGTATATCAGCATAAACAAAACCAAACACACTGCTTTGTGAAGCACATAATTCTGTATCAAATAACATATTCTCTAACTGTTGGTTGACACATCCATCTTTCTCTTCCTCGCCCACCTCTTCATCCACGCCCATTGCCGCTAGCACTCACAATTGAAAACCTATCTGATTGTAATCTCTAATTATTGTTGTATTTACCATGTACTATTATAAACTGTGTGTACATTTTTCCTATCTCTATTATTATAATATCTATTTTCCTAGATCTGATATAACATGCCTCCCGTAATAAATACAATTAAAGTATGTAGAACTCCCGGTTAGGTGTAAGAGAGGGCCTGATGTCCCTAATCTTGCCAGGTTAAATAAATCAATAATTAAATCAAATAAAACGCCTTATTAAAAGATTTCGTTTTCCACTCACATTTTTCACCTAAAAAATCCCAGAACTTATCGGCCATCCAAATAAGTTTGTTTCAGCTTTGGTTGTTAGTGGGAAATTTCGGTAGTCACTTTGGGTGTAATTTTACATGTGAATACAGATTGAATTTCCACCAGATACGATGGTAATACGAAGAAAACATACCCTTTTGATCGACTGATAGTGTAAATTCACCACCACTGTATGAAACAAATTCAAGAGAACTATCTACACTTATTGTGGCATTAATTTTGCTCTTTTTAGCGGTCTGTGAGAATTAGAGGGTTGTGCATTTGTTCAGCCACAGTCCCACATGGGCCAGTGCTGAGGATTAAGCATTGTGCTTTTAGATCAGAGATAATTTCAGCACCTGTTCAGCACACATCTGAATTTACGAATTAAAGTTTCTTTTGTAGTGAAATAGGCCGGTTCTTCCTAGTAGAGGATCGCTGCCAGTTCTGACCCAGAAGTTGGTTCCACTCCCCCATTTCCCGGAATTAACCCCCCCCCCCTACCCCTCCCCCTACCCCTTCCATTTACCCACTCTCCCGCCACCCCTCCTCCATGTCCAATAGCGTCAGATATGTGCATCAGCAACATCATACAGGCTGTGGCGTTTGAACCTAGACAAATGAAACTCTTTTTTGAAAGCAAATTTATTAAAACAAAATACAAATGAAAATGAAAATCTTTTTATATATAAGTAGTGGTATCTTTCAAGAGTAACATTACTGTAACCCCCTTCAGCTACAATGACCGTCTCCATTCTTGTGCTGAAGCCCTCGCACACACTCTTTAAAACAGCGCTGTCCATATTCGCGAATGCTGCTTCGATAGTGGTGTGTAGAGATGCTACCTTAGGGTGCCTTGTCTTATTAGTCACTGTTTCGACTACACTCCAAACATAATAGTCGAGGGGGTTCAAATCCTGGATATTCGGGGGCCAGAACCCATTTGACCAGGACTTTCGGCCGGTGTGGCCGAGCGGTTCTAGGCGCTTCAAATGGTTCAAATGGCTCTGAGCACTATGGGACTTAACATCTGGGGTCATCAGTCCCCTAGAACGTAGAACTACTTACATCTAACTAACCTAAGGACATCACATACATCCATGCCCGAGGCGGGACTCGAACCTGCGACCGTAGCGGTCGCGCAGTTCCAGACTATAGTGCCTAGAACCGCACGGCCACACCGGGCGGCAAGAAGATTATCAATAAGTATTTCGTCAACCCGTTTCTAATTATTATTATGTGTTTCTTTGCACTTAGGGTTTTCTTATTATTGTGACAGACAAGAACATGCCGATGACCCTAGTTGGAGTACCAAGCAGCGGCAGTAGTCACTCCCCATATAATGCCCTCCTGACCTACTGCACCTGCTGCCATTTATGCCATGACACGGCCACAACCAGAATTCGAGCGTCAGCTAAGTGCCAGTAGGATACTGGTAATTGCCAATATGAGCAATTTGAAAGCAAGTGGATCTAAATGTGTGAATGCAAGCCTAGCACCGCATAGTGACTCTGATGTTGTGACTGAAATAGAGAATATTCTACGTCTTGGTACTAGAGTGCATTATTCGTGGTGTGAATGGGACTATCTATGCAGTCTGACAAGTTCACAGAGAGAGAGAGAGAGATATGAAAACTGAATAAGATCCAGCCCATACTCCTATGAACATAATTGTGTTAAGGGGTGAGGCGTCAACTGTTGATATGTATGGAGGGGCAGTGCTTGAGGTAATATAGGTGGGTGCGGTCAAGTGGTGTGAAAGGCTGTGGGATCACCATCACGATGCACCACAGGTACTAGTAAGCACTCAAAGTTAGCGTATGTAATGAAGGGACAGCGTTCCTCGTGGTGTACGTTCTTAAAATTTGAGAACTTTTTGACACATAACGGTTTCTGGCTCTAGAAGTCACTCGGAGAGATTTATAAATAATCACAGTAGAAGAATTGGGGCATCTGTGGCAAAAATGAATATGTTACTGAGCTGGGAGGAAAGTGGGAGGTATTATTCTTGATCCATAGGTAGTGATGTTTCTCACACTTGGAAAATAGCAGGAAATCTACGTCTTTGGGATGCTGCCTGGCTACAAAGCAAAGATTAGATTAGATTAGATTAGATTTACTTTCATTCCAATTCCGTAGTGAGGAGGTCCTCCAGGTTGTAGGCCATGTCAGAAAAACAATAATACATGACAAATATTTACAACTCAAACAAATAAGCTAATGTACCATTCCACAGGTCAAAAGTGGAAATGATCGTCATTTTTTTAATGAACACTATATGAAAGAATCATTTTAAAAATACTAATGCACTGAATTTAAAATAAAAAAGTTTATTTATTTATTTATTTATTTATAAGGTAATAAACGTGTAATACAACTACTATAATACTTATTTACAACGACCACATTACTGCACCGAAATGATGCAGAAGTTAGATTGTACTTTCTCTCTCTCTCTCTCTCTCTCTCTCACACACACACACACACGCGCGCGCTTATTTACAATGAACACATTACTGCACTGAAATTGTGCAGAAGTTATATTGTACTTATTTATGTATATATACACACAAATCAGTAGGTTCTACTGAGAAATTCATCAATGGAGTAGAAGGAGTTGGCCACCAATAAATCCTTCAGGCTTCTCTTCAACTGAATTTCATTGGTTGTTTAGCTTTTTATGGCTGCTGGCAAGTTATTGAAAATGTGTGTTCCTGAATCCTGCACTCCTTTTAGTACAAGACTAAGTGACTTTAAATCCTTGTGAAGATTATTTTTATTTCTAGTACTGATTCCGTGAATTGAGCTATTGGTTTGAAAAAGTGATATATTTTTAATGACAAATTTCATTAAGGAATAAATATATTGGGAAGCATCCCCAGTTCCCTAAACAGGCTTCTGCAGGATGTTCTTGAGTTCACACCACATATAACTCTTACTGCACGTTTTTGTGCTCGGAGAACTTTAGCTTGGCTTGATGAATTGCCCCAAAAAATAATCCCATATGACATTATGGAATGAAAGTAAGCATATTATGCCAGCTTTTTCATTTTTATATCCCCTATGTCTGACACAATTCGCATTGCAAGTAGACATTTGTTAAGATGCTTCAGTACTTCTGTGGTGTGCTCCTACCAGTTGAATTTATTATCAAGCTGTAATCCCAAGAATTTAACACTGTCCACTTTTCTGTCTGCGTATCATCGTATGTTAGGCATATACTCGTGGGACACCGCTTACAAGTTCTGAACTGCATGTAGTGTGTTTTTTCAAAGTTTAGTGACAAATAATTGGTTAGGAACCAATGATTAATGTCCACAAATATTTTACTAGCCGATATTTCTAAGACTACACTTGATTTGCTATTTATTGCAATATTTGTATCATCGACAAACAAACCGAACTTGGCATCTGGTAATGTTACTGATGAAAGGTCATTGATATACACAAGAAAAAGTAAGGCCCCTAAAATGGAACATGTAATTGGTTCTCAGTTGGATGATGCCTGATAGCTTGATACATGTCTCTTTCCTAATAACACTCTTTGTTTCCTGCCAGAGATATAAGATTTGAACCATTTTGCACCATTTCGTGTTACGCTATAGTATACTAATTTACTTAAAATGATATTGTGATTTACACAGTCAAATGCCTTTGACAGATCACAAAATATACCAGTTGCCTGCAATTTTTTGTCTAATGAATTAAGCACATTTTCACTGTCAGTGTAGATAGCCTTCTCAATATCAGAACCCTTTAGAAATCCGAACTGTGACTTTGACACTATGTTAGAAGGGGATCCAACTATTTTATGCTTTACTTCTTTCTGCACAGTGTACTCCTTGTCATTGTCTTCTGGCTTGGTTTTCTTATCTTCCTGCAGACCATAAACATGATCTGAATAATAAGGGTTTTGCCTCTCGAAGTTTGGTAGTTCTGGGATTCTGACGGGGAATGAGAGACCGTTAAAGTTATAGTGTTTGAGAGTGTTAGAAGTTTTTTATGTATCCTTATGATCTGTATGTTTCGAATAATATAAATCACAATCCGGAAGGGACCATGCAAAGCAATGTACCGTACATCCCTTTCATCTACATTCTGGACACTAATATGCGCCTTTTCAGTAGCAATACTTTCTGGATGAGGGATGGAATTGGACTCTCCCATTAACTCTATTAAAAATATGCGAGTATACATCTAGGTGGCGTACACAGCTGAGCGTCATACCAGACACTCTTTCCTGCATGTTGGAAGAATGGGTCTGTATGACTTTCCAGTCAATGAGATTTTAGGCCGAATATGATCTACAACACTGCAAACGGGCTTGTTGGTGTTCAGAGGTCAATGGCAGCCGGCCCAAGGGCCGCCATGAGCTCAGCCCCCTTTCTGGGAGCCGCCTATTAATGGTCGTTGTGGTCACCAGTTGCACGTCGGATCGATGATAATCATGCATCCAGCGTTGCGAGTGCCTCTCGGACGATTGCTTGTTCCTCTCGTTCTGTCGTCTTTCTAGGTCGACTACTTCCTTTTTGGCGCAGTGTTCGGTCAATGTTTACCCATCCCTGGCAACATCGTCGAATAGTGGCAACACTCCTATTCAAATGTCGATCGATTTGTCAATTACTCCAACCGGCTTCTTTGAGTCCAACTCCATGTCCTCTCTCAAATTCTGACTTCCGCTTATATTGTTCACGCGCCTGTCTGTAAGGCATAGTTACTGTCCAACTGAGTACCCGGAGTGAAATTCGCAAAGACTTTATGCCCTGTTATCGATATGGCCCCTGTTTACCATCCTTGCCAGCCAAGCGGCGAAATTGGGCTGTAGCGTCACATTCATCCATCGGACGCCGAAGTTTACGGTTTTGCACTTTCCGTCGATACCTGTATGAATATTAATTTGTGTGAATTTGCATAGCCTCTTGGTGGTGACTCGTCTTTTTGTGTTACAGTGTATGTAAATCTGTAACTGCTTCGAACTCTTGTGATTACTCTTTAGTTAAAAATAGTTTCCTAACGTCAGTAATAGAAGCAGATTCCTCTGCGGTCAGCTGAATAAACCACTGTGTTCCACTTAGTATAAAATATCATTTGATGTGTTTTTCTCTGTATTTTGATGATTGAGTTCCTTATTAATACAAATAAAATAATATGAGCAGTATGTTACACCAACTTACATACTCTCTCTTCAGGGATAGGCTTTTAGCCTATTCCCATCTAAGGTTGCACATAATCTTGGGGCGACCAACATTTCTTTTTCCAGTAGAATATTATTCGAGCTTATGTTTCGGGAACGTGTTCTTGTCCATCCTTAGTATTCGCTCTTCCCATTTCACTGTATTATGAGCCTTTCTGTCACTCAAAGAAAATGTTTTTAGCTTCTGTCTAATATGTTCATTCTCTTTTCTATCCCTTTTTATCTTTCATGGTTCATCAAACTGTCCCGCACATATTTTGAAATCTGTGAAGTTTCATTTGTACTTCGTCGTTGTCATCAAAAGATAGTCTACAACATAGATAAGTAAAACTGGAGACTTATTTTGTAGCCTGACTGCTTATTATTTTTTAAGTTGTAGTAGGATAATTCCGCTGCCATGCCAGAACTTTTAATTTTTTCTTGGATATCTGCAGATACTAATTTATTCTAATAACAAAACGTAAAATGACCTTTGAAGCTTGTCTTCATCTTCCTTTACAATAAATTGATCATCTGCAATAAGCATCGTTTTGACATGTGTGTTATTCGCTCTTATTCCGTAGTGAATATTTTCTTTCCATTTTTAGACTTTTTTGTTCATGTAAAACATCTTCGAGGGGAGGCGGTACTAACTGAAACTTGACGGGTTGAGAGGCGATGTGATGTTATTTTAGTGATTAAAAAATCGAATGAAATTTGCAAAGAACTTGATCGTTTGAGCCCACTTACCCGTCTGGTCTGGCTGCATGGACTGATTCGATTGGGATGGGTGTCACGATGCCATTGTATGCTCTCCTGACCAACACTGGCCCACAACTGTTGTAACTGCTACTTGATATCTTCAGTTCTGGCGCTGGGGCCAAGTTGACATGCGAGATGATCCCGTATATGTTCCTTTGAGGTCAGACCTGGGGATGTTGCTGACCATGGAAGCACTTCAACATCACATATACAATTTATAGACACACGTGCCATGTGTGGACGAACGTTGTTCTGTTGAAAAATGGGTTGACGATACTGTGGCATGAGAGGTTGCAGGATTTTTGTGACGTATCGTTGTGCCGTCAGAGTTCCAACAGTTACCACCATCCGTGACCTGAAGTCACACCCGATCTCTGCCCACATCACGACACCGGGAATAACACCGCTATACCACTAATATATTGGAAAAAGGGGTCTCTCCTTATGTCGCCGACATAATCACCGACGACGATCGTGTATGGCAGTGCAAAACCGCGATTCATTGCTGAATGCAGTGCGACACTATTCGTCAGCAGTGCAAGATTTCCCATCACGACATGATTTCAAAGCAGCCGTTTGTGTTGCAGTCTTAACAGCAGCCTACGCATGGGATGATAATTCCCAAGTCCACCAGCTGCTAGTCTCCGACCAGTAGTGCAGAACGACACAGAATCTTGCAAGGAGACCACTACTTGTTCTCGTACATGAAATGTACTCGCATCATCAGCTGTATAAGGGAATTACGAGAATGAAAATTTGTGCCGGACCTGGACTCGAACCCGTATTTGCCACTTAACGCGAGCAGTCACCATAATTTCTTTGGATATCCGTGTATGACTCACGGTCAGACCAAAATTTCCATATGTCGTCGTTAATGCGTCACAACCTGTACTCGTACACATATTACGTAATTGCCGCATGGGGAAGGGCATTTTAATTGAAAGTCACCGCGTGATATCGGCGAATGAAATTGGTGCTGCAGTGCCTGTGCTGTGAACAAGAACGATGCACTGAAATGTCTTTCATTTTCTCGGATGGCAGGCCAGTGAAAGGGTTGCGATGTGCTTGGGCCACAGTACGGTGATCATCCCTTGTGGCGGTTACACTTGGTCGACCGGTGATGTTACGACCATGATGCCTGCCATCATATCTACATCTACATCTACATACATACTCCGCAATCCACCATACGGTGCGCGGCGGAGGGTACCTCGTACCACAACTAGCATCTTCTCTCCCTGTTCCACTCCCAAACAGAACGAGGGAAAAATGACTGCCTATATGCCTCTGTACGAGCCCTAATCTCTCTTCTCTTATCTTTGTGGTCTTTCCGCGAAATGTAAGTTGGCGGCAGTAAAAGTGTACTGCAGTCAGCCTCAAATGCTGGTTCTCTAAAATTCCTCAGTAGCGATTCACGAAAAGAACGCCTCCTTTCCTCTAGAGACTCCCACCAGAGTTCCTGAAGCATTTGCGTAATATTCGCATGATGATCAAACCTACCAGTAACAAATCTAGCAGCCCGCCTCTGATTTACTTCTATGTCCTCCCTCAATCCGACCTGATAGGGATCCCAAACGCTCGAGCAGTACTCAAGAATAAGTCGCATTAGTGTTTTATATGCGGTCTCCTTTACAGATGAACCACATCTTCCCAAAGTTCTACCAATGAACCGAAGACGACTATCCGCCTTCCCCACAACTGCCATTACATGCTTGTCCTACTTCATATCGCTCTGCAATGTTACGCCCAAATATTTAATCGACGTGACTGCGTCAAGCGCTACACTACTAATGGAGTATTCAAACATTACAGGATTCTTTTTCCTATTCATCTGCATTAATTTACATTTATCTACACTCCTGGAAATTGAAATAAGAACACCGTGAATTCATTGTCCCAGGAAGGGGAAACTTTATTGACACATTCCTGGGGTCAGATACATCACATGATCACACTGACAGAACCACAGGCACATAGACACAGGCAACAGAGCATGCACAATGTCGGCACTAGTACAGTGTATATCCACCTTTCGCAGCAATGCAGGCTGCTATTCTCCCATGGAGACGATCGTAGAGATGCTGGATGTAGTCCTGTGGAACGGCTTGCCATGCCATTTCCACCTGGCGCCTCAGTTGGACCAGCGTTCGTGCTGGACGTGCAGACCGCGTGAGACGACGCTTCATCCAGTCCCAAACATGCTCAATGGGGGACAGATCCGGAGATCTTGCTGGCCAAGGTAGTTGACTTACACCTTCTAGAGCACGTTGGGTGGGACGGGATACATGCGGATGTGCATTGTCCTGTTGGAACAGCAAGTTCCCTTGCCGGTCTAGGAATGGTAGAACGATGGGTTCGATGACGGTTTGGATGTACCGTGCACTATTCAGTGTCCCCTCGACGATCACCAGTGGTATACGGCCAGTGTAGGAGATCGCTCCCCACACCATGATGCCGGGTGTTGGCCCTGTGTGCCTCGGTCGTATACAGTCCTGATTGTGGCGCTCACCTGCACGGCGCCAAACACGCATACGACCATCATTGGCACCAAGGCAGAAGCGACTCTCATCGCTGAAGACGACACGTCTCCATTCGTCCCTCCATTCACGCCTGTCGCGACACCACTGGAGTCGGGCTGCACGATGTTGGGGCGTGAGCGGAAGACGGCCTAACGGTGTGCGGGACCGTAGCCCAGCTTCATGGAGACGGTTGCGAATGGTCCTCGCCGATACCCCAGGAGCAACAGTGTCCCTAATTTGCTGGGAAGTGGCGGTGCGGTCCCCTACGGCACTGCGTAGGATCCTACGGTCTTGGCGTGCATCCGTGCGTCGCTGCGGTCCGGTCCCAGGTCGACGGGCACGTGCACCTTCCGCCGACCACTGGCGACAACATCGATGTACTGTGGAGACCTCACGCCCCACGTGTTGAGCAATTCGGCGGTACGTCCACCCGGCCTCCCGCATGCCCACTATACGCCCTCGCTCAAAGTCCGTCAACTGCACATACGGTTCACGTCCACGCTGTCGCGGCATGCTACCAGTGTTAAAGACTGCGATGGAGCTCCGTATGCCACGGCAAACTGGCTGACACTGACGGCGGCGGTGCACAAATGCTGCGCAGCTAGCGCCATTCGACGGCCAACACCGCGGTTCCTGGTGTGTCCGCTGTGCCGTGCGTGTGATCATTGCTTGTACAGCCCTCTCGCAGTGTCCGGAGCAAGTATGGTGGGTCTGACACACCGGTGTCAATGTGTTCTTTTTTCCATTTCCAGGAGTGTATATTTAGAGTTAGCTGCCATTCTTTACACCAATCACAAATCCTGTCCAAGTCATCCTGTATCCTCCTCCTCAACGACGACACCTTCCCGTACACCACAGCATCATCAGCAAACAGCCGCACATTGCTATCCACCCTATCCAAAGGATCATTTATGTGGATAGAAAACAACAGCGGACCTACCACACTTCCCTGGGGCACTCCAGATGATACCCTCACCTCCGATGAACACTCACCATCGAGGACAACGTACTGGGTTACCATATATCCTGGCGTCGAATTACTGTCATGTAAAAAAGCCCCAAAAATCTGGATACTGCACGATTCAACTAGCCAGTCAAATGGAGATCCACAATGAGACACCTTTCAACTCTGTGCTATTAGTGTCTCACGCGAGTACGCAGCATCTCCGTGTCCTTTACAGTGATCACTCAATAGCGGACGCTGTCCATGCCCCTTATATACCCTACTAGGTTCAGTAACAAGACTAAACACGAACGGCACTAAGCCATCTGGTGGCCGTTATACCTATCACAGAACATTATAATTCTAATCATTTACATCCCTGCTGATGCTGTTACAATGACATCTTCTGGGTGCTTCAATTCTTTTGTCACGCAGTGTATGTATACTGTGTATTGCGTGAATCAGATGTTTCGGAGAATCATTCTTTCGCGTTATGCAGCACAGCTATTCCAGATTTACTTTATCAACTACCTCTTCATAGCCAACAATGACGATGTACGAGGGTGAGTCAAATGAAAACCTTAAATTTGTAATAACAAGTCGAAATTCCGCGCCGTTATCCTGTAAGTTGGTAAGCGTGCTACAAACAGCGTGCAGAATTGCCTGTGAGTGGCAGCATAGTGCAGATGCACACATACCGTCGCAGTATCAGTATAAAGATGGCCGCCCCACTTGCGACTTGCATCGGAGAGGAACAGCGTTCTGTTATTCAGTTTTTGCGTAGTGAAGGTGTGAAACCTATTGAAATTCATCGACGAATGAAGGTTCAGTACGGTGATGCATGTTTGTCACAGAAGCAAGTTTACGAATAGAGTGGGAAGTTCACAAATGGTGTGACTTCAGTGGAAGATGCTCCTCGTCCAGGTCAGGCACAACGAGTTGTGACTCCACAGAACATTGCAGCAGTTGAAGCCATAGTGAAGGAAAACCGCCGAGTGACACTGAATGACATTGCAGCATGTTTACAGATTAGTTCTGATGAAGAGGTACACCACGCGGTGCACGAGTGGTTTGTAAAGGAATGTATGCACTTTGTAAGCGCTGGAGGACCTGCATTGACCGTGGGGGAGACTATGTTGAAAAGTGATACAGCTTTGTACCACTACCGCACAATAAAAATTTTTTTAAAAAAATTAAGGTTTCCATTTGACTCACTCTCGTACTTTACTAGGTTAAACTCTCTTCTTTTCTCCAATATCTGTTTGAGGCTAAATACAGATGGTAATACCATCTTCACATTTGTCTCAATTCACTTACGGAAACCACGGCAAACCGAAACCTGAATGAGCCTGTAGGGATGTCACCCACTCGTGCCGAATGCAAATCCAGTTTCCTAGCAGTGTACCAGCTCGCTTAGTGACGCTAAATAAGTCTGTCGGGTACAACAGGTGGTGAAACTTCGACAAGCAAGTATGAAACAGGGCAGACTATCCCACGAGTGGGAGTGGAACATGCTTCGACATCCAAGTGCCTAGTTACAAGTCGCTGAGATGTGCAACCCTCTGCTAGGCGCCGTCTACCTGAAGAAATCGCCATGAAAATGAAGCAAGGAAAGTAACTAAAAAATCGGGTAACCGAAATCAACACTTTAAAATCGTGTCCATTAAAGCGGTGGATAGAAACGCGTTTACCTTTTTATTCCGAGGAAAAGAGGATACTCTACTACTGAGCTGTTAGTCGTTGTTGTCGTGTTTCTCGCACTGGAATTGACGGTGGCGACAGCGCTTGAGATGCGTTTACATCCATCAGGCAGTAATGGCCACGATGCAGCTGTTGGTCTTAAAGACGTCTCTGTGTTTTCTCGCGGGCGCCACCAAAAAACTAATGCGACCTGGCGGGTGTCAGTGGAGAACGCGAGCAGTGACAAATGCATCGTTCCGAGAAAGCGGACGAACGCTGCCAGCTGCTATAGTTAGAGAGCCGTACATCCGCTTTTCCGAGAACTGCAACACTCTCGCCGCGGGTCATCGACTCTCGCCTCGTCAACTCCTTTGTTGTTAAATACCTGTCCTAGACAGCAGAATATTTGGGCCGAATCGTTAACAATATTTCAAACTTTATTTTGGAGAATAATATTAGATCTACACCCACACGTATGAACCAAAACATTATGAACAGTAGCTTAATAAAAGCATGTTGTTCCATCTTTGGAACTCAATACAGCAGCCATTCTGTTTGGTATAGATTGGAAAAAATCCTTGATAGATCTCCAGAAGTATGTGGTACCAGATATCTACACACGTGTCAAGCTCTTCTCTTAAATCACGGGTCGGTGGTTTGTGGACGCACAACTGGTGCCCGATACCGTTCCAGATGTGGCCCAGTAGGTTCAAAGCAGGCCATTTGGGTGCAAAAACATTAACGGGGTTCATTGTCTTGCTCTTTAAACCACTGTAGCACTATTCTGACCTTGTGAAACGGACAGTTATCCTGCTGGATGATGCCGTCACCAACGGGAAAGACATCAAGCGTGAAGGGATGGTTCGTAATACTCTTCACGCAGTCACCAGTTGGGATCGCACCTTTGATTTCTACAACAGATTGCATGGTAGCCCAGGCGAATGCATCTCATAAAATAATGCTGCCCACTCCGGCCGGCAACCGTGGTGCGGTGCACGTTTGTGGGAGCCGTTCCTCCAACTGACGTTCCCGGACACGATCATCGACCTGGCGTAACAAGAAACGTGAGTAATACTACAAGGTGACACGTTTCCAGTCATTCACGGTCCAGTCTAGTTGATCCTGTGTCCACTGAAGCCGTAATTGACTACGTCGTTGGGTCAACATGGGAGTACGTAGGAATCGTCTGCTGCGGAGTACCGTGCTCAACAACGTTCGCTGAATGTTGTCCTCCGCTACACTTGTGCCTGCACCAGCCTTGTATTCTTTCGTCAGATCAGCCACAGGTCGGCACCTGTTTCCCTGTACCTCCACGTTTTGTGGTGAGGCGTGGAGCTTGGAAACCTTACCTAGTTTTGGTTTCAACGGCCTTCAGTCACTTTCCATAGATACTTGCGACAGTAACAGGCGAACAACCGACCACCTTCGTTATTTCGGAGATGCACGTTTCCAGGCCAAGGGCCATCATAGTCTGTCCTTTGTCAAAGTTGCTTATGTCAGTGGATTTCCCAATCGTGGTCTTTATTGTCGCCACAATGATTTCCCATTCGTCTTTGTCCTGCTTATATACAGCGTGTCGTGCCCACACCGTTACCAGTCGACCCTTTATCTCTCGTGGGACATGGTCATAATGTCTGCTCAACAGTGCACGTTCGCAAGACGCTTCACGGCGTGTGGCGGAGTGGTAGATGACAAGAGAGGCGTTTTACGTCACGGTGAGCGTTATTGTTCAAATTCCGCGGGTATATGTTCCAAGAAGAGGCAGCATGTATTATTTCCTCGCTTATCTGTCTCGCGGAAGTATAATAAAATGGTTCAAATGGCTCTGGGCACTATGGGACTTAACATCTGAATCCATCAGTCCCCTAGAACGTAGAACTACTTAGACCTAACTAACCTAAGGACATCACACACATCCATACCCGAGGCAGGATTCGAACCTGCGACTGTAGCGGTTGTGCGGTTCCAGACTAAAGCGCCTAGAACCGCTCGTCAACACCGGCCGGCTGAAGTATAATAAATATATAATTGAAGCTCTTTCTGCACACTGTTGATGAAATGAATAGAGAAGGCAGCGATGGCGAGGGATGGAATAATAGCGGAAGGTAATGGAAGACGCGCATGATTTTAGGAAGCGCTCTTTGCTGTAGCAATCCTGGATCGTCTATATTGACTTTCAAAGTCAAGTGTTCGGTAATTAAGCGCAAGGTGGAGTCGTTACTCGGTGGCAGTTCTGTTATACATCACGAAGTGAGCTGGAGACGAAACACCAGATATAACTGACAACACAGGTTTGTATTGTTTTTTATCCATGAACTTTCGCCCCAAGAAATTCTTCTAAACTGGAATTGCTCCGGACGCTGCAGAGATCCTGGTGGCGGTCAAACAGTGTTTGTTAACGTTGTATTTTTCCAATCCAGTGATCAGGTCTTGGAGTTTAACGTCACGCTGTCCTCAGCCCGGAGGTTGGATTCAACGCCGTAGTGAATTACTAGATAGGATCAATTGAAAGTGGCAGTCCTTTGCCTTTCTCCAACCTTTGAATTAATCTGAAATCTCCTTCCCGCTGTAATTTCAGTATGTTCCACCCTGGTGACCGTTCTGAGTAGGTTTCTGTTCTGTCTGGGCAATTTATACCAATGAGCATATATTTTTAGGAAAAAGTTTTTCTTTTAAATATTCCGTCGTGCTCTTCTGTTACCCATAAATACACAGAAGTCGTATTTTTTTTCAAAATATGTTGTTTTTGAGTGTAGGTGCATGTATTGTATTTAAAGTAATTATAATTTGAGATATGTCAATAGAAATATCCTGATACTGTTTGTTATGTAGCGTTGCTGTTTTATATTGTTTATACATTGGGATTGAATGATCTTGGTGTTTTATGTATTAGCATGTCGTGAGCAGAAATACGAGTGTGCAATATGCAGTGGTATTGGTTAATAAATACAGGGAATCGCACAAGCGTGCGTTTGTATGCTCACACTAATGTTGCACAAGTGTCACCGGGTGAGGTGATGCAGTCGTTAGCAGACTGGACTCGCATTCGGGAGGACAGCAGTTCAAAAACCTGTCCGGTCATTCATACTTTTTTCCGTGATTTCCCTAAATTTCTAGAGGCAAATGCGAGATGTTTCGCTTGAAAAGGGACGGTCGATTTCCTTCACCATCCTTTCGTAATTAGAGCCTCTGTTCTGTCTCTACTGATCGCGCTCTCGACGGGATGTAAAACTCTAATTTTCCTTCAGTCCTTTTACATTAGCGTCTCCGTGACAGAATGTATGATAGACGACTGCATATTTCCCTGATGAAGAGTCAGCAGTACTGCGTGTAGTCCACGCGCCTTATCAAGTGATGCTCTGTCTGAATCACGTCGGGAGTGAACATTTTACATCAACCGTGGTGATATGTTCATACTATTGCTCATCTGAGGTTGGGTTGGAATTTAGACAATCAGCTAATAAGGACGCACTTGAGTCTGGAAGAGTAAACAATTTATTGACTGAATGTTTTTGAGTTTCCAGTCGAGCTGACAGTTCTATTCTGGGCACATAATCCAGCCACCAGGTTGAAGTCCAGGCAGTGAGCACACGAAGAAGTAGCAAATCAGATCCATCGGCTTATATTGTGCGTAAAGTGGAATTTCGTCTTAGCTGCAAATTCAGAACGTAGGGCAATCAACGACGCTGAGAACAGCTCGTGAAACCACCTCGCTCAGCGGCAATTGCAAACAACATTTACCACACTCACTATCAAGCCTGATCATTAAAAGTTCTGACTGTTTTAGGCTCGATATAACATTAAAAGCAGAAGAGTGGGCGTTAGTTCATAGTGCCAAAGCCCACAATAGACTGAATTCACTAAAACTGTTCATCGGCGCAACAAGGATATCCTGCACACCTAACAAATAACCTAGAGTCCTGGGAACAGAAAGAAACTTCAGTGTTACATTGAAGAGCCAAAGAAACTGGTACACCTTCCTTATATCGTGTAGGGCCCCCGCAAGCACGTGGAAGTGCCGCAACAAAACGTGACATGGATTCGGCTAATGTCTGAAGTAGTGCTGGAGGGAACTGACACCATGAATCCTGCGGGGCTGTCCATAAAACAGTAAGAGTACGAGGTGTGGAGATCTCTTATGAACAGCACGTTGCAAGCCATCCCAGATATGCTCAATAATGTTCATGTCGGGGGAGTTTGGTGGTCAACGGAAGTTTTTAAACCCATAAGAGGGTTCCTTGAGCCATTCTGTAGCAATTGTGGACGTGTGGGGTATCACATTGTCCTGCTGGAATTGCCCAAGTCCGTCGGGATGCACTATGGACATGAATGGATGCAGGTGATCAGACAGGATGCTTACGTACGTGTCACCTATCTGAGTCGCATCTAGACGTATCAGGGGTCCCCTATCACTCCAACTGCACACGCCACACTCCATTACAGAGCCTCCACCAACTTGAACAGTCCTCTGTTGACATGCAGGGTCAATGGATTCGTGAGGTTGTCTCCATACGCGTACACGTCCATCTGCTCGATACAATTTGAAATGAGACTTATCCGACCAGTCAACATGCTTCCAGTCATCAACAGTCCAATGTCGGCGTTGACGGGTCCAGACGAGGCGTAAAGCTTTGTGTCGTGCAGTCCTCAAGGGTACACGAGTGGGCCTTCGGCTGCGAAAGCCCATATCGATTATGTTTCGTTGATGGTTCGCACGCTGACACTTGTTGATGGGTAAGCATTAAAAGCTGTAGCAATTTTCGGAAGGGTTGCACTTCTGTCACGTTGAGCGATTCTCTTCAGTCGCCGTTGGTCCCGTTCTTGTAGGATCTTTTTGTGGCCGCAGCGATGTCGGAGATTTGATGTTTTACCGGATTCCTGATATTTGCGGTACACTCATGAAATGGTTGTACGGGAAAATCCTCCCCTTATTGCTACCTCGGAGATGCTGTGTCCCATCGCTCGTGCGCCGAATATAACACCATGTTCAAACTCACTTAAATCTTAATAACCTGCCATTGCAACAGCAGTAACCGTTCTAGCAACTGCGCCAGACTCATGTTGTCTTATATAGGCGTTGATAACCACACCGCCGTAATCTGCCTGTTTACAATCTCTATATTTGAATGCGCATGCCTATGCTAGTTTCTTTGGCGCTTCAGTTTATTCAACTTTCGACTCAGCTGTGCCGTCTGATGTCACTTGACAAAGTAATACCGAACATATAGTCAAAGTTGGAATTTTTCATCAGACTATGATTCGAACCTCAATCCCTGCTTAATACGAGCATCACCTGAACAAGTTATGCCAACCGATCATGTATTCAGGACCCGTTCTAATATCCCTGGTGTCGTTTGAGCAGTGTCGCAGGCAACAAGAATTCTTACCAGGAGATCTTCTTAAGTCTTGACAGAGTTCCACATACAAGTCTTTTTCACTTCGCCCCACAAGAAAAAATCAAGTGAAGTGAGATCAGGTAAACTTGCTGGCCTCTGCCTATCCACTTTTCAAGGAATATCTCATCCAGATGTTCTCGAACCCCCAGTCCAAAGTGAGGTGGGCTCCATCTAGTTGGAACCACATCTGGGCTCCATCATGTTGGAACCACATCTGTTAACGAATAACAAGTGAGACATGCTCCATGAACCTAGGTATTGTATCTCTAATAATCACTGTGTACACTGGTGCAATTAAGCAGGGAAGAAGAAGGTACAGGCCTAGCATGTAATCATTGACTATGCTTGCCCACATGTTACGTTGATAGCAGTAGGATAACAGGGCCAGTTCAAGACAAGGGGAAGAGGGATAGACAACCCGTACGTCCAGCGATATGACAACGCTATTACAGGTAAGCAGAAGGTAATCAATAGGCATTCACGCCAAGACAACGATTTTATCTCAAGGTCACTGATAACGATTTCTGGTGTTCGGTTGAACACTTGTGCCAGTTATACTCGAGGTCACTAGCCACTCCGCCCCCCCCCCCCCCACAGGGAATTATCGTCAGTTAATCAATATCATCCCAGAGAGCCTCTGTCCTACTCACGCACCATAGGAAAGTGGACTAGGTATGGCGTCACTTGACACTGGTCACAGGCTGCAAAATTGGTGGGAAACCACTGGACCTATGGAAACCTTTGAAATGATGGGAAACCCCACCTGCCCCCCCCCCACATCAATCAGATTTTATTTGTAAATGAATATAAAAAAATTAACAAAGTGACCTGTGCAAGATATTTGATATTATATCCTCTACCGAACTAAAAATCCTAAAAAATCCTAAAAGCTCCTGTGTCTTTTGGTTTGGTGGTTGGGTGACCTCAAAAATAGCTTAAACTAGGTAGGTGAAAGCATAGTGACCCCCTTTTCATATCTATATGGTGCACAGACCTCTACTAAAGAGGCCTCCACAAGTGAACACGTTATTAAGGATGATAAGGGGAAGGTGGAGCTTAAATCTTATTGGTCTATGGGGCAGGGGAGCGGTTTCTCGCCATTTCAGTGTGCTCCCACTGGTCCAGAGATTTCCCACCAACTTTATATCAGATGGCTGGTATCTAGTTGCATCATGATCTAGTCCACTTACCTAAGGTGTGTGGGTACAACAGGGTTTCGCCTGGTTGACCTTGATCAATTGCCAGTGATTCGCTTTGGATGGGGGTGGGGGAAGGTGACTTTGATTACACCTAGCACATTTATGCAACCTGACACCAGAAGTTCTTATCAGTTACCTTTAGATAAGATCGTTATCTTGGCGTGAATGCCCACTAGTAACCTACTGGTTATTGTTATGATTCTCCTCGTCAGTTGTTATGACGACAGGTGGCCAATGCTAAATAGAAACATATATTGCAGCTCGGTAAGGAGCTGGCTGCATGGCCTGTATCTGCAACGACTAAAATAATCGTTGGTAAATATATATATATATATATATATATATATATATATATATATTGTACTTAACTTATATTACAGGCTTCTTCATATGCTGCATACATATAATTACAAACATATCTAGAGAGGCATTACGTATGCCATACTTAACTAAGCGCCTTGTTAGAGGTTGCTTCCTATCAGCTGAAGGCTATGCTACATTCCTAGTTGATGTCCAGAGCAGGAGTGGACGAGAGCTCGCTAGACACTTGTCACAAGCGGCGGAGCGGCGCTAGCGGCGACTCGCGAGTCCAGCGATATCTATTACGGACCGTGGTCGATATCTGCAACCCCTAACAAGTGTAGTATCGAACGTTGATACCACAGTCATCAGTTACAGCGTTATCACATCACTCGACATGGGGGATGTCTTCTCTCCTTGCCTCTGGTGGTGAAACAGCCCTGCTAACCTACTGATGTTTCTTCAGAACTGTGCCGTGGGGATGCTCATCAGCCCAAATATAACTATAGCGACTATTTAGCATTCTATCTCTGGTGAAACATTCGTCATCCATGAAACTCACATACGCAGAAAATTGAGAATCGACTGTAAGACGCAGCAAGAGCCATTGACTGAACACGACACGAGGTCCGAAGTCAACAGCAGTCAAAGTATGCACTTGTTGTGGGTGTAGCTGCATTTTCTGTGATATTCGCCACTCTGTAGTCTGCGAAACACTCATTATATGTACAGCTGATCGAGCGCTGATTACCGGCGACTCATCCACTCTAGGAAGCACTGCATCGTCTAAGTCAGGAGCCTGTGTACTTCGTCGTCCTCCTCGGTCTTTGTACGGTTGTACCAAATGCACTGTTGACTCATTCGTTCTCTTGGAAACATTGTGTGAGCCAGATACCTCCTATGCGGATGTTTGGTCCCGTACACCCTTTCAGCTTCAATGATGCTTTCATTCGCTTGCCCAAACACGAAAATTATCTCTGCAAATTTCGTCACCGGACACAATTCCATTTGATTAGGGCTTATCAACGTTAGTACTTCAGCTTGGCCGGCCGAAGCGGCCGAGCGGTTCTAGGCGCTTCAGTCTGGAACCGCGCGACCGCTACGGTCGCAGGTTCGAATCCTGCCTCAGGCATGGATGTGTGTGATGTCCTTAGGTTAGTTTGGTTTAAGTAGTTCTAAGTTCTAGGGGACTGATGACCTAAGATGTTAAGTCCCATAGTGCTCAGAGCCATTTCAACTTCAGCTTGTAAACACAGACAGCAATCCACTACAGTAAAGACATTGTACGCAAAGACTGCTTGTATTAGTGCACAGTACGCCGTCTGCAGCGCATTAGTTGAGTTACTACCCCGACACCTACAACTAAGTGCTCGTCGAGATTGCATACCCTACAGTCTCAGCAACAACAGTACCGATTTTCGCTTAGGATTTTCGACTCGGTCGTCTGCGAATCAGGGTCCCTTGCTCCAGATTGCTACATTTATCCTTCTCCAACATCCCTGCAAGTTCGTAACATCATCACGGAATCACCCTGTATAGTAGAAGCTCTATGTTGTCGGTAAGTTAAAAGTTTCCGACTAACGGCAATTTCTAATTCTGCGGTATGCATGTAATGACCAAACCATCCTACAGTGTCCAGCGTTCTACGACGAACAACCGTCCATGTCTCGACATAAATTCAGTGACATTAGGCTGAAGACATAAATGTAGTGACATTAGGCTGAAATGAATTTCCATCCTGCCTACTGGTGAGCCCCTTGATTCCTCCATCTTACACTTTCAGAGTGTAAGAATTGCAACCACAGGGAAAGCATCAAACTTTGCATCACTTTCTTCAAGTTCGTTTCCTTTTCCAGCCTTCTGAAAATTAACTGTCTCTACCTTCGACGTTTTCGCTCCCCGGTACGTGCTTTTACTGATAGGCACCCAATAAGAATGACATCCAACAGAAATCGAGTATAATGACTTTTCTGGAGACTAGAAATCTACTCTGTAGGAATCAGCATGGGTTTCGAAAAAGACGGTCGTGTGAAACCCAGCTCGCGCTATTCGTCCACGAGACTCAGAGGGCCATAGACACGGGTAGATGCCGTGTTTCTTGACTTCCGCAAGGCGTTCGATACAGTTCCCCACAATCGTTTAATGAACAAAGTAAGAGCATATGGACTATCAGACCAATTGTGTGATTGGATTGAGGAGTTCCTAGATAACAGAACGCAGCATGTCATTCTCAATGGAGAGAAGTCTTCCGAAGTAAGAGTGATTTCAGGTGTGCCGCAGGGGAGTGTCATGGGACCGTTGCTGTTCACAATATACATGAATGACCTGGTGGATGACATCGGAAGTTCACTGACGCTTTTTGCAGGTGATGCTGTGGCGTATAGAGAGGTTGCAACAATGGAAAATTGTACTGAAATGCAGGAGGATCTGCAGCGAATTGACGCATGGTGCAGGGAATGGCAATTGAATCTCAATGTAGACAAGTGTCATTTAGCTACAAAATAGCATGTCAGCAACTGGAAGCAGTTAATTCCATAAATTATCTAGGAGTACGCATTAGGAGTGATTTAAAATGGAATGATCATATAAAGTTGATCGTCGGTGAAGCAGATACCAGACTGAGATTCATTGGAAGAATCTTAAGGAAATGCAATCCGAAAACAAAGGAAGTAGGGTACAGTACGCTTGTTCGCCCACTGCTTGAATACTGCTCAGCAGTGTGGGATCCGTACCAAATAGGTTTGTTAGAAGAGATAGAGAAGATCCAACGGAGAGCAGCGCGCTTCGTTACAGGATCATGTAGTAATCGCGAATGCGTTACGGAGATGATAGATAAACTCCAGTGGAAGACTCTGCAGGAGAGACGCTCAGTAGCTCGGTACGGGCTTTTGTTGATGTTTCGAGAACATACCTTCACCGAAGAGTCAAGCAGTATATTGCTCCCTCCTACGTATATCTCGCGAAGAGACCATGAGGATAAAATCAGAGAGATTAGAGCACACACAGAAGCATACCGACAATCCTTCTTTCCACGAACAATACGAGACTGGAATAGAAGGGAGAACCGATAGAGGTACTCAGGGTACCCTCAGCCACACACCGTCAGGTGGCTTGCGGAGTATGGATGTAGATGTATATGTACATGTAGAAATCATTTTTAGATTATTCTATGACCCTATGCCCATTTTATCGTGAGAATCACGTTGCTCTAGGGAAGCAAAGAAATGTGAGCCATCTGTATGTAAACCTGTTGAGGGTTCCGAGTGCATTCGTATTTTAACCGCTTTGGTGATGTGCTACTGAGGCGGGCGTGTGGAATGAGCATGGTCTTAGCCTAGACTAGTATGACAACGGCCCGGAAACAACACTCGGGCTAGCCGCTGTACTGCAGCTGTTCGGAGCGCGGATCCGATCTGTGTCTCATTCAACTATCTACCTCGTAGACTAGCGTACTAAGCTGTAGAAACAGATAAATATTCTTAATTTCACCTGTACCTTTGAACACGGTTTAATTCGCGTGTAAATACTACACTGTCCAAAATTTACAGACGAAAATAAGCACAATGTTTCAGTGCCAAGTAACATAGCGCGATGAAATTTTAAACACTCATTGAACGGACTGCTACAGTATAGTACAGGTGGTAACTGAAAGACGTAGGCAATGAGACGAACAGAAATAAAACTTTTATTCAAAGACGATAGTTACACTGAAGTCACGGTGATATGTGATGCCCCCATCCCCGGACATTACAAATGGCAGGACAGGTTCTGAATAGGGTGTATGACTACTACGGACGGCAGTCCGCGCTCTGTAACGCGCTCCCATCCTGGAAACGAGGTTGGTAAGGAGTTGTGGTAGGGCTTTCCATTCCTCCACCAGCGCGTTTGACAACCACCGGATGGGTGCATGTGGGCGCTATACGTGTCCCTAAAGCATCCCACAAGTGCTCGATGAGATTTAAATGGTTCAAATGGCTCTGAGCACTATGGGACTAAACATCTGGGGTCATAAGTCCCCTAGAACTTAGAACTATTTAAACCTAAGGACATCACACACATCCATGCCCCAGGCAGGATTCGAATCTGCGACCGTAGAGGTCGCGCGGTTCCAGACTGAAGCGCCTAGAACCGCTCGGCCACACCGGCCGGCGATGAGATTTAAGTCTACGGAACGGGCAGACCAGTCTGTTCGTCGAAAATCCCCTCGTTGCAAGAGCTCTTCCACTTGCACTGTTCAATGCGGCTGCCACTCGATATCATCCATAAAAATGAAGTGAGGGCCGAACACACCCGTGGAAGACGCACGTGGGAAGAGCACAATAAAAAAAAAAAGTGTGTGAAATCTTATGGGACTCAACTGCTAAGGTCATCAAATCTAAATTATCCCAAGGACAAACACACACACCCATGCCCGAGGGAGGACTCGAACCTCCGCCGGGACTAGCCGCACAGCCCATGAAAGAGCACAATAACGTTGACCGGAGAATGTACCGTGTACTCAGACTGAGTAGTTTCTTTTCATTCTGGAAGAGCCCGCGACTCCTCGTTGGCCCAGTTCCGCTCTTGAAACAACCGCAAACAGTGCTGCCGATATGCAGCTAGCTGTCAACAGAACACGACATACTGTTCGTCTAGCGAAGAGGCGTCCCCTATGCAGTCGCCGTGCCTCGCGGCTCCTTTCTTACCCGTTACACAAAGCAGCTGTCACCTGTTGCTGTAGCTGACTGTGGTCAACCACCTCTTCTTCTTCAGGTGGCAGTATCTGTGGTTCGAAACGCTCCCCATCCACGTGAAACAACGATGTCTGCAATGTAAAACTCCTGGGCTACGCTAATCACACTTGGTCCTTGTTCCAGTTTCCCGATGATTCTTCCCCGTGTGAAGTTATCAAAATATTGTCCCAGACCATCATGTAATGAAGAACATAGCCACTAGAGATGGGCAAACTCGTTTATCCTTCGGAACTAGTTCACTGGAGATCGATCTTCTTTGGGAACCGTTCATTTTTACTCGTTCACCGTTAATTTGTGCACGGTATATGGTTCTTATGCAAAACTGAAATTGCCTCGCCCTGGAGTAGAGAGTTTTTATTCATTACAGAATTCTCACACACTTGTAGAATTGCTTTTCTTGATTCTGCAAAACCTCTCGTTTAGCCAACTGTAGCGTTATGTGGCTGATCGAAGTGAAATAATATAGGGTGGCGCACGAAGAACCGGCCCCGAGTTCAGACTGCTCGCCAATTAAACAAGATTTTTTGACCGCCTCGAGCACAATAGATAAACGTGTAATAATTATGCAGTAAAGAAATAACAAGTAAGCTAATGCAAGCAACAACTTCGAAACAATAGATGACGACTGTTGGGCGACAATGAGCAGTCTAGTACCCGGGCCCGATTTTTCGAGAGCTACCCTGTGCCACTGAAATAATATTGTAGAAGTTATCGTATTCTCTTTACAAAATGTTGCAACACCCCACCCGTCACTTATCTGGTTTTGGCGTGTGTTCACCCCAGCTAATTGACTAACAGATCAACAAAGAGTGCAAAACTGCCGCAATATCGCATAACGCAAAGAAAGTAATAAGGCCCTGTGACTCCTGATTAAACTGCGGTGGCAGTGTTGACATTAATTGATTCAGAATTGATCACTTTTAATTAAAAAGGGGTGCACATTGATGTTACATTCAGCTATTGAACACCAGATGCAAATGTTGAACATAAAATAAATTAAGAAAATGACTTGGGATTTCAACTACTTGATTGAAAACAGATGCAGTCGATTAGCACAAATTTACTTTAACTCCCGACCCTCAATCATCACATTACAAGACTCTCCTATCAGGCAGTGGTAATAAATTGCGTTTACGTGGAGTAAAGCGCGATAAATCAAAAGTAATTCCTATCGACTGACCCAGGCGTAATGCGAAGTGCGAGCAGAATTCTACAATACACGGCCCATGAAATCCTCGTGGAAACTTTGCCGACGTGATCCAACAAATTAATCAGTGGCCGGAGCGGGCGCAATATCACCGAATTCAGCGTGGCGGACGTCGTCGTTTGCGGACGTCGGCCGACCTCGTGGTGCTGCACGGCTGCGCTCGTCTATTCACTTCTAGCTATCTTGCTCAGTACATAGCTGAACGAAAACTTTCTATCTCCAAGTTCAATCGTTCCGTTTGCTAAGTCCTAAACTGCAGAGATGCTCACTCTCTCTCAGGCAAGCTGAGTAAAGAACGCCACGTCCGCACTCTAGGCAAGCTGGAAACGGAAGACCTCTACGGGGACTTCTCCCAGTCCGCTCTTCGCCTCCGTTTCCCCTCCAGCAAAATCACTTACACCAATTGCAGCGCAACTCGCATTAATTATGCGTCGCTTCCCAGCGCCGACCAATGCCTGCTCTGGGAAGTGAACAAATTCCCACAAAATTTCCCTTCCTCTCAACTTCTGCTATTTAGCTCCTCCCAGGCCACCCATCAAGGTTAACGTCTGCACAAAACACAAATTTTTCCGGAATTCTGACTCCTAGGAGAGTACTTCAAATTCCTTGGTCCTATGTTCCCAATGGAGGCCGGCACATTTCATTCTGTCGCTCTTCACCTGATTTACTTCAGGCTCTGCGGACCGTGAATTTAGCGTGAAGTTGCTATAGTCACGAACACGCATATTTTGGCCTCTGTTGACCGCTCCACCGTAGCTTTGCGCGGCTTTCTCGCATGTTTCACTGAAAACAGGACGACGGACATTTATCAAGAGGCGTACAAGTTCTCCGTCTGCTTCCCAGTACACCAGCATGGGGTCAACTACCCACTCACTGTCACTCATCTTAAGGCAGCTGGAGGCCGCGCCCCGTTGCCACTTTCTCAAGAGTTTGAGGTGCCCTAAGCTGCCTATTGTCACTTCCCTTCGCCGCTCCCCAGCCACGCGTCGTGGTCAACTCTGCATACTTCCCTGGGATGAACTGGCCTCCAGTAAATCGATGTGTTTCCACAAAGTTTACATGTCATGTGAATTACTTTAAAACCATCACCCAACATTAATTATTCCAATACTACAAGATGCATTGTGCCTTGTCAGTCATTTTTGTTCAGCCCTACTGTTCCCTCAACGTGAGTTCGGTGATCTTTAATGACTTCATGTAAGGGGCATAGTTCTTGCCATCTTACAATGTGGCACCAGACACTCGATTAAGAAGCATGAGCTTAATTCGGTTGTATGTCGGTCTGCCTTCGATAACAATGAACATGCTGTTTTACCTTGAATCAAAAAAAGACGGAAAATGGCCACTCGTGTGTGTGCCGTCTCGACTTCCTTTGCACATGTAATAACTTGCCTTTTTATAAGAATGTCTTGTGCTGTTTATCGGAATAGTGAAGTAAGCTGATACGCCCATTTGTTACCTGAAAAGATGTATGTATTACATATCAGTAATTTTTATGTAATTAACATAATTATAATATACATTTTAATTGGTTGGCTCTGAGCACTATGGGACTTAACTACTGTGGTCATCAGTCCCCTAGAACTTAGAACTACTAAAACCTAACTAACCTAAGGGCATCACACACATCCATGCCCGAGGCAGGATTCGAACCTGCGACCATAGCAGTCGCGCGGTTCCGGACTGCGCGCCTAGAACCGCTAGACCACCGCGGCCGGCTACATTTTAATTACCGGTCTTGGATGCTGAATAGAATGCGGAAAGAACCAGAAGTCCAGAGTGGAAAAAATGTTTGAAACAGATGGGCGAGTGCAGCGAACGAAACAAAAAACAACTCGATACTGAACTAACTAGGAGCAGTCGGCAATGGAAATGCGACGTGACCACGCGAAGAAGGGACTAGTCCGGCCGACGGAGACCAAGACCGAGACAAAGACGGGAACGGGACCGAGGCTGGAGCGAGACTGGCCGAAGTGCCGTTGCGAGAACGAGACCGACTGTTTCCCGTTCCCGGTAACTATAAGTGGTATGCTGCAATCGAAGTGAAATATGAAAGACTGTTCCTTAGAATTCGTTCCTCTCTTCTTCCGTTCATTTTGGTGAACCGTTCCTTTGGACCCGTTAGTTGGCGAACGACCAGTCTCCAATAGCCACAGCATACCGTAACTGCTCGCTGATTGACACACACTGTCTTTCCGCGTTCCTTCAGCTGCCTTGTGTTGAGTGATCAACCCCACTTAGCGCTGTAATCACGATGAGGTCACGCTATGTGACATCTGTCTTTCTGTGCACGACCTAAAGACCTCTTGCAACACGCTCCACCTTTCATCCCTTTCCACCGAGTAGCTGAATAAGTGCGTGTTGCTAATGCCTCCCGTCGGGTGGACCGGTCACCTTTTTAGTTGACGCCAGAAATGGTTCAAATGGCTCTAAGCACTATGGGACTTAATATCTGAGGTCATCAGTCCCCTAGACTTAGAACTACTTAAACCTAACTAACCTAAGGACATTACACACATCCATGCCCGAGGCAGGATTCGAACCTGCGACCGTAGCAGCAGCGCGGTTCCGGACTGAAGCGCCTAGAACCGCTCGGCCACAACGGCCGGCTCGACGCCACTTCGGCGACTTGAGTTTCGAAGAGGACGAAATGATAATGCAGACAACAGTCCCCGAGGGGAGAAAATCTCTGACCTGGCCGAGAATCGAAACCAGGACTCTCGCGTGGCACTTTGCCGCTTTGACCACTCAGCTATGGAGGCGAACACCAAGTAGTTAGTATGTTACGTTACTTCATCTATATCCTTTTTAAGTTTTGCAGAGCAGTGTATTTCAGTAAAAAAAAAAAAAGAGAATCGACGTATCTGTAATTTTTATATTTTTATTTATACGTCGATTTCAGATGCCAGTACAGTTCGAACAGGAATATGATGAACGTGTCTTAGAGAGCGCCAAACATTTTTAATTTACTTTATGACGTAAGCTAACGTATCTCGTCTCTGAGGGCTTGTGACGTTAATCGTAGTATCGTAGTACGTTCTCCTATGTTACTCATCAAATTCGTGGTTTTCATCGGAGTTTAACAACACAGCAAAGGCTCTTTCGCTCAAAACTCATGCTAAGCGCAGTGCGAAATATTTGCAGCGCATTGTAGCGGATTCTCTTCCTCCCCTCTGGACCGTTATTTTCTTTCCCTTTTAACGAAACTCGGCTGTGATATTTCCTGTGCTGTCGCTGGCACGCGAGCGCGCACACACACACACACACACACACACACACACACACACACACACAAGGGAGGGAGGGAGAGAGAGAGGGAGCGGCGGGAGCGAGAAGGAGGGAGGGAATGAAAGCGACGGGATGTTGCACATCATATAGAGAGCAAGAATTCAGCTAACCTGTCGCGAAGCATCATATAAGGCTTCAAACATTTAATCGTTGCTTAGCGCGTCGTCAGTATCCAATAAAACTGCCAACAGTAGCTTGCCTGTGGCAGCGCAATCCCATCTCGATGTTAATGCTTCTCAGTTTGACGGCGAAACATTTTGTTAAAATTTATAGACATGCAATCACTTCAATGACACATACACCGATAACCCAGAACAATACAGCCAACTACTTAATAGCAAGCTGGTTCAATTTTTGAACGTTCTACAGCAGCAGTACTGCATGACGTGGTTTCGACCTGTTGTTGCACATGTCATGTACTTCCCGTAAACTACGCGCCGTGGTTTGTGGGTGGGGAGCTGGCGTCCAATAGCTCCCCAAATGCGTTCCATCGGTTTCAGATCAGACGAATTTGGTGGCGAAAACATCAATGTGAGTTCATTATCGTTCTCTCAAAAAACTGTAGCACGTTTCTGGCCTTGTGACACGGACAGTTATCCTGACGGAAGATGACATCGTCGCCGGGCAAGGCATCAAGCACGAAGGGATGCCAGTGGCCCTCAATAATGCTCACGTAGTCCACAGTTATCGATGTACTTTCGTTTACTACCGCAGATCCCATGAAAGCCCACGCGAATCTCCCCAATGGCATAATACTCCCGCCACCGGCATACGTGGCCCCATGCTTGTATCGACCTGCCCTTCGCCAAGATAGTTGCATATCTGGACACTATCATCGACCTTGTGTAACAAGAAACGTGAGTCATCTAACCAGGTTACACATTTCTGTTGACCCACGGTCCAATCTCAGCGATCCCGTACCCAATGAAATCGTAACTGTCGTTGTTGCTGTGCCAGCATGGGAAGACGTAGGAGTCGTCTCCTGTCGAGTACCATGTTCAGAAATGTGTACTGTATCCTGTACTCCAGAACACTTGTGCCTGCAGCAACACTGTCCATTTAGGTGACAAGTCATGGGATATCCCCTAATATCGAGTCGGACCTCCTTTCGCCTGACATAGTGCAGCAACTCAACGTGGCATGGAGTGAACAAGTCTTTGGCAATCCAGAAATATTGAGCCATGCGGCCTCTATAGCCATTCATAATTGCGACAGTGTTGCTGCTGCAAGATTTTGTGCATGGACTGAACTATAGATTCTCTCTTCTTTTCTTTTCCTTGTGCCTTTGTGCCGCATTATTTCGCAAGGTCGGCAAGGTTAAGGTCGGATTTGGCCTGGTTGATTTTAAGGGGTGGCCGGATGCTCTTCCTGTCGCCACTCCAGAGCCCCCAGGACGGAATTAGTGTACCCCATCTGTCTAGTGTAATCCATGAAATAGTGCGAACGTTTTCAAATGTCTGCGAGTAGTGTAACTGAGGCAGGACGTGGGGACCAGCCCAGTATTCACCTAATGGGATGTGGAAAACCGCCTAAAAACCACATCCAGGCTGGCCAGCACACCGGCCCTAGTCGTTAATCCGCCAGGCAGATTCGATCTGCGGCCGGCTCACCTACCAGAGTCCAGGAAGCAGCGCATTAGCGCTCTCGACTAACCTGGCGGGTTAACTGAACTCTAGATTACGTCCCATAAATGTCCGATGGGACCCATGTCGGGCAATCTGGTTACCAAATCATTAGTTAAAATTGTTCCTCAAACCAATCGCGAACAACTGTGACCTGGTGACATGGCGCTCTGTCATCCATAAAAGTTACATCGTTCTTTGGAATATGAGGCCCATGGTCTCCAAGTAGCCGAACATAACCATTTCTAGTCAATGATCGGTTCAGTTGGACCAGAGGACTCAGTTCATTCCATGTAGACACGGCCAACACCACTATGGGCACCACCAGCTTGCACAGTGCCTTGTTGACAACTTGGGTCCATGGCTTCGTGGTGTTTGCGGCACCCTCGAATCCTGCCATCAGCTCTCATCAGCTGAAATCGGGACTCATATGACCAGACCACGGTTTTCAAGTCGTCTATGGTCCAACCAATATGGTCACGAGCCCAGGAGAGGTGCTGCAGGCGATATCGCGCTGTTAGCAAAGGCAGTCGGTCGTCTGCTGTCATAACCCATTAACTCCAGATTTCGCAGCACTATCCCAACGGATACGTTCGTCGTACGTCCCACATTGATTTTTGCGATGATCTGACATAGTGTTGCTTGTCTATTAGGACTGGCTAAGTGAAGGCAGTCGGTCACTGCGTTGTCCGTGGTGAGAGGTAATGCCTGAAATTTGGTATTCTCGGCACACATGGATCCCGGAATATTGAATACCCTAACGATTTCCCAAATGGAATGTCCCATGCATCTAGCTCCAGCCACCATTCCGCGTTCAAAGTCTGTTAATTCCCTTCGTGCTTTAAAATCACGTCAGAAACCTTTCCACATGAGCTACCTGAGTACAGATGACAGCTCCACCAATGCACTGCCCTTTCATACCGTGTGTACGTGATACTACCGGCATCTGTATACGTGCATATTGCTATCCGATGACTTTTGTCATCTCTGTGTATTCTGTCTTCAGATCCGCTTCAGATCGCCGCCTATCCCGGTTCGGAGACCAGGCAGCTTCCGACCTTTGCGTGCTCTGACGAGGCTTGAACGACCGACACTTTCTCGCTTACTCGTGGTTCCATCGTCCTGTATCCACTCTACATAGGCACTGACGACAGTAGCATGCGAACTGCCGACTAGCATCGCCGTTTCTGAGACGGTCGTTCCCAGGCGCCGGGCCATAACAATCTGCCTTCTCTCAAAGTTAGTGGATTTTACAATTTGCACCCCGCATCCTCGCTAGAACGATTTCCCATTCGTCTCTACTCCGCTTACTTATTTTTCTTTTAACAGTAATAGTGTACAATGACTTTCTATCTGTTGTCAAAAAATGCTTCAAATGGCTCTGAGCACTATGGACATGAATGGATGCAGGTGATCAGACAGGATTCTTACGTACGTGTCACCTATCTGAGTCGCATCTAGACATATCAGTGGGCCCCTATCACTCCGACTGCACACGCCACACTCCATTACAGAGCCTCCACGAACTTGGACAGTCCCCTGTTGACATGCAGGGTCCATGGATTCGTGAGGTTGTCTCCATACGCGTACACGATACGATTTGAAAAGAGACTCATCTGACCAGGCAGCATGTTTCCAGTCATCAACAGTCCAATGTAGGTGTTGATGGGTCCAGGCAAGGCGTAAAGCTTTGTGTCGTGTAGTCATCAAGGGTACATGAGTAGGCCTTCGGTTACGAAAACCCATATCGATTATGTTTCGTTGGATGGTTCGCACGCTGACACTTGTTGATGGTTCAAAAATGTTTCAAATGGCTCTGAGCACCATGGGACTTAACCTGTGAGGTCATCAGTCCCCTAGAACTTAGAACTACTTAAACCTAACTAACCTAAGGACATCGCACACATCCATGCTCGAGGCAGTATTCGAACCTGCGATCGTAGCGGTCGCGCGGTTCCAGTCTGAAGCGCCTAGAATCGCTCGGTCACACAGGCCAGCTTATCTGTTGTCATACAGCAGTTATCCAAACGGTTACCCGATTCGCGGAAACTGTAAAAACCTGCAGTCAATCAGTATTTTATGCTTTTTATTCTTAAATTTCATCTGTGGGTTAGCGTTTTGATCTTTCTTTAAAATCGTTGTGTGTTACACAAGAAAAAAGCTTACAGTTTGATTAACATATTAAGTATTTTCTGTGTATATTTGTAGAACTGCAGTGACTTTTCACCTTTATAATTGCCCTTGTTAATTTCTCATAAACAGAATTACTTACATGACACCACACCCAAGGTATATTCGCTTCAGGCTATTCATTTGTTGATTATTATTTTGCGATTTCCTTCGTAAAGTGTTTCACCATACTGTACTAGCATATGTAGCTGGTTAGTAATAATTTAATCAGCGAGACTCCGATTCCTGTTCCATGATCAGCTGTACTTATCGCCCTCTCGAATATTTGAGATTTTCTGAATCTTGCGGAGCGAGATTTATTGGATAGTGGCACTTCTTGTAGTTCCAGACTGGAAAGTTCATGGTAGTAGCGAGCAACTTTCTCCTACCAACGACCCCTTCAGGTAGTTTACAAATCCGCTCAGCTGCCTTTCCCTGCCGTTAACGTGAGAGTGACACTGCCGCTAAAGTTCAAAGGGCATTCGCGACATCGACGCGCAGCTCTGACCTCGTAACCCCGCATAATTACGACAGAAGGCTGCTAAAAGATGGAGCCAGCAACGTTCCTCCGCGCTCTCCCCAGGGGAGTTTAAAATGGAGATGCTAATTTTAAATACCACTCGTAAACAAGTCGCTCATTACCTTTGTGTTTTCACTGGCTAATTGGCAAGGGATGAAATTTTATGTACTGGAGCGCACTACATTTTTATCGTTGTTTCACCCCCCACACTCCATGGCTGTGGGGAGAGGGGGATGTGTTGGAGGGGAAGGTGTGGTGCTGTCAGCGGTTTAGACTTTCCTCTCTGCAGCCTAATATCTTAAAATACATAAAATGATACAATGTAATTAAAAAGATGAAATATTTAGATGGTCTTTCAGAATAAATAAAAAGATTATTTCCATTACCTAAATTTAAAAAATGTATCTGTAGACGTTTCCGTTTTTAAATTAAACTAAAGCAAAAAAATAGCATAGAATGGTAGAAGGTCTTAAAACGAGGTACTGCACTTTAGGTTGTGGATTTAAACAAAGCGTGCTGGTGTGAATGGGGGTAGGTGGAAGAGAAAGGAGGGGTGGAAAGAAAGGAGCAGGAGACCGTGGAGGGGCCAGTAGGGAAAAGGGAAGGGGAGAGGGGAGGGCTTAGGACAGGGGGAGAAGAGAGTTCGGGGCTGGTAGCATCAGCTGGTAGAGGGAGAAGGCTGGATTTGCGTTGGGAGAGAGTACGGTGAGCACTTGTGCGGTTCATAAGGTTTGTCGGCGTAGGTGCGCCAGAATACCGCCATTGGAAATCAGAATGTAAACAGTGGAGTTGAGCATGTAACGCAACTACGGGCTCATATCGCTAACTTCAATCTGTTATACAGTTTTGGAACACATTATATGCTCACGTATTCTGATATTTCTGGAGCCCGAAAATTACCTCTGTAGGAATCAATATGGCTACCGTAAACAAGGATACTGTGAAATTCTGTTGGCTCTGTTCACCCACGAGACCCATAAGATAGGTGATACCGGCGCCCAGGTGATGACGTGTTTCTCATTTTCAGAAGGCTTTCGATACTGTTCCTCATTGTTGCCTAATGAGCAAAACACAAACTGATGGAATATCTGAACAGCTGTGTCATTGAACTGAAGAGTTCCTGGTAAATAGAACACAGCATGTCGTTCTTAATGGAACGTTCTGCGTGAAGTTGACTTCAGGCTTATCCAGATGAGTGCTGTAGGACATTTACTAACGAGGATCGATGCTTGCTGAATATACTTGCAGTTTACTCTCAATATAAACGAATGAAACTTGTAGCACATTGATAATGTCGATTGCAGAACATTCACCAGAAGTAGCCACGTATCCAGGAGTTTGCATACACAGCTACTGCTAGTGGAACGACCGCATATATAGGTAATCGTAAGGCAGACATACATTAGAGGAAGGATTCATTGGAAGAATATTCAGGAGCCGTAGTTCGTCCAGGAATGAGTCAACTCAAGACATTCGTCTGGCCTATACTTGAGTATCGCTCTTTGGTGTGGGTGGACTAAAACGATCGTAAAGCATTACTGGCTGGGAAACCCAGTTTGAGATTGTTCAGCAGTCTGGTACAAGTCTTTCCATTTGGCGTCACTTGGTGATTTGCGCGTATTTGTTGTGAAGATGAGATGAAATTACTAGGATGACGCTAACACTCAGTCCCCTGACGAAGAAAATCTCTGTCCCGGCAGGGAAACGAACCCGCGAACATCCCCCCCCCCCCCCCCCCGACCAAGGGACAACTAGGGTTGACAGATGTAATGTAGAAGATAGAAATAATAGGTATGCATTCCGTCGCAGGTTCATTTAGTAAGTACCGAAAAGATGCTCAGCCAACTCCAGTGGCAGAGGCTACAAGAGAGGGGTTACGCATCACAGTGTGATGTGGTTTACTGTTGAAATTCCAAGAACATGTGTTCAAGTAACATAATATTTCCTCCTAGAACATGAGGTAGAATTCGAGAAATTCGGAGAACTTCGAGATCATGTGGACTTAGCAACAGTCATTCTTCCTGCACTCCATTCGCGACAGGAAGAGGAAAATGAAGGGGGGAGGGGCTCGAGATGGGGATAGGGAAGTGAGAGTGGTACACTAATACACTAGGTTCCCTCCACAAAACACCGTAATGTGTTTTGTGGAGTAGAGATGCAGATACACAAATAAACTACCTGCCAGAAACAGCGGAGCATCTAGAAAGGGAGGAGGAAACGAAATGAAACTTCACAGCTTGACAGGGTATGTGATGTTGTATTAAGAAATAAAGCAAACAACCACTTTTTTATGAATGTGACGTTATTTCACTGACAATAAACTTCAGTCACATTTACAAAGATCTTCGTAGTGTGACACTATTTATCAACATGATGTTGCAATCCCTCTGGCCAGGATGCATGCATTAATTCGGATGGGAAGGATGTCAAAAACCTATTGTATCCTCTCCTGAAGCAAAATTGCCCACAGTTGCCGAGTACGGGAGTACCTCAACATCATGCATACAGATCATAGAGACACGTGCCATGTGTCGTGTTGAAAAATGACACCATGATACCACTGAATGAGAAGTAAAACATGAGAACCTAGGATAGCCGTGATGTACCGATATGTCATTATAGTTAATTCAAGCACTACCAGCCGTGACCTGAAGTCATAGTCGATGGCTCTCTACACCATCACGCGAGCAGTAACACTGCTGTGCCTTGTTCTGTTGAAAAATGAGACGACGATTCTGTCGTGTGAGAGGTAACTCATGAGGACACAGAATTTCTGTGACATACCGCAGTGCCCTCAGTATTTCGTCAATTATAACCAGCCGTGATCTGAAGTGATACCGGACAGCTCCCCACATCATGTCACCAGCAGTAAAACCAGTGTACCTCTCTAAAACTTTGGAAATTGGAAATTTGTGGTAAGTTCCTATGGGACCAAACTGCTGAGGTCATCGGTCCCTAGGCTTACACACTACTTAATCTAACCTAAACTAACTTACGCTAGGGACAACACATACACCAATGCCAGAGGGAGGACTCGACCCTCCGACGGGGAAAGCCACGCGAACCTTGGCAAGGTGCCTCAGACTGCACGGCTACCCCACGCGGCTAAAACTTTGGCAAAATGGGATCTCTCCACACGTTGGCACCAGACTCGCCGACGATAGTCATCCAGTCTATTGTAGAACCGCGATTCATCGCTAGAATGCGACACCATTCACCAGCAGTTCACGCATCCTGATCTCTGCACCACTCTGAATACGACCTCTTCGTCGTGGTGTTGACGGCAGCCAATGCGTAAGATGGTAATTGCCTAGTCCGGCTGCTGCTAGACTCCTTCAATGGTGTGGGATGACACACATTGTTCCAGAGAGTCCATTACCCGTAGTCGGGTAGTAGGCACAAATACGAAGTGGTTACGATATGCTTGGTGCACGATATCTGACGTCGATCTGTTGTAGAATTTTAGAACATGTTTTTTGCTCGCGTATCGTGTCGTTCCTGGAAACCCAGAATCTACTCTGTAGGAATCAACATGGATTCCTGAAACAGCGATCGTGTGAGACCCAACTCGCTTTATTTGTTCATGAGACTCAGAAAATATTAGATACAAGCTCCCAGGTAGATGCCATTTTCCTTGACTTCCAGAAGGCGTTCGATACAGTTCCGCACTGTCGCCTGATAAACAAAGTAAGAGCCTACGGAATATCAGACCAACTGTGTGGCTGGATTGAAGAGTTTTTAGCAAACAGAATACAGCATGTTGTTCTCAATGGAGAGACGTCTACAGACGTTAAAGTAACCTCTGGTGTGCCACAGTGGAGTGTTATGGGACCACTACTTTTCACAATATATGTAAATGACCTAGTAGGTAGTGTCGGAAGTTCCTTGCGGCTTTTCGCGGATGATGCTGTAGTATACAGAGAAGTTGCAGCATTAGAAAATTGTAGCGAAATGCAGGAAGATCTGCAACGGATAGGCACTTGGTGCAGGGAGTGGCAACTGACCCTTAACACAGACAAATGTAATGTATTGCGAATACATAGAGAAAAGGATCCTTTATTGTATGATTATATGATAGCGGAACAAACACTGGTAGCAGTTACTTCTGTAAAATGTCTGGGAGTACGCGTGCGGAACGATCTGAAGTGGAATGATCGTACAAAATTAATTGTTGGTAAGGCGGGTACCAGGTTGAGATTCATTGGGAGAGTCCTTAGAAAATGTAGTCCATCAACAAAGGAGGTGGCTCACGAAACACTAGTTCGACAGTATTGCTCATCAGTGTGGGATCCGCACCACATCGGGTTGACGGAGGAGATAGAGAAGATCCAAAGAAGAGCGGCGCGTTTCGTCACAGGGTTATTTGGTAAGCGTGATAGCGTTACGGAGAAGTTTAGCAAACTCAAGTGGCAGACTCTGCAAGAGAGGCGCTCTGCATCGCGGTGTAGCTTGCTGTCCAGGTTTCGAGAGGGTGCGTTTCTGAATGAGGTATCGAAAGTATTGCTTCCCCCTACTTATACCTCCCGAGGAGATCACGAATGTAAAATTAGAGAGATTCGAGCGCTCACGGAGGCTTTCCGGCAGTCGTTCTTCCCGCGAACCATACGCGACTGGAACGGAAAAGGGAGGTAATGACAGTGGCACGTAAAGTGCCCTCCGCCACACACCGTTGGGTGGCTTGCGGAGTATAAATGTAGATATAGATGCAGATGTAGATAGAACGACCTTTCCTTTTGTTGGTACGACGAAGACTGCCGGAACCTTGACTGCGAATGTGCCTGCACTCAAGTTCCTATTCAATTCAACATTGGGCCAGTGTTACATCCGAATGCCCCATAAGTCTGTGTATTGCACAATTCCACTAGCGGCGCGGGGTGGCCTCGCGGTTTGAGGCGTCATGTCACGGACTGCGCGGCCCCTTCGCCGGAGGTTCGAGTTCTCCCTCGGGCATGGGTGTGAGTGTGTGTGTTGTTCTTAGCATAAGTTAGTTTAAGTAGTGTGTAGATCTAGAGACCAACGACCTAAGCAGTTTGCTCCCTTAAGAACTCACAACATTTGAACCATTGAACAATTCCACTAGCCGGGCAATTGAAGACTCAGACTCACACTGCCTTATACGACCATGCGGCACCCCCATGTCCTTCACAGTTATCTCATAACATCTGTCGCTGTTCGCGCTCCTTATACAGGGTGGTCCATTGATCGTGACCGGGCCAAATATCTCACGAAATAAGCGTCAAACGAAAAAACTACAAAAAACGAAACTTGTCTAGCTTGTAGGGGGAAACCAGATTGCGCTATAGTTGGCCCGCTAGATGGCGCTGTAAAAGTCACAAACATATGGCTTACAATTTTAGATGAACAGTTACTAACAGGTAAGTTTTTTAAATTAAAATACAGAACGTAGGTACGTTTGAACATTTTATTTCGGTTGTTCCAATGTGATACATGTACCTTTGTGAACTTATGATTTCTGAGAACGCATGCTGTTACACAGTGATTACCTGTAAATACCACATTAATGCAATAAATGCTCAAAATGATGTCCGTCAACCTCAATGCATTTGGCAATTCGTCTCAACAGCGAGTACTTCCCCTTCCGTAATGTTCGCACATGCATTGACAATGCGCCGACGCATGTTGTCAGGCGTTGTCGGTGGATCGCGATAGCAAATATCCTTCAACTTTCCCCACAGAAAGAAATCCGGGGACGTCAGATCCGGTGAACGTGCGGGCCATGGTGTGGTGCTTCGACGACCAATCCGCCTGTCATGAAATATGCTATTCAATACCGCTTCAACCGCACGCGAGCTATGTGCCGGACATCCATCATGTTGGAAGTACATCGCCATTCTGTCATGCAGTGAAACATCTTGTAGTAACATCGGTAGAACATTACGTAGGAAATCAGCATACATTGCACCATTTAGATTGTCATCGATAAAATGGGGGCCAATTATCCTTCCTCCCATAATGGTTCAAATGGCTCTGAGCGCTATGGGACGCAACTGCTGAGGTCATTAGTCCCCTAGAACTTAGAACTAGTTAAACCTAACTAACCTAAGGACATCACAAACATCCATGCCCGAGGCAGGATTCGAACCTGCGACCGTAGCGGTCTCGCGGTTCCAGACTGCAGCGCCTTTAACCGCACGGCCACTTCGGCCGGCTTTCCTCCCATAATGCCGCACCATACATTAACCCGCCAAGGTCGCTGATGTTCCACTTGTCGCAGCCATCGTGGATTTTCCGCTGCGCAATAATGCATATTATGCCGGTTTACCCTACCGCTGTTGGTGAATGACGCTTCCTCGCTAAACGCGTGCAAAAAATCTGTCATCGTCCAGTAATTTCTCTTGTGCCCAGTGGAAGAACTGTACACGACGTTCAAAGTCGTCGCCATGCAATTCCTGGTGCATAGAAATATGGTACGGGTGCAATCGATGTTGATGTAGCATTCTCAACACCGACATTTTTGAGATTCCCGATTATCGCGCAATTTGTCTGTTACTGACGTGCGTATTAGCCGCGACCGCAGCTAAAACACCTACTTGGGCATCATCATTTGTTGCAGGTCGTGGTTGACGTTTCACATGTGGCTGAACACTTCGTGTTTCCTTAAATAACGTAACTATCGGGTGAACAGTCCGTACACTTGGCTGATGTCGTCCAGGATACCGAGCAGCATACATAGCACACGCCCGTTGGGCATTTTGATCACAATAGCCATACATCAACACGATATCGACCTTTTCCGCAATTGGTAAACGGTCGATTTTAACACAGATAATATACCACGAAGGAAATACCGTCCGCACTGGAGGAGTGTTACGTGATGCCACGTAGTTATACGTTTGTGACTATTACAGCGCCATCTATCACAAAGCGAAAAAGTGGTCCAACTAAAACATTCATATTTCTTTACGTACTACACGAATATGTAATAAAAATGGGGGTTCCTATTTAAATAAACGCAGTTGATATCCGTTTGACCTACGGGAGCGCTTTCTAGCGGGCCAACCATAGCGCCATCTGGTTTCGTTCTTTGTAGTTTTTTCGTTTGATGGTTATTTCGTGAGATATTTTGCCCGGTCACTATCAATGGACCACTCTGTATACCCTACCCGGCCTGGTAAAAACACTATACACTAAACACAAGTGACACAAATCCCCGGTGGCCGTTATGCCTGTCATACATAATTGCAACTCTAATCATTGACAGATCCGTCGATGGTGTGTACGTGTACGAAGTTGCATTGACATCCGATCAATTCATTTTGGTGCCCTACGTTGTATTGTCAGGTATTGGATTATATGGGGAAGAGATTTCAGCACTTTGTAAAGAGATGGGAGCGGCGACACATTTGTTTGGGGAGCTTGCTGGCGGCCGTGGGGTGCGTGGTATGGGGGACAAATATAGCCGCACGCAGCACGCACTGGCGGCGCAGCGGCCCCCTCAGGCACAGCTGTCACCCGCCCAATCAGGCGACGCCGCTGTTAGCTGTCACTTGCCGGAAAGGCGCCGCGTGCAGGGAACCTCGTGTGGCGCCTTTTTCTGTCGCCACGCTGGGCTGCCAGTTACTAAACGATGTTTCCGTTTTTAGAAAAAGCTCACCCGTAGAAGTCAGATAACTGTAAATCTTGATCGCTGATGTAAATCTGTTTTGGAATTATAGAAAACGACTAATGTTCGCATATAATGACCACTTCCCAAAACTCTCCTCCGTAGGAATCAACATAAAATTCGCCAACAGCTATGTCGTAATACTCAACTCCCTCCGCTAGTCTCTGAGATCCAGAAATTAGCAGTCGCCTCTCAGGTTCATGTCGTATTCCTTAACCTCCGAAGGGCGCTCGAAACAGCCCCTACTTGTCGCCGTGTCACTGAGGTTACGATACGTCGGACCATCTTTGTGTGCTCTCCAAGATGCTACTCCAGGAGAGTGTAAAATGAATGTGCGCAACGGAAAATCATAAACGCTAAAATGAAGATTTGGCCCTGTATGACTACCCATAAGCAGATCTTAGGATCTCTTAATTCTATAAATTACAATCTAAACATAAATGAATGATGAAGGCAACTAATCCTACTAAATGATAAACATTGTTCCCGCTTATATATTGATTGTAGATTGAAAAAAACTTTATATTACAAAGTTCATATTTCCTAAGTGAAATTACTAGTCAATTGCCCAACTCTGCCCCGTATTATGACTGCGAGGTCTAAAATCAGTAACGCGAAGTGACTGACATCATCTAGGTACCGAACACTAGAAGACACTACTTTGAAAAATGATCTACGGTGTTGTGAAACCTCAGTGGAAATAAACTGACGTGACCACAGCTGTTTAGCCTTAATAGCCCTAATAAGCTGAAGCAGTTTGCCATATCACCGTATGTGCTGACGACGATAGAAGAACTTCAGCCACAAATAAACTCTTTCAAACCATAGGACGGCAGAAGGCGGTCCTCTGACTAATATACTCTAATACTGTCTTCTCCTCTCTGTGTTCTACAGACGAGAAACGCGAACTCCCAGCCACAAGAACGAATGGTTCAAATGGCTCTGAGCACTATGCGACTTAACATCTGAGGTCATCAGTCGCCTAGAACTTAGAACTAATTAAACCTAACTAACCTAGGGACATCACACACATCCATGCCCGAGGCCACAAGAACAGAGTTCAGATAACGTCTCAACGTAAGTATAGGCAGAGGAAGTGCTCTCAATTACTGAACGCTGCGTACTCAACGACGACTTCCAACCCGAAGGTGACCTTCAGAATCGTATAGGTTCGCAACACTACAGTGTCTAACTATTAACTCTCCTGAGAGCAAAGACATCAAGTCCGTCTTATACTCGTACAATGGTACGCTTCTGAGTAAAAATCCTTGTAAATAACCCAGCCTGTGTCGTTTCCGAGGTGCCGCTACTTCGTTCCTCTCACCTGCGTCCAAGATTTTCGTAGTTTCCGAAGTATAATCCTTCCGGTTCGGTTACCACCCGGCCGGTCGCGACTCTATTGTGCTCCAGCGCTTAGCTGCTACGACGTCCGTCTTGCTACTTCCTGTGCTTAAGCAGGACCAACACACCTTTTTCCGCTGGCGTTCCAGCCTCTACTAGTATAGGCAATCATTCATTACGCCATTTTTATAATAAAGACACTCCGTCACCATCCATGCAATAAGCGTTAGCAATTATTTACAAGGTGTACGTGACAATGTCAGTCTCCTTTAAATATTCATATATACGATGTACAACCTAATTGTTGTTGTAGTTCACGGCAAAGTATGTGGGTGAGTGCTTGTAAGGTGTGAAATTATAGCCACCTTACACCTCCTAGCACAACGAACTAACTGCGTCCTAAATAACGTGGAGGAATATTCGTATGTGGCAGTAAGCTAACCGGACAGAATGATACTCACCGCTTCTGAGAGCGCATTGGTCGCTCACAGCACTGTAGAAGGTGAAGAACTGGGAAAAAAGGTAAAGTCGTATGAAACAGTTAGCCGCAAGAGCGAGTTTAGCCACCTAATTGCAAAGGTTTTTCAGCCCTTCGCCCACACTGGCATCTTTCCTTCACGAAGTGTGGGAGTTGTGTGTTGAAGTGTGTGTCTGAGAAGTGTAGGTGACTGTAATAGGTGTGTTTCATTTTAGTGCTGGATGATGGTGAGAGAAGGAAGAGGGTGAAACCCGGAGCTGCTATAGCGCCTACTCCTCTCAGTTTGCACGAAGTGCGCCGCCGAGCTTAACGTCATCCAATGGGCGGTTCACCACCAAAAGCACCACATGCCCTCACAGCATGACATTGCGGAGAAATTTGGAATTTAATCCAGAACGTCGGCGCAATGTCTGGTGGTCAGGAACTTAAAGCCACCACCTCTTCCCTCCTTTACCATAAGCTCAAAGAAAAAGCAACCAACAGCACGTGGCATACACAGGCGGTAACCCGTGCAGTGACTGGCCTGATTCGAAGTTGCTTAACTTCCGTGATCTGGTGTATTCAACGAGACATGGCCTTTGGCGTAGAACTGGTATCAGGCAGTCACATAACCATCCACCACTGACGGTACTCGTGGAAGATAAGTAGCGTGCATAGCTACGTACTGTGTATCTGCCAGTCGGTTGTATGGCGTCAGCTCAGTAAGATGGGTCTACTCAGAGGTGTGACAAAATGGCAGAAAGGAGCTATAGTGATTGGACGTGCCCATGTCCGCACCGTGAATGAAGTCTCCCGATTCAATGATGTATCAACGCGGACCTGTCCATTGTGTCTACAAGGAATGGTGTACATTCACAGCCAGGTAACACGGCGTAAGGCTAGGCGCTAGACTTGGCCACTGTTTCTATGTTTCGATACAGTGTATCGATACGTGGAACTGTTTCAGTGTTTCGGAACGGCTGTGGTTCACTGTTTCGAAACAGTGGTGTTTCATTCCGCCCCTGTCTCGGATAACCGCATCAGATTCGATCTCGAGCCAGACACAGAAACTGTATTGTTGTTTCAAAATAAGGCTGTTTCAGTCCACCTGCGCTTGGAACGGACTAATTGTATCGAAACAGTGATGTTTCATTCCGCTCTGTGTCGTACGAGATTCGGGCTTGGCACAGATACTGAAACACAACATAACACTTAATGAAACACTTTCAATAGTGGCGAAATATTTTTGACAAGCAATAGAATGAAGCTTAAGATATCCGAAAATAAAGCTTCGTTTCTATCTGACTGTCCTATTACGAAATGGCGTAACATCTGCTTTATAAACACTAACCGAACAATAAAACAACGCATACTATTCACATTCAAAATAGTAAATATGTGAAAATCATTCGATTAAATTACATTTTTTTTATAACATACGCTTCTCTTTTCATGTACAGTATTCGTATTAAGAAACGCAAGTAAGCCTACAACATTTTGAATACAAAAAGGCGTAGAGTGACAATTATTAGACATATACATGAACTTGATCTAGGTATAATTGCAAGCAATCTGTTTAACATATCACTGATAGTGTAGAGGTGAACAGGAAGGGCTGGGAAACATGGTGACTTTATAAGTAACGGTTCGAAACACCTTGAAAGACAAAATTTTTTTTGTTATATTTTGTTTTTTATTCGAATTATTTGGCGTTATTTGTGAGTCTATAGTCACTGTGCGTATTATCCACAATGATTCCCTTTGTGTGCATGGAAATTAGCAGGATGGGTATATTACCCATACTAACGGAATGTGGGAATCCCAGTAGCTTATCCGTTGTTTCTGTAGTTTGCTCCTACCTCCAGTTCCGTTCGTGGTGGTTCTTCTGTCTTCAGCAATGGCTGTCCTCAGCCAATTGAAAAGTATGTAAGTCACACAACACGAAAGCAGCGCATTTGCTGCAGGAAATACGAAACTACCAAGACGCCCAAGTGATAATTTAATACTTTCTGTGAAATGATTAGCGCTCTCGCACCTCATTTGTGTTTATATGGACACACTTATACAGTAGACATTCAAGATGATAAAATGTGTAGGTTTATTAGATTACAAAACACAAACTGTTTCACTGTTTCGAAACAGCTTATCGAAACATTACTTGTACTGTTTCATTTGTTTCGAAACAGTTAAGTGTTTCAGTTTGCCCATCTCTACTAAATAAGCGCAAATTGAGACGCGTATGGCGCGGGTGGCGCGACGCAGCGCAGCGCGCGTTTTTGTAACTTCACAGGTTCAAATGGGACCGGGCAAATTGTGACCCGACGCGACTGGGACGCTACATGCGCCTGCGCCAGGTCGCGCGGCGTTGTGGTTGGTTGGTTGGTTTGGAGAAGGACACCAGACAGCGTGGTCATCGGTCTCATAGGATTAGGGAAGGATGGGGAAGGAAGTCGGCCGTGCCCTTTCAGAGGAACCATCCCGGCATTGGCCTGGAGTGATTTAGGGAAATCACGGAAAACCTAAATCAGGATGGCCGGACGCGGTATTGAACCGTCGTCCTCCCGAATGCGAGTCCAGTGTCTAACCACTGCGCCACCTCGCTCGGTACCGTTGTGGTTGAGGCACAGTTTCTCGCGCTGCGCGTCGCGCGTGTATCTCTAGCGCCGTGGAAATTTGAGGTGGGGTGCGGAAAAGTAGCCCGGCCATATGCTCACACCAGAACGGCGCATATGAGCAGTTTTAGTATTGCCCATACGATAAATTTTGCCTTACTGTGTACTAAATTTTATTGCCTTTGGGTAGTGTTTCGTTTTTCGCCATTTAAACACTCCAGCTTTCTTCGTTAGTACATTATGCTTTTCTGTTATTTATATCTGCATAATTCTGTTCTGTTTTGTTATTCGTCTGTCTAGAAAAATGCATACTTCAGTAACTGATGAGCCATTGGCCGCTGGAATTGTATCATATGCCTCCGCGATGTTTTCAGATCGTAAGAAGGGACAGAGGGTAGTGAATGAGGAAGCAAGGAATATTATAAAATCATGTGATTAAGAATCAAGGCAGAAAAGTAAAACAAGGTTATCTTCTTGCTGCCTAGTATACTGGCGTATCTGTATGATCTGTTACAAAAATTTAGAAAGGCATAATCTCCACAGTTGTAATCCCTTTGTGGCTCCTGGAAAAAAGCGTCCAAGAAGTAAAGAAGTCTCACTGTGATTACTTGTATATGGATGTAATAATGTAATACGACACACTGTACTACATGCATGTGAATATCACATTTCCACTGCAAGCTAGAAGCAGTTGAAAAGCAATCACAAATAACAATGTTTTAATTGGTTCGCCGTGATGAGAAAAAGCATTTCAATTGTTGCATGCACATTATCAGCATTAATAAACTAATTATACAACAGGCTACACAAATGAAGAAAATGATCGGTATTCTTACGAAAGTAGGAATATCCTAAAAGAGTGTGGTGATTAGATATATTTAATTTGTTGAAATGTACAGATGACAAAGGCAGATCTACTTTCATGACAATATTTTTCGAATTCCAGCTCACAAGTCACACACGGCTAACTTGTGCATTCCTCTCACGCGCATTATCCTCCGCTGCTGACAATACACTGACCATTATGTTGTGCGACACATCAATTGTTTAATTTTCTTAATAACAAATATTTTATTCGCGATCGCACATTGTCAGTTTGGCAAGCCGTAGGTGAGCAGCCAGTATCTGGCAAGTGCCTGTCATTCCATCTGAGGGAACGCTCGTCATAATTTTAAAACTGCTTTGGTAAGTTTCCATTCCAGTCGCTCAGTGTTAAAAATATGATGGGTTACGGGGATTCCACCAAAATTCCAACAGAATTGGCAATCTATTTTGTGTGAGTTGTTAACCTTTTCTCATTCGAAGAAGCATCACCGTTTGTGAGTAACGGCCACATTTCTCTTGGTCACTGGTTTAATTGTACTTCCTTTGTCACAGTGTAATTTGTCAAACTCATCTCACAGCAGCTATTGAGACAGAATTCCGAAACGGAGTGCCTCATTAAACAAGTAATTGACAATCACAGAGTTCCAAAGCTTACGAAAAACCTCATAGTGTCGGTTTGCAGTAACATAAAATAAGAAATTTTCTATTTATTTTCATACTAGAAAGCTCTTATTTCGCTAGCTGTCAATAAATCTTAAAAAATTACAGTCACTGGAGTGAAATAAATAAAAGGGGAAGTATAAGTACTGATATATTACCATAGATAAGAAGGTTCTGTGTGTTTAAGAATTGACAAAACACTCACCTCCTTGTGTGCGATCATTCGCCAAACTTACTTTTCGATGTCTCGAGCGGTTTAGGAGATATGAGTGATGTTGCGAGTATTTCATTCTCGCGGGCGTGAGATCGGAAGTGAGCGCGCTACATGAGGTCCATTTTCTCGAGATCGGAGGCAGATAGAGACCTCCTCCCAAATATAAACAAAAATTCAGCATGTTAGCTAAATTTCATACGCAGCAACATATTTTGTAATACGCACCAAACGCAAAATCAAAGCGACCCCTTATTTTCGCTGCAAACTTTTTGAGTTTTGCGTAGTGCCTTACTAAATTGTGAACATCACAATGAGAATGGTCATTAGCGAGCTGATGGGCACTTCGCCACGAATCTGACATATAACACTACAAGTAAGGCAAAAATCATATATTTTCAGTGAATAGTTTCTGTAAAATCGTTTGAGAAAGATAACAGGTTGCGCGCGCTTCGGCTCTGTGAGCGCAGAGCGTCGCCAGTCGGCGCGTGCGTAGTATGGCGTACGCGTCGCAATATGCGCTGCACCCGCGCGACCCGTGCGGCGCGTGCGTGTCGCGGTGTAGAGTCGTGTCACGTCACACGTGCTATACGCGTCTCAATTTGCGCCTAGCCTAAGAACAGTGGCTGCAAAAGTATCCTAACCGATAGGGAAGGGAGGCGAGTATCGCATCTTGTCAGTGGCAACCGGTTTCAAAAGCGACGGGAATTGCTGCTGACAGTGAATGTAGGTCCATCTCAAACAGTTTTCTAGTGGCACGTCAAGATGCATGTCACCAGTGGGCTAAACAACATATAAACTGGACAGCAGCTGCCTCAAGACGTGTAATATGATCAGATGAGTCGCGATTTCGTTCCTTTTCAAATTATACAAGATGTCGAGTTCTTCGACGACCCAGAGAGGCATTTAACTCACAGGTATATGGAGAGTGTATTTCAACCCAGAGGTGTTTCTGTGATGTACACGAATACGTTCCTGATTTGACGAATATTCGAGTGGCCAATCACTCCTCTACTGGTCATCTAAATCACCAGATCTTAATCCCACAGAATACGTCTGGGACTATTAGTAACAGTTGATGAAACATCTCATTCAAAATGCCCGCAATTTAAGTCCACTGGTTCTAATCATCAACGAATGGTTTAGCGGCCTATGGAATACCTGAAGAATATGGTGGACTCTTTTCATCGTTGAACTGAGGCTGTTATCAAGGCTAGAGGTGATTTTACAGGATGCTTCCTGGGGGTATCTAATCTTTTGTCTGGTCATAGCCCAAGTCCGCTATATGTATAAGTGGTGATGAGAAAGGTTCCCTGTCCAGAATCGGGTTGCCAATCAGGCAAAATCACCGTGAGATTTAAGATAATAATCCCTCCGAAGCAACATGTTGAAGATACCCGTTTGGTAAAACATAGTGTCCTACTGCGTGACCAAGTCCGTAACCGCCTGCTGCACACCCTCGTCCTACAAGAATCGTCTACTTTTCTGGGCCATTTCTAAGGGACCGAAGGTGAGGCAGTAGCATACAGGCAGTGGGCGGTCGGCGGTGGGGGAGGGGAAAATCAGGGCTACGCCATACTCATTTTTCATTCTCCGGTGGATGTCCACCGGTGTCAGTGTTTCGGCAGCCAGGTAAAGAACAATAGCACGATAGTCCTGTTTTGCCACATTTGGTAACAACGTCGCCATAGTCCACGTTCCCCCATTTACCGCACCACGTTGGAAAGACACGAATGCTACACTAATCCCTAACCTACATGTCGGTACTTACACGGGCTGCTCGGAAATTCCCGTTACAAACGTCTAGGTTTTGAGGGTAGTGAATACATAATACTTTGAATAGGAACCCGTCTCCGGAAACGTACCGTTTCTGTTCTACAACAGTTTCAACTCAGATGTGTAACGCATCAACGTCTACTCAGGGAATGAGAAAGGACTCAGAGCTGCTTGTGCTGGTAAGTACGCTACTGGCCATTAAAATTGCTACACCAAGAAGAAATGGAGATGATAAACGGGTATTCATTGGACAAATTTATTATACTAGAACTGACATGTGATTACATTTTCACGCAATTTGGGTGCATAGATCCTGAGAAATCAGTCCCAAGAACAACCACCTTTGGCCGTAATAACGGCCTTGATACCCCTGGGCATTGAGTCAAACAGAGCTTGGATGGCGTGTACAGGTACAACTGCCCATGCAGCTTCAACACGATACCACAGTTCATCAGGAGTAGTGACTGGCGTATTGGGACGAACCAGTTTCTCGGCCACCATTGATCAAACTTTTTCAATTGGTGAGAGATCTGGAGAATGTGCTGGCCAGGGCAGCAGTCGAACATTTTCTGTATCCAGAAACGCCCGTACAGGACCTGCAACATGCGGTCGTACATTATCCTGCTAAAATGTAGGGTTTCGCAGGGATCGAATGAAGGTTAGAACAACGGGTCGTAACACATCTGAAATGTAACGTCCACTGTTCAAGGTGCCGTCAAAGCCAACAAGAGGTGACCGAGACGTGTAACAGGTGGCACGCCATACCATCACGCCGGGTGATACGCCAGTATGGCGATGACGAATACATGCTTCCAATGTGCGTTCCCCGCGATGTCGCCAAACACGGATGTGACCATCATGATGCTGTAAACAGAACTTGGATTCATCCGAAAAAATGACGTTTTGCCATTCGTGCACCCAGGTTCGTCACTGAGAACACCATCGGCTGCTAGTGATATGAGGCCATTGGGATCCAGCACGGCTTTCCGTATTGCCAAAAATGGTTCAAATGGCTCTGAGCACTATGGGACTTAACATCTATGGTCATCAGTCCCCTAGAACTTAGAACTACTTAAACCTAACTAACCTAAGAACATCACACACCACCCAGTCATCACGAGGCAGAGAAAATTCCTGACCCCGCCGGGAATCGAACCCGCGAACCCGGGCGTGGGAAGCAAGAACGCTACCGCACGACCACGAGCTGCGGACGTTCCGTATTATCCTCCTGAACATACCGATTCGATATTCTGCTAACAGTCATTGGATCTCGACCAACGCGAGCAGCAATGTCGCGATACGATAAACCGCAATCGCGATAGGCTACAATCTATCAAAGTCGGAAACGTGATGGTACGCATATCTCCTCCTTACACGAGGCATCACAACAACGTTTCACCAGGCAACGCCGGTCAACTGCTGTTTGTGTATGAGAAATCGGTTGGAAACTTTCCTCATGTCAGCACGTTGTAGGTGTCGCCTCCGGCACTAACCTTGTATTAATGCTCTGAAAAGCTAATCATTTGTATGTCACAGCATCTTCTTCCTGTTGGTTAGATTTTGCGTCTGTAGCATGTCATCTTCGTGGTGTAGCAATTTTAATGGCCAGTACAGTAATAGGGTAGATAGGGTGACGAGTACTACGTCAGACCTAATGTCACTGAACGTGTGCCTTTTGCGAGACCTGCTCAGTGCCTGGGCGTCTCCGATGCAGATCTACTGGCACGAGTTTTGTCAGCTGCACCAGAAACTGAAGAAACACCACGTGGGAAGGAGAGTGCGTACGCTATCATGCTTCATACGTTCAATGTCTGGAGCAACGTTGGTGGTCGCCACATCGAGCCGCGGTTGTTAAGGCACCACTACTGTTCTGCACGTACATTTACTAGAGTCATTTTCGTTTTGGAATAATATAAACACCTAATATTTAAATGCTAATAGAACAAATGTGCTCAAGTGATAAATGACTGTTTCGTTATGTTTTCTTTCGAATTATTACCTAATAACTGTACTGCATCACGCCTAATTAAGTTCCTCAAGCAGAAGTGGATGAGTGAAACATCTGGACTGAAACAGTCGTAGAAAGGAAGCAATTCGTTTCCGGAAATAGATTCCTACCCAAAATATTATCTATTCACTCCACTCTACAAGTCCTAGAAGTGTGCAGCGGCAATTTCCGAACGTCGAAGTCGCGCTACGATGCATATACGCAGTAGCAACACCCTCAAATATAAAGTTCTTGATCTCTTTCTTCAGTGGCGTAGGGAAGGGGGAGGGGGGCGGGATAGGGTGCATGGCCCCGGGGAGAGGGGGGGGGGGGAAGAGGGGGCACACATGTGTGTAGAAATCCTTTCTACAGCATCAGGCCACGGTCATTAGATAACATAACTGTATTGTCATCGGGACTACATAGGTTTTTATGCCGAGTTTCAAAAGTGGTTCAGATGGCCCTAAGCACTATGGAACTTAATATCTGAGGTCATCAGTCCCCTAGACTTAGAACTACTTAAACCTAACTAACCTAAGGACATCGCACACATCCATGCCCGAGGCAGGATTCGACCTGCGACAGTAGCAGCCGCGTGGTTCCGGACTGAAGCGCCTAGAATTCATCGACCACAGCGGCCGGCTATGCCGAATTTCAAGGCAATTAAACAAGTGGAAGTAGTTCAAAACAGTGTTGTGTAAAATTTTTGGCTTTACATCTACAAGAAGCTCTTCTTAGAGCAGTTGAGAACACAGCAGCGGCAAGATGAGGTAAAGTGGTGTGAGGTACGGATGACAGACGATTTGTTCGGTACGGGCATCGTGAGAAAGATCGCCTAAAGTGTGGTCCTTCTCCGCGATTGGCTGCTGCACTCAGAAGTTGCATGCCAAAATGATAATCTTCTGTTATGAATATTAGAAAAACTAAATTGATTATTTACTTGCATTTCATGTAAAAGCATCTCTCAATAGCAGGCTATCATTGGGTTGGGTTGTTTTGGGGAAGGAGACCAGACAGCGAGGTCATCGGTCTCATCGGATTAGGGAAGGACGGGGAAGGAAGTCGGCCGTGCCCTTTCAAAGGAACCATCCCGGCATTTGCCTGGAGCGATTTAGGGAAATCACGGAAAACCTAAATCAGGATGGCCGGACGCGGGAGCAGGCTATCATTCTATTATTTCAAAAGTGTTAATTACCAGCGGAATACCAAATAGTTAATAAATGAAAAGGCAGACGAAGCACTTCGGAGATCTTCGGGCCGCGCCTAACTTGGATGGCGGGCGAAGTGGTTCTGCTGTAAGATCAGAGCGGGTTTGGGAGTCTCGGAGGACAAAAATGGCTCTGAGCACTATGGGACTTAACAGCTGTGGCCATCAGTCCCCTAGAACGTAGAACTACTTAAACCTAACTAACATAAGGACATCACACACATCCATGCCCGAGGCAGGATTCGAACGTGCGACCGTAGCAGTCGCACGGTTCCGGACTGCGCGCCTAGAACCGCGAGACCGTCGGAGGACAGACACGTTGTCCGCCGTGGTCGGTGTCAGTTAAGACTTTATTAGCAATTTCTGGTTATGTGGACATGTAATTGAGAACAATTTCATAGTAATTACTCAAATGCGCAATTCATTGTTTTGTTTTTAAGAAAGTGTGAAGGTTGGAGATTACTTTGACTCATAAAGTGGAATATAATTTTGGAGTTTCTCGTATTCTACTAATAAAAAGCAAGTGGCATCCCGTATAAAAAAACTAATTGGATATTTAATTATTTCTTAAGTATCAGTTGCTCGCTAAGAGTTTATTACAGCCTGAAGGTAACGGATTCACTACCTACTTACTGTTTTCTGCGCAGGGGACATCAACTATAGAAGACTGCAGGTTGGTGAATATTATTTAGAACTTATGCATTCCACTAAGGGCGGTGGAAGCAAATAGGTACCTCGCGTGTACTGTAGTATTAGTACAAATCAGATCAGTGACACAGCATCTATGGTAATAGAGAGGAGATACGAAGGAGAGAAATTTTCCAGGGAAGGGGTCTATCAAACGGACGTGTATTTCACTCTCTCCACCCTCTCTTTTTTGACTTGCCGGACTCGCATGATTTCACTTAAAGACACATGCCGTCAATTAGAGTTACCTGACCTCTGAGGATTATGTTGAGCCCAAAAAGGAAAAAAAAATCGGTCAGTTTTCAGAGGCTACCGTTACTGATTGGAATGTTAGGACTACGATTTTGTAATAGGTAGCAGCAGTGTCTTTAGTATGGACAGATTTGTTAGTTCACATTGTTGTGGAGCGAAATAATTTATTTGGCATATAACGCTTTCCCACCTCTTGCTATACTAGGGCACGTCCAGCATTATCAAACGTGATTGTTTTGGATGGTTCAAATGGCACTGAGCACTATGGGACATAACATCTATGGTCATCAGTCCCCTAGAACTTAGAACTACTTAAACCTAACTAACCTAAGGACATCACACACATCCATGCCCGAGGCAGGATTCGAACCTGCGACCGTAGCGGTCACGAGGTTCCAGACTGAAGCGCCTAGAACCGCACGGCCACACCGGCCGGCGATTGTTTTAGAAGTCCAGGTGTTATGGTGTGGGGATGCATAATCTTGCACCGGCGTACTGACCTCCATATCTTTGAAAACGGTACACTTGTATTGTATTGTATGGAACTAGGGACCTAGGAACGACGGAGAGGCTTCGTCCCAGCCGTAGCCCTCAGTGGTTCACAAACCCACGACAGGCTACGGCAGTCCATTCACCTCACCTCCGCTCCACACTGAACCTAGTGTTATTGTGTGGTTCGGCCCCCAGTGGGCCCCCTGGGGACGTCTCACACCAGACGAGTGGAACCCCATTGTTTTTGTGGTAGAGTAATTATGGTGAATGCGTTCGTGGAGAAAGTGTTGACGCAGCAATCGCCGACATAGTGTAACTGAGGCGAGATAAGGGAAACCAGCACGCATTCGCCGAGGCTGATGGAAAACCTCCTTAAAAGCCACCCACAAACTGGCCTGCAGAGCGACAGACTGTCAAACCTAAGAGCCCGGGTTCGATTCCCGTCTGGGTCGGAGATTTTCTCCGCTCAGGGACTGTGTGTTGTGTTGTCCTAATCATCACTATTTCATCCCCATCGACGCACAAGTCGCTGAAGTGGCGTCAAACCGAAAGACGCACCCGGCGAACGGTCTATCCGACGGGAGGCCCTAGTCACACAACATTCACATTTTGCCAGACCTCGACACTAATCCGCTGGGCGGATTCGTTCCGGGAACCGGCACGCCTTCCCGCTCGGAAAGCAGTTCGTTAGACCGCACAGCTAACCAGGCGGGCACGGTACATTTACCTGCCAATGTTGTTGCGACACTGCACTCATTCCCCATATGCGTCCTTTCAGCGGTGCACTCGTCCAGACTTCACTTTTGTTTATGACAATTTGATAGAACGAGAGGGTATTCAGTGAATGGACCGAACTTCCTGGTCCCCTGATTTAAATCCCACGTAGCAAGTGTGAAGTGCGTTGGGGATACGTGTTACACCACGCCCGCATGCACGAACGACTGTCCACCAGTTGGAAACCGAGCAGATGCAGGAATGGAACGCCCAACTCCTTACCAACCTCGTAGCCAGCATGGCAGTACGTTGCACAGCACGCACTGCCAACCGTGGTGATCATACACCCTAATAAAAACTATATACCGCTTTTTTTTTAATGTGCAGGCGACTACCAGGAATCACGATGACTTTAGCGTAATTGTTATCTTTGAATGAATGTGTCATTTCTGTTCATCTCAATGCGTAAAAGTATTACAGGTGCATATTATTCATCGTTATTGGACCGTAATTACACAGAGTACGCGAAGGAACTTGCCCCCTTCTTGCAGCGGTGTACCGTAGGTCTCTAGAAGAGCGTAGCGTTCCAAAGGATTGGAAAAGGCCACAGGTCATCCCCGCTTTCAAGAAGGCACGTCGAACAGACGTGCAGAACTATAGACCTATATCTCTAACGTCGATCAGTTGTAGAATTTTGGAACACGTATTATGTTCGAGTATAATGACTTTTCTGGAGACTAGAAATCTACTCTGTAGGAATCAGCATGGGTTTCGAAAAAGACGGTCGTGTGAAACCCAGCTCGAGCTATTCGTCCACGAGACTCAGAGGGCCATAGACACGGGTTCACAGGTAGATGCCGTGTTTCTTAACTTCCGCAAGGCGTTCGATACAGTTCCCCACAGTCGTTTAATGAACAAAGTAAGAGCATGTGGACTATCAGACCAATTGTGTGATTGGATTGAAGAATTCCTAGATAACAGAATGCAGCATGTCATTCTCAATGGAGAGAAGTCTTCCGAAGTAAGAGTGATTTCAGGTGTGCCGCAGGGGAGTGTCGTAGGACCGTTGCTATTCACAATATACATAAATGACCTGGTGGATGACATCGGAAGTTCACTGAGGCTTTTTGTGGATGATGCTGTGGTGTATCGAGAGGTTGTAACAATGGAAAATTGTACTGAAATGCAGGAGGATCTGCAGCGAATTGACGCATGGTGCAGGGAATGGCAATTGAATCTCAGTGTAGACAAGTGTAATGTGCTGCGAAAACATAGAAAGATAGATCCCTTATCATTTAGCTACAAAATAGCAGGTCAGCAACTGGAAGCAGTTAATTCCATAAATTATCTAGGAGTACGCATTAGGAGTGATTGAAAATGGAATGATCGTATAAAGTTGATCGTTGGTAAAGCAGATGCCAGACTGAGATTCATTGGAAGAATCCTAAGGAAATGCAATCCGAAAACAAAGGAAGTAGGTTACAGTACGCTTGTTCGCCCACTGCTTGAATACTGCTCACCAGTGTGGGATCCTTACCAGATAGGGTTGACAGAAGAGATAGAGAAGATCCAACGGATAGCAGCGCGTTTCGTTACAGGATCACTTAACAATCGCGAAAGCGTTACGGAGATGATAGATAAACTCCAGTGGAAGACTCTGCAGGAGAGACGATCAGTAGCCCGGTACGGGCTTTTGTTGAAGTGTCGAGAACATACCTTCACCGAAGAGTCAAGCAGTATATTGCTCCCTCCTACGTATATCTCGCGAAGAGACCATGAGGATAAAATCAGAGAGATTAGAGTCCACACAGAAGCATACCGACAATCCTTCTTTCCACGAACAATACGAGGCTGGAATAGAAGGGATAACCGATAGAGGTACTCAAGGTACCCTCCGCCACACACCGTCAGGTGGCTTGCGGAGTATGGATGTAGATGCAGATATTCTTTTTCCTTCATTTTTTGACAATCACTCGACTTCCTTGATTCACACGAATGCCAAACACAAAGAAATAGACCAATATGGCTGAGACTTGGTGTGCGTTCTTTCCAAAGATGCTACTAACTAAACATGACCTCGATACGCTCCGGTGGTGGCATCTCTCGGTCTTTGCACGGACTTTTCAAACGCCCCTCGTATGATCCAAGGTTCGTCGACCTATGTCACTTGGCAGTGACTCGTCAGTTACTTTTGCTTTTAAGTTTAGCACATCAGTGTATAATAAGATACTTGACAAAACAAAAACTGTCATTAGGAGGCCAGGGGGCAAATGACAGGAATGCCAGTAGAGGCAACGTTTTGCAAGCGGTGCATCTACTAGCAAAGCAACGATCCCTTTCTCCTAGACATTTTGCAAGAATAAAAATGGGCCATAAAATTTCACTTGCTCAGTAAAGATGACAACAAATATTACAAAGAAATTTTGACAGTGTCAGAGAAGCTAAAAGAGATAGATGGAAGTTAGGACACCAGAAACAATTTTGTTGAAATTTTTGAGAATAAGGTTCGCCAAAAAGTTATAGGTCAGGTTGAAGAGGCCAAATATTATTCCACAATATTTGACAATACCTCAGATATTTCCCACACAGATCAAACAAGCCAAACATTACGATACGCGATAATTGAGAGCTGGGAAGTACGAGTAGCAACGAGTTTGCAGCAAGGAATAAAACGTATCAATCCTAATGCCTAATTTGTGTCCTGCTCAAACCACTCATTGAGTCTAATTTGTTTCCATGCTGCTTCCGTGGAGGTGAATACAGTGACTTTCTTCGGCACATTGGAATGTTGTTATGCTTTCTTCTCTATGTCCACATACGGACTGGAAGTTGTGATTGCTACTTCAGGCAAGAGTTTGAGGAGGGTTCAGGACACTCGCTGGAGCGCAAGAGGCGATGCAGTAAACATGACACAAAATCATTTTGTGGTATGGATTATGGGCCCAAACTGCTGAGGTCATCGGCCCCTAGGCTTACGCATTACTTAATCTAACTTACACTAAGGACAACACACACACCTATGCCGGCCGGGGTGGCCGAGCGGTTCTAGGTGCTAGTCTGCAACTGCGCGACCGCTACGGTCGCAGGTTCGAATCCTGCCTCGGGCATGGATGTTTGTGATGTCCTTAGGTTAGTTAGGTTTAAGTAGTTCTAAGTTCTAGGGGACTGATGGCCTCAGAAGTTAAGTCCCATAGTGTTCAGAGCCATTTGAACCACACCTATGCCAGAGGGAGGACTCGAACCTCCGACGGGAGGAGCAGAGCGAACCGTGACAGGACACCTTAGACCCCGCGGTTACCCCACGCGGCACAAAATCATTACAGTGAAATTTTGACATTGCTAGAGAAGCTAACAGAAATAAACGAAAGTTTCAATATACGAACAGGAACAGGAACTTCGTTCCTCGCGATGCAGTCATTTTCTTTTCTGTGTCTCCTGCGACTCCGGCAACCGGCGCTGCATGGAGTGAACTGTTAACGAGATAAACAGCAAGAAAATAGCGTATATGGACGTCAAAGCATTTCCAGCAACCGAGACAAGAACACTCAAGTGGTCCACGTGTTGTTTTACAAACGACATCTACTGTGACCAGAATCCGATAAAACTGGGAATAAATCGAGAGCCCGTGCAAGAGGCCGATTGGTCGAGGGCGTCACAGAGAGTTGCCTGAGAGTAAACAGGTTGACAACAACAACTAGAGAATGACAATTAACGGAGACGGCACGACAGAATAACAGGTCCAGCAAGTAAACCAAGATCGAAATCTGAGACACAGCGAGTTCGGAACCAAGCCTACGACGAGTAGCGGTTCCTGTACAGCAGCGCAGAGAAATGACGACTGACTGCCGAGGTGCTGGGTCGCCGGCTTTAAACACAGGCAAAGATATATGTTACTCTGCGCTTTAAAGGGCCGCCGCGAGCGCTGATAAGCCGGCACAGCAGGCGTGTCCCCGAGGCGGCGCTGGCAGAGGGGACGGCAGCCGGAGATTGCAACACTGTCGTATAGCACCTGCCATCAACGCCCACGCCTTCCGGCGGGCTTTCAAACTCACCGGGCCGGGATATCAGCGAAGGAGGACAGTCTATGTATGACTTGAAACAACATATGAAGTACGGAAAACAAGAAGTCCTCAACAATAAACAGAAAAGAGGAAAGTTCTTACCATTTATACATGTTAATTACATGTTGTGTTTGAAGACAATGTAAAAGTTTTGTAATATCTGTTGCTGAATAAATTCGTATTAAATAAAATGAAAGATTCCTGATATTACACTACTGGCCATTAAAATTGCTACACCGAGAAGAAATGCAGATGGTAAACGGATATTCATTGGACAAATATATTATACTGGAACTGACATGTGATTACGTTTTCTCGCAATTTGGGAGCATAGATCCCGAAAAATCAGAACCCAGAACAACCACCTCTGGCCGTTAAAACGGCCTTGATACGCCTGCGCATTGAGTCAAACATAGCTTGGATGGCGTGTACAGGTACAGCTGTCCACGCAACTTCAACACGATACCACAGTTCATCAAGAGTAGTGACTGGCGTATTGTGACGAGCCAGTTGCTCGGCCACCATTGACCAGACGTTTTCATCTGATGAGAGATCTGGAGAATGTGCTGGCCAGGGCATGAGTCGAACGTTTTCTGTATCCAGAAAGACCCGTACAGGACCTGCAACATGCGGTCGTGCATTATCCTGCTGAAATGTAGGGTTTCGCAGGGATCGAATGAAGGGTGGAGCCACGGGTCGTAACACATCTAAAATGTAACGTCCACTGTTCAAAGTGTCGTCAATGCCAACAAGAGGTGACCGAGACGTGTAACCAATGGCACCCCATACCATCACGCCGGGTGATACACTATGGCGATGACGAATACACACTTCCAATGTGCGTTCACCGCGATGTCACCAAACACGGATGTGACCATCATGATGCTGCAAACAGAACCTGGATTCATCCGAAAAAATGACGTTTTGCCATTCGTGCACCCAGGTTCGTCGTTCAGTACACCATCGCAGGCGCTCCTGTCTGTGATGCAGCGTCAAAGGTAACCGCAGCGATGGTCTCCGAGCTAATAGTCCCTGCTGCTGCAAACGTCGTCGAACTGTTCGTGCAGCTTGTTGTTGTCTTGCAAATGTCCCCATCTGTTGACTCAGGGATCGAGACGTGGCTGCACGATCCGTTACAGCCATGCGGATAAGATGCCTGTCATCTCGACTGCTAGTGATACGAGACCGTTGGGATCCAGCACGGCGTTCCGTATTACCCTCCTGAAGCCACCGATTCCATATTCTGCTAACAGTCATTGGATCTCGACCAATGCGAGCAGCAATGTCGCGATACGATAAACCGCTATCGTAATAGCCTACAATCCGACCTTTATCGGAAACGTGATAGCACTCATTTCTCCTCCTTACACGAGGCTTCACAAGAACATTTCATCAGCCAACACCGATCAACTGCTGTTTGTGTATGAGAAATCGGTTGGAAACTTTCCTGATGTCAGCACGTTGAATGTGTCACCACCGGCGCCAACTTTGTGTGAATGCTGTGAAAAGCTAATCATTTGCATATCATAGCACCTTCTTCCTGTCGGTCAAATTTCGCGTTTGTAGCACGTCATCTTCGTGGTGTAGCAATTTTAACGGCCAGTAGTGTATGTACACGCGGAGGGACTTAACGTACACCAGTGTGTTCAGAACGTAGGCCTTAGAGGCAGTATTCCAAGACGAACGAGAGGAATTTTTAGATGCTGAAAACTTGGGCATTTCTATTGAACCTCCAAGACGGATTACTATGCACATTTCTGGCCACGGAAGTAGAGAGCCCAACTTATCGCATGAAGACGATTTAAAACGAAAAATGTTCTCTCCAGTAGATAGAGTAATTGCAGAAATTCGAGAAAGGCTTCAGCAGTTCCAGATGCCTTGCCAGAAATAATATTGGGCGTCGACGATGAGGAATGCAACTCCGACCAAGCTCGTCAAGATATTGACAGAGAAGTGTTTAAATTCGAGTGCGTGGATCTACGGGATTTCATAGCTACAACATAAAGAAATATTTTTTTCATCCCGGCCCACTGGATTCGTTAAAGTTGATCTTCGTGTGTATATATACACACTAACCGGGTGACAGAAATCCACAGTGCGCCACTGCTCCTTACACACTGAAGCGCCAAAGAAACTGGTATAGGCATGTGTATTCAAATACAGAGATTTGTAAACAGGCAGAATACGGCGCTGCGGTCGGCAACGCCTATATAAGACAGGTGTCTGGCGCAGTTATTAGATCGGTTACTGCTGCTACAATGACAGGTTATCAAGATTTAAGTGAGTTTGAACGTGGTGTTATAGTTATCGCACGAGCGATGGGACACAGCATCTCCGAGGTAGCGATGAAGTAGGGATCTTCCCGTACGAGTGTACCGAGAATATCAGGAATACTGTTAAACATCAACTCTCCGACATCGCTGCGTCCGGAAAAAGATGCTGCAAGCACGGGATCAACGACGACTGAAGAGAATCGTTCATCGTGACAGCAGTTCAACCCCTCCGCAAACTGCTTGTTATTTCAGTGCTGGGCCATCAAGAAATGTCAGCGTGCGAACCATACATCATCGATATGGGCTTTCGGAGCCGACAGCCCATTCGTGTACCCTTGATGACTGCACGACAAAAAGCTTTACGCCTCGCCTGGGCGTAAACATGTTGCCTGGTCGGACGAGTCACGTTTCAAATTGTGGCGTGCGGATGGACGTGTACGGGTCTGGAGACAACAGCATGAATCGATGGACTCTGCATGTCAGCTGGGGACTGTTCAAGCTGGTGGAGGTGTAATGGTGTGGGGCGTGTGCAGTTGGAGTGATATGGGACCTCTGATACGTCTAGATACGACTCTGTCAGGTGACACGTACATGATCATCGTGTCTGATCACCTGCATCCTTTCATGTCAATTGGACATTCCGAAGGACTTGGGGAATTCCAGCAGGACAATGCTACACCCCACACGTCCTGAATTGCTACAGAGTGACTCCAGGACCACTCTTCTGAATTTAAACACTTCCGCTGGCCACCAAACTCCCAGACATGAACGTTATTGAGCATATTTGGAATGCCTTGCAACGTGCTGTTCAAAAGAGAAATCCACCCCCTCATAGTCTTACGGATTTATGAATAGCCCTGCAGGATTCATGGCGTCAGTTCCCTGACATTATTCGAGTCCATGCCACGTCGTGTTGCGGCACTTCTGCGTGCTCGCGGGGCCCCTGCATCGTATTAGGCTGTTGTACCTACTTCTTTGGCTTTTCCATGTATAAATAGTTTGTGAATAACGTCGGGATCTCCGCGAACGTGTTCACGGATTATGCTGTTGTATACAAGAAATCGGGAAAGTGAGAAAATTGTAGTGAAATGCAGCAAGACGTGTAGAGGATCGATGCTTATTTTAGTAACTGGCAATTCATTCTTAACATAAACAAACCTGAATGTGCTGCGAATTACTTGGCAGAAGGACTCATTACTGGTCGATTTCACGATTAACATTCTATCACTGTAGAGAGTCATAACTGTTAAATATATAGAGGTTCGCGTCTGGGGCGCATAATGTGAAAGGCTCACATAAAACTAGTTGTTGGTAAACCGGATAGTAGACTGAAATTCACTTGCAGAACTGAAATGGAATCCACGAACGAGTGTTTTCTACGAGGGCGTACTGAAAATTAATGCCACCGAAATTTTCATGAGAAAGCTCTTAAAGCTTTTTAAATAAAACAAACGTTATTAACATTCTACGTCTTTATTCTTCATGTCTGCATATTTTCAGCCCTTTGCCGCTAGAGGGTTCCGAATTGTAGCGTGTAACGTGCTGCTGTGTAACGTAACCATGTCGGTGCTTGAGAAACAACGTGCTGTAATCGAGTTTCGAATTCGAAGTTTTCGTCCACCCATGAAATACCCTCTCCTTCAGCAGACAAAGTCAGACAACACACGAGCGCTGCTATATCTGCCACAATTCGACGTGATGGGTTCACTGTCATAGATTATCCTATACAGTCTCGATCTGGCCCCATCTGATTTTCGTCTTTTCCCAAAACATGGAGAATAGCTTCGAGGACTTCACATTGATAGTGATGAGGCGGTACAAGCAGAGGTGAGGTTATGACTCTGTCGACAAAGTCAAACATTCGACAGTAGCCGGCCGGGGTGGCCGAGCGGTTCTAGGCGCTACAGTCTGGAACCGCGTGACCTCTACGGTCGCAGGTTCGAATCCTGCCTCGGGCATGGATGTGTGTGTGGACCTTAGGTTAGTTATGTTGAAGTAGTTCTAAGTCTAGGGGAATGATGACCTCAGATGTTAAGTCCCATAGTGTTTAGAGCCTTTTTTTTCCCAGAGTGTCAAGGACCTTCGCGAAGCGCAACGAAATAAAAAAGGGGGTTAAGCACAGTTAAAAACAAAACTGAAATTGCAAACCTTTCTATTAACTGTACATGGAAGTATACTGTATGTATAGATACAATTTCCGAAATTCAAATATTTTTGCCACCTGCGCCTTCGCTACCTAATAATGTGAAAAACCCTGAGATTGCGTGGCAGCAGAAATTGTCTCAATGACTCCGTCTCCTCTGACACGTCTCTCGGAGTTTCACAGAGACACAGACTTACCTGTATAGCTGAAATTCTCATTAAATGTATTTGTAAATACTGCTTATTGCCAGATTACTTCACCCCAGCTTTGAATAGAGTTAATATGAAGGGGCTACATTTCGAGAATGTTGTTCTTGAGGGAACACATGTGAGGGTATGGAGCCCATGGAAAGATTCACTAAACAAATACCATGGACGAAGATAATGAATTCACAATATGCCAACTACATCTGAATGTAATATAATGAGCAATGTGCATGTGCAGGACAACATACTTCATGTGTAAATACAGTTCAACGGACCATATGCCTTAACGTTTCCATCAGATACAACGGATAAAAGAAAATCACATTATGTTATTATTAATTCCTGAAATATTTTCTTACTAGTGGAAGAACATTGAGCTAAATTACTGGAAACCTTGGATGTGTTAAGTACAGGTCGAACCAAAAATCCATCAACATTTGCAAGTGCGCTAATTCACCGAATAATATAATAAAGCGGTAAAACGTGACACACCTGCCTGAAATGACATGGTTCCTTATTGAAACCAAAAACGAGTGAAAAACTGGGCAACAGATTGCGCTGGACAGCAAGACATCAGAGACGCCGTATGAGAATCGTGTATGCAATGAGCTGTAGTGAGAGAGGGGGCCTGCCAGAATAGTGCCAATACCAAAACTGGGCAAATATCTCTCACACCCTGACGGCTACAGACCCATAAGCTTACTGCCGACGCTGGGAAAGGTACTGGAACGTGTCCTACTGAAACGCATGATGGACATCATTGTGGCACACATCATCATCCGACCGGAGCAGTTTGGCTTCCAGGCGAAGCTATCGGCTGAGTTACAACTACTACGCATCACTGAATCTATCCAAGACAATTTCAACAAGAAAAAACATACCATTGCAGTCTTTCTCGGTGTAGAGAAGGCTTACGATAAAGTATGGCGACGCAACTTGATCGTCAAGCTCCGACGTACCACTCCCCTGCCGGACTGCTATTTAAAACTTCTCGACAATTTCCTCCAGGATCGCAGATTACATGTCCACATTGATGACAATAATTCAACACGGCCTGTCGTTGAAGGACTTCCACAAGGATCGGTCATATCTCCACTGCTGTTTAATTTATATATTAACGACCTCCCGACGGTGCCACATGTTACTGCCAGTTTCTATGCCGACGACACAGCGCTCCTGACTGCAGGAACCAGAATGGACCACCTCGTCACACGGATGCAGCGCCAATTAGATTTAGTGGACCACTGGACCCACAGGAACAAAATAACGCTCAATGCAGAGGAAACCAAAGTTATTGTCTTCCCACGTCGGAGTCCCATTGTCAATGAGCGCCTACGGATATCAGACCAGCCACTCCCCTGGGCAACAACTGTGAAATACCTTGAAGAGCATCTGGACGCCAAACTGCTGTATAGTAATCACATTATGGAGAAGAAGACGCCTGCCTACGATGGATCACTGGAGGCCAATGGTGAATCCGGAATCATGATATTCATCGAGCCTTAAGCGAATCTTACCTCTCAGACAAGGTCAAGGAGAAGGCACGAACCTTATTTCGGAAGTTGGACATTATACGCGACAGTACACCACAACTCACCATAGTAGGTACGGTAGAACCCTCAAGCAACCACAAATATAAAGTACCGAAGGCGATAGTATTTGAGCCCCCGTAAATGTTATCCCTACGTAATTCTACATAATTTACGGACATAAAGTCTTTTGGCACTTCTACTCTCTGTTTTCAAACACACACCAAAAGCAGCAAGTTAAAGGACCCCTCTGTGTGCCCAAACTAAAGCTGATAGAAGAATAAGTACATAAAGCGCAAATTTTGACCCTTCCCATTACCTATAGAAGTATAAATCAACAAAGCTGATCAGCCTTCAGCACCACCACACACAAACTTACACAAATAAAAAGAGAGAGAGAGAGAGAGAGGGGGGGGGGGGGGGGGAGCCGGAAATCGCGGCATGTTGAGTTTACCAGAGCAGGCGCTGTAAGCGAAGCTTTACTATCAGAACGGAGAAACCGCTACTGCAACTTTACGATGCTACCGTCATAAGAACGATATTCGGACGGGCAAAGGTACGGGGGCAAGCGCCGCTGTGAACAAAATGATTATGAAGTTCGTAGCCACGGGTTGTTTACACGAACAACCCCGTCGTGGGCGACCAAGCAGAAGTGCTACTGCTGCTCGGACAGATAATGGAGAAATGGAGACTTCAGCGTGTTCATTTCCGCGTGGTGAAGTCAGCACTCGTGAAGTCGAACGTCGCACTGGCATTCCCCGCAGTAGTGTTTGGAGAGCACTCCAATGTTAGCTGTACAAAATCCACCGTCATCAGGAAATGTTAGCCACAGATTTCGTGACGCGGTTAGCATATGCGGTGGGAACACTTAAAATTGGGGAAGATGACGATAAGTTGTCTAACGTGTTGTGGACCGCTGAAGCCCGTTTCACACTGCAGGGCCTGCTAACACCCAAACTGCAGAATCTGGGCTGCCGAAAGTCCTAGAGCTGTCAAAAAAATGGCTCTGAGCACTATGGGACTTAACTACTGAGGTTATCAGTCCCCTAGAACTTAGAACTACTTAAACCTAACTAACCTAAGGACATCACACACATCCATGCCCGAGGCAGGATTCGATCCTGCGATCGTAGCGGTCGCGCGGTTCCAGACTGTAGCGCCTAGAACCGCTCGGCCGGCCTAGAGCTGTCATGGAAACCCCATTGCATGACGAGGAAGTCACAGTGCTGTGTGGATTTACAACATCAATCGTTATTGGACCCTTTTGCTTCGAGGAAATGCGGGGAGGGGGGGGGGGGGGGGGGAGAACTGATTTTCTGACCGTCAACGTAACGAGTGCGAGGTACGCCGATACATTACATAATAGCATCAGCCTTAGCCTGGCCGATAAACACCTGCTGGAAAGTACGACTTTTACGCTGCATGTCGCTCCACCCCATATTGCTACAGATGTGAACTATCTCTTGCGCACATAGTTTGATGAGAATCGTATGCTAAGTTGCCACTTCCGTCATGCATGGTTTCCCAGATCCCCAGACTTCAATCCGTGTGATTGTTGGTTGTGAGGTTACCCGAAGTCGCAAGTCTACAGCAATCGTCAATCATAACTAGGGATGCAAAACGACAACACCTGACGGAAAGTTCTCACCATACCTACTGATATGCTGTAAGGTGCTGCTCACAACATTGTCCCTCGACTACGGGTAATGTTGATGAATGACGGCCGCCATGTTAAACATTTGTTATAAGGAACATCGTCTTTGCTAAAAGTCAGTCTTTGTGCTAATTACTACTTTTGAGTCTTATATAGCGCCATCTGTCGGTCATTTTGTGCACTTTTATTTGTTTTCAATAAAACCCCGAGTCATTTACCGTGAGAATTGAGTTTTCAGACGTTAATGGAATTTTGGGTCACCCTGTAAAAATGGATATTGATTCCCTCTTGCTATAAGGAAGTTAAAAGTGCCAACAAAGACCTGACAGTCCCTACGTTAAATAAGACTGCAAAAAGTATCGCGGACAGAAATCTAATTCTCCTTGATCCGATGGTCACTTAATTCGTAATCACATAAACGCAGAACAGATGTGCAAACCACCAACAGTCTCATCACAGTCCCTGAAGAAGTCGCTCCAGTTTGCCCTTCCCTTTATTGCAAGACAAAGCATTTATACAACGAGGAAACTCGCCACGTCCATTCGTAGCAGCAGGAGGGAAGGAAGCAGAGTATCTTTGTCGGCTGGCGACGAGGCCTCCCAAAACCAATTCTTCCGCCTAGCGTTCATATTGACCAGCTGTAATCGAAGCTTGAACGTCCCATGAAGTTATACCTTGCAATTTTCACCAAGAGATGTACAGCACTAGCACAAAGACAGCTAGCTCTGGGTCACTGAGGCTGAGAAGTGATTATAGTAGCACTCGTAAATACGTAACATGGACAGTGTTTCGCACCAAAAGGACACATATCAAGGTTTAAGAGAGACGATCGAGATGGATAGATTTACTGTTATAATGCATATAATATGCATCTCAAAAAGAATCAAGAAACATATCAGTTCCAAAAATGTATGTCTTTCTAAACGAATTCATCCTTCCCGCACACCATTCACGAATGTAACAGGAAAAGGGGGAAATGAAAAAAATGGTTCAAATGGCTCTGAGCACTATGGGACTTAACATCTGAGATCATGAGTCCCGTAGAACTTAGAACTACTTAAGCCTAACTAACCTAAGGACATCACACACATCCATGCCCGAGGCAGGATTCGAACCTGCGACCGTAGCGGTCGCTCGGTTCCAGACTGAAGCGCCTAGAACCGCTCGGCCACACCGGCCGGAAAAAGGGGAAAATGACAAGCTCTTAGATTTTTCATTTTCTGTCCTCTCATGTGTTTAGAATTGTTCCACTGGTGTAAATAATATACAAATTTTAGAACTTTGTAGATATTCGCTCTGTTCCAAGTATTATTTGGGCCACTGATTGACATCAGATAGTATTCTATGATGATTCGTGTCCTTTGGTTCATACGACGCATGATCTTCTGTTTGTCCGCTGAGAAATAAACATTATGCAATCAATCCTGTATGATCAAAAACTGATGGAGACGGTGTTAATGTCAGGAGGAGTTTTGCGTTGTCCTCCGCGCAAACTGATGCACGTGGAAGGCAGTCTTCGCTGATTTGATTATGAATCCATACTTGGGCAACACGTTAGCTCTTGGGTGATGATTGTTTTCTTGGTAATGGATACAACCTTTCAACAAAATAATGGTCTTGCCAAGAGGATGCAATTTTAGTACAAAAAGTAAAAGCCTTTTGTCCAATTTTATAATTATTTGTTATATCCGACCTGTTATGTTTATTGTTTCTACTAATTTCAATAAAATGGCTCTGAGCACTATGGGACTTAACATCTAAGGTCATCAGACCCCTATAACTTAGAACTACTTAAACCTAACTAAAAGACATGACACACATCCATGCCCGAGGCAGGATTCGAACCTGTGACCGTACCAGTCGCGCGCCTCCGGACTGAAGCGCCTAGAACCGCTCGGCCATCGCGGCCGGCTACTAATTTCAAAAAACGGTTGAAATGGCTCTGAGCACTATGGGACTTAACAGCTGAGGTCATCAGTCCCCTAGAACTTAGAACTACTTAAACCTAACTAACCCAAGGACATCAAACACATCCATGCCCGAGGCAGGATTCGAACTTGCGACCGTAGCGGTCGCGCGGTTCCAGACTGAAGCGCCTAGAACCGCTCGGCCACTCCGGCCGGCTACTAATTTCAAAAAGGAAGTTTTTATGCACAGGTCAATGGGGGGTGGGGGTAATCGGTATTCTACACACGCCCAATTACGATAGGCAGCCATAAGGCAGTATCATCTATCACCGTGTATGGCTGCAAGCATTTCGCCTAAGAGCGCCATGGGAGAAGCAAGAGGCTGAAAATGTCTGCAGAGCGCAATCAACACTCCAAAATAGATCCCCGACCGTGACCCTCCATTTCCTATATCTTAACACGTTTCAACATATGCAGGAATTCCTTGACCGCTCGCGGTCTCAATCCAAAACATGCACCCTAAGAAATGGTAGGAAGTACTGTAGATACCAGTAAAGACCTATCATTAGATCGTTATTGATTCATTAAGGACAACAGAGTGCCAGACCGCTCTCCAGTCTACCTTCCCACGACACCAGAGTAGCCATGCTTGGCGGTGTCGTGGTGTCAGTGGTAACCTAGCCAGAGACACACGCTGACTTAGTCCTGCTGCAAGCAGACGGTTCTCAACGGTCCTTGGTGATACGTCAGGTACAACATATGCCCAAATTCCTTCGGTCGGCCACTGCAGCTCTCACAATGCGTCGTTCTCGCGTCTGTACTATGTGGAAATCCAGAATTTGCTGTAGGAGTCTGAGAATGTTCCATAGAAGACTACTGAAAACAGCGCCGATACATTGTGCCCAACATGTGCAGCAACCATCGATACGTCCATCCAGCTTCCTGAAGGCCCAAAATGCGACCCCGTTCAAATGGCTGAAGCTGTAGAGCGGGAGTGCTTATTCGTCGTCGGGGCATGGTTATACCTAAGAAAAAATGCTGCACATCTCATTCACCTCTAAATTCAGCAGCCGACTACTGTAGCCGAGCGGTTCTAGGCGCTTTAGTCCGGAACCGCGCTGCTGCTGCGGTCGTAGGTTAGAATCCTGCCTCGGGCATGGATGTGTGTGATGTCCTTATGTTAGTTAGGTTTAAGAAGTTCTAAGTCTAGCGGACTGATGGCCTCAGACGTTAAGTCCCATAGTGCTAAGATCCATTTGAACCATTTTTTTCTAAATTCAGCACAGTCAGAGTCAAAACAGAGGACGCACAGACGGTCTCCAGAAAGCCATCAGATCGTTGATGGCCGTGAAAAATAAATCGCTAACACTGCAGTGCCTCCGTATGCATATATTATACCCTGAGGCTACTGAACGCATCCCTTGAGGGTGTGGCTTTTTTGCCGGCAGTGTATGTAGAGGAAGACGCGGACAAAGCAGCCTTCCGCCGTAGTCTCGTACACTGGGTGACGCATATGATCTAATTGGAGGAACTGTTCTCACATTCAGTGTAAATGTATGAAGTAATTTGCAGAAAGCTAAGGGGCCACCAGATAGAACGACACACTATCGCTTTTTCGGCAAGCCGTGCACGTCCCTTTGCTTCTTTTGAGTGAACAGACATTTCGGAAGAGTAATTATCAAATAAGCTGTCCATCTATCTAATGAAATTAGAAGTATTCGTGCCAGGTGTTGTAGACATTTTATTCCCTGATATCTATTCCCAGAAAGTGAGTTTTACCCGTGGATAACAGGATCACCTTTTTATTTGTGATGGAAGTGAACTGAAGCAAAGCACAACTAAAAGGAGGTGGAGGTTACTCTAAATCAACACAACCGAACATTGGACACGTGCATGAAATTATTAACAACCTACGACACTACTTACAAATGTGGGAACCACACCTTATAGGCCCAGGCGTACATGGTGACGACTTAATTTGTTTGCTGAAAAATGTTCATCAAATAAAAGTGTAACAGGGAACGCAAGTGCAATGTAACTATGCACACAAAGTGAAGTATAAGTGAGAAGCATACCACGCAATGAAAGTGCTTGAAATTCCAATATAGATGCGAATTCACGCGATTGAAATTTATAATACTGTGAAGATGTGTAAATTAATGAATCCACGAGATGTTAGTGCAAGAGATCAATAATATACTTTTCCAACAGAGAGACCATGTAGCTTTTACCAGATTGGCGATGGATAAACAGCAAATCAAAACAGGTAACGCACTTTCCGAAACATGTCACCATGTGTTATGAACTAAATCGAATGTGAACAAAGACACGATATTCTGTATGTGTGATTTGCACACGATAGGTTACGAAGGCGTTAGGACATAATTCGCAATGAACTGAACGCGAATAGGAGGGCGGTAGGGCATAATTCGCAATGAACTGAACGCGAATAGAGGGCGTGCTGTTGTTCCAGTTGCAGTAAAGTAGATGTACTTGGAGTGATAGTGGACCTTCCGCCTTCAGACTCTCGGAATTTACATCGCGGTAGTGCAATAGCTAGCAGCTAAGTTGGAGGGAGTTCTAATTTAGAATGTGGAAGACTTTTTACTTGCTAGAATTCGGCTGGTCACGTGAGGACACGCAGTACTCTTCCTAAATACCAGACCTTTCGCTATTATTCGCACCTCTACATCTCCACTCCGCTTGTCACTTCTACGTGTGTAAGAGGGTAATATGGTATACCCCCTCCCCCCCCCCCCCACACACACACACACTTTTCCTATCCCATTTCGGAACAGCGACCAGGAAGCCACCGTATGCGCTTTAATTTCTCTGATTTTCTCATTTCGCGAGATGTATACGGAAAGAAGTAATATGTTGCCCATCTGTGTTTAAAACCTACGCTCACGGAATTTTAACAGCAATATTCTCCGTGATGCTCAACGCATCTGCTGTGCTGTCTGCTACTGAAATATGATGAACATTTTTGCAGCGCTCTGTAACGCTCAGCGAACCCGTGAGGAAACGCGCCGCTTGTCTGTTCGAACCGGTATTTTGGAGATCACTTCTTCCTCGGATGGACCACATATCCGTAGATTTTACCTGCGGACCTCAGTGTGATATCTGCTTTTCCTACAACTTTTTCAAGCCGTCATTCCACAGTATGTCACTCCAGATATTTTATGGCTGTCACTTTCCCAGCGATTGATTTTAAATAGAGTAACGGAACAGTAATGCTGCTCTGCCTGTTCATGTACAATATGCGGTTCGACGTATAGCGAACAAAAAATTCCAAAGTTGCAACATATGAGATATTATTTTTCCTCAACTCGCGAGCTTCGACACTCGGTGAGGTCTGCCGAGAGTTATTACATACAGGGTGTTTAGAAAAGAATTCCTACAGGAGGTAGTATTGGTCAAAGTTAGAAGTTCGTATAGTATGTCCAGAAACTATTTACTTATGCCGAGGGTCAATTGCCAGTTTCATCTTTGCGCGTATGAGCTGATGGTGCAGCTATACGAAATGTTTCCAAAAAAGTGTCACGTATTCATAATACTCGTAAAGACAAGAAGGTAATTTTCTATCATGATATGTCCGGAAACCAATTCGTGTTGAGATATGGGTCATTGAAGATGGGCAGCCTGCATTTCGTTTATAGATTAGACAGGATTCACAGGAGATGGCACAGTAAATTACCACAATACGCACCTGTGGTCAGATGCAAATCGTCGAGCAATGATTGAGGTGAGGCATCAGGATTATTATATTATCAAGATACGGGCAGGAATTGGCCGTGACAGACTCATAGGACCACACAACGAAGCAGATAGATGGTGTTGCGAATCTCAGATTTCTACGCGATGAATCACCAACGCGAATGGAGAACGTTAGCCTTATAGAAAAACAACTACTGTGGTTTACGAACAACGAGACAGCTGCCCATTTTCTACTGATCGTGCGACAGTACCTCGCCGTGACGTTTCTTGGGCGATGGAATGGTCGAAAAGATTTGGTGCCATGGCCTCCCCATCACCAGACCTTAATGCTTTGGGTTTCTGGCTGAGGGGACGTTAAAGGCATTAGTGTATGCCCAACCCATCGACAATATGCAGACGTTATAGGAGCGTGTGACCAATGCACGTGACGCAATTACAGTGCAACCAGGTGTAATTGAAACATCGCGTTATTCACTGCGAAGAAGGGCTGAGGGACGTGTCAAGATGCGTGCTAACCACATGCAGCATTACTTCTGATGTCTCCTTCTACATAACAGAGGGATGGAAATGAGAGGACAAGCTGGCCCATACCTCAACAGGTATTGATATGAAGATGGCATCTGCTCTCTCTGACATGTCCGAAAGAACAGATGCCATCTTCATATCGTTTAAGGCTAACCGGCTGATGACCTTCTTCAGTGCGGATGCACACGATTTGCGTGAACTCTTACGGTACTCGGTGGATTGTCTGCCGCGATTAATGGGTATAATGGCAGAGGCACTACGAATATAGTGTGTGGACTGTAAGTTGAGAATTTAGGTCTCACGGGGAGCGTGCCGGCGATAAATCCCTGCAATCGCACTATCCTCTGTGCCCTCGGTGGCTCAGAAGGATAGAGCGTCTGCCATGTAAGTAGGAGATACCTACCGGGTTCGAGTCTCGGTCGGGGCACACATTTTCAACTGTCCCCGTTGATGTATATCAACGCCCGTCAGCAGCTAATGGTATTGATTTAATTGTAATTTCAACAGGTATTGGTTTCCGGACGTATCATTATACGAACTTTTCTTCTAGCTTTGATCAATACTGCCTCTTGTAGGAATATATGACCTCTTTTTTTAACACCCTGTATGCAGTAACTCTCCGCAGACCTCACCGAATGTCGAAGCTCGCGAGGTGAGAAAGAATAATATCTCATACGTTGCTACTCTTGAATTTTTTGTTCGCTGTGAATCTAAAAACAGTATTTCCATGCTTGTGTATAACGTATCCTTTTAAAGTGCTGTTCTGACAACCTTGCGATTTATATAACATGTAAGTAACCAAACAACAATCCTACCTTTTATTGTCATGTATAATTTGGTAGAATATAAATCCAGCTATTCTCACCGGCATCACAACCCTTGTGGCAAGCTGGACATGGTACACAATGTAAAGTTCCTGTAAACATCCACCATCTCACGATGAGCCTACAGTCGTTCTTCATCTGCATAATGGGACATTAAGGAGTTTCGAAATATTAATGGTTGCAATGGCTCTAAGCACTATGGGACTTAACATCGTAGGTCATCAGTCCCCTAGACTTAGAACTACGTAAACCCAACTAACCTAAGGACATCACACACATCCATGCCCGAGGGAGGATTCGAACCTGCGACCGCAGCAGCAGCGCGGTTCCGGACTGAAGCGCCTAGAACCGCTCGGCCACAACGGCTGGCTTCGAAATATTAGAAAGATATCGGTTGTAATTACTACACAAAAAAAATTGCCGTTTAACCACAGTGGAAGTGCTTAGCTCCCAGATTGGATGAGAAAAGTAAAACTTATTCCTCGTGCTCTAAATGCACAATTCGCAGTGGCAGAGCGAAGTTCTTCGTCACCTACTACACGAAACGATACCAAGTGCCCGATGCTGAAGAAACAGAATTGAGAATGGATGCTGTGTACGTGGATAACACGAGAATTCAATAAGGATGAGAGCGGTTTGTTATCTTTGACGAGCGTTGTCTAAAGATGGGCTGCTGCAGCAGGGTTCTGGCCCCCTTTGATCAGTAGCCGCACGCTTTGATATCTGTGGCCACGTGGCGTTGTGACGCGTGCACGCATTCCCGGGAAACGATGATCGCTTTCCCCTTCTGGCAAAGCCGCTCAGACGTCAGCGAAGAGCGTCTTTGTAGGCACTGTCTCGCATGCGTAGTGACGAATAACGCCGGCACTGTCTGTTGCAATCCAAAACTGACAAGTGCATCTGAACTTCCTTCTTCCGCAATATCCGGGTGTTGAGCATTGTTAGGGTCAAAGTTAAACAAATGACAGACTTTTTGGGCGTCGATCTGCAATTACTTAGATTATACACTTATTAGTCAAAACAATAATACCTCAAGAATGTATGCCGCCTGAGGCGTTGCCGGGAGGTGATGGGCTAAGGGAAGTACCGGATGGTTATAATTAAACTTTCCCTATTTAACATGTTATAACACGGAAACTAATTACCGTAGCATTAATGTCCAGCACATGGGGTGCATGATTTCCATGCGTCACAGCTCCACCGTCCAGTTCCAACTATGGCTACCAGGTGCCGTGATTAGTCATCGTGATTCATAGTCTCACACACCTGACCATTCGCAGTGCACTTGTTGACATGTCAACACGAGCTTGGACAAAAGGAGCAGGGCATTATTGGTGAAGCTCTGTTATCAGAACAACAGTAATGCTGCAGCTGCACTTCGAGAATATCGCCGGCTGAAAGGATCACCGAAGGATCCTCTTTCTCCACCTGCTGTGCATACCATGACGAAGAAGTTGGAATCAGCTGGAGAACTGGGGGTCGCTCCGGAAAGAGGCCGACGCCGCGTGCACCACAGGTGGTTGACGAAATAGCGGTTGCTATGGCAGACAACGCTGCGAACAATTCCCAATCATCAAGTAGTGCACGTGTTGTGTCACGACACTTGAACATACTGTGGCCTAGTGCACGGAAGGTGCTTCGAACCATTCTCAAATGGTATCCGTATTAGGAATCGTATACCACAGGACGCACGACGACATGTTGGCTTCTCTCTCCACTTTTTCGCAAGGATTGAAGTTGACGAGGGCTGGCTCCGGACCATCCTATGGACAGACGAAGCTGATTTTTCTTTGACGAGCGAGGTGAACATACAGAATTGCCGAGTGTGGGGATGTTCACCTCCACTCACAGTGCAGGAAGGTCCTCTGTATGGTGAACGTGTCATCGTGTGGTATGGCTTCACAGCTACGTTCGTCATTGGCACATTCTTTTTTGAACAGGTTGGCGCTGAAAGACCAAAGATGTGCAATGTGATTGGCCAGCGTTACTGCGATATGCTCGCCAGCGTGTCGTACCCGCCCTCATGGACAGAGGGGCATTGAACTCAACAGTTTTCATGCGAGATAGGGCTCCACCGCATATCGCTCGTGAAGTTCACCTGCTTTTTCGAAACACATTTGAAAACGAACGAATTATCAGCTGATCGTTTCCAAATGCTTGGCCGCCACGATCACCTGATCTCTCTCCCTGTGATTTCTGGTTGTGGGGCTACCTGAAGGACAGGGGTTACCAGGGGAACATTCATACATGTGTTATCTGAAGCGCAGCATATCAAGAGAGGTAGCCACCATACCTACGGACATGCTTCGTTCTGATGTGCAAAATGCAATCCTGCGCTTTCAGACTCATCTGGACACTGATGGGCACTATATTGAGCCTCTTTTGTAGCATTAATGGCACCGGTTTGTAATGGTATGATGTACCGTAGCAGCACATTAAAAGTGTTTCAATTGAATTGATTCTGCATTATTTCTGTTCCCCATGTCCTTGACATTAATGATACCAAGTTTGGTACTCGTACGGTAACTAGTTTCTGTGTTATAATGTGTTAAATAGGGAAAGTTTAATTTAACCACCCGGTATTCAGGGTGAGGCAGCTAAGACAGGCCACCCCAAACACATCCAGAATGAATAAATTATCGAGGTTTTCGCCAAGTTATAGCGGAGAGTATGGCAAACTTCCTGACGTTCCAAAATCATTTTTATCGTTTATAGTCGCCGCATTACTACATCGACTTTGTGTTTTCTAACATAATTTGACACTTTTTTCTTTGGCATTCGAAAGAAGCTTCTAAGAGAACTTCAACGACATAACAAATATGGAAGATGATCAAACAGTATCAAGATAACAAAGCCGCTAACCACTTTCCTGCAGTCAGGATAAAAGGTTCTACAAACGTCTGCCCTTTCATACCAAATACAAGCAAGTATGTAACGCAGGTACGATTCGCGTGTTTATTATCACGACTGTCATATCAAGTGTTCAAAGCGTTTACCCTGAGTAATGCTACACGCTAATAAAGTTATTCTGAGAAACAATACTACACGTTGAATTTCATCTGGAGTTAAAGGCACCACAGGCCCGTGTTATAAGGCATTTCATGTCTTCTGGAATCCTGGGTGTTTCCTGATAGACCTTTTGCTCTAATTTTCACCACAGATAAGTACAGAAGTACCCGCCAGGTTAGCCGAGAGCGCTAATTCGCTGCTTCCTGGACTCGGGTAGGCGCGCCGGTCCCGGATCGAATCCGCCCACCGGATTAACGACGATTAACGAGGGCCGGTGTGCCGGCCAGCCTGGATGTGGTTTTTTAGGCGGTTTTCCACATCCCTCTAGGTGAATACCGTGCTGGTCCCCACGTCCCGCCTCAGTTACACGACTCACAGACATCTGAAACACATCCGCACTTTTCCATGATTTACGCTAGACGCAGACAGATGGGGTACCCTGATTCCGTCCCGGAGAGTACAGGGTGGCGGCAGGAAGGGCATCCCGCCACCCCTTCAAATTAACATGCCAAATCCGTTTTAACCACACCGACCCCACGCACAATGCGGGACACAGGCACAAGCAATAGATAGATAAAAGTATATAAGTGTTAAGTTTAGTAAGTATGCAGATTGTTTTGCGTTTCCTGAACGTCAGTTCCAGTGCTCCCCAAATCCTCTCTTACGAGGGTCTGTCACTGCATTTGCGGAATAGGAGGGACATTCGTCATGCTGGTAGCGCACTGATTGCCATATGTCCAAAGAGATGTCCTTAATTACGTCTTTGAATCACTGCAGATTTTCAACTGATGATTAATGCGTATTGCGAAGATTGACTTGCCTATGGTTTTTAAACGATGTATCTTCCTTAAACAAAATTTTGCATACATATGTCGCATCACTTTGCACGTTTCGTAGATAACATGCGAAGATCCATAACCAATTTTGGCAGCCACTGTCATGAAGCTGTGGATGCAGCGATATGTGAAAAGAATGAATTGCTATGGAATGTAGTGTTCGCAGAACCCTCGTTTAGTTGATGTCTCTCGTACTTCAGATGCTTCTTAGTGACGTTTACATTGTGTGTTACTGCTGCTAAAATGTTAGTTTCATTTCATTCATCAGTTGCTCTTCTTTTTCTTTGGCGAAATTTATTCTCCACAATTCCTCTGTGCCCGCAAATGAGATAAACATTGCAATGTCTTCTGATGCCATAACTGGCCAAATTCATGACACTCAGGTGGTCGTTTTGAGCCACGTTTGGTAGCTCATCTTCCTTGGGGAACGTGACGTAATTTTACAGGCCTTAATGCAGGCGTCTCATGCGAGTACACGAGCGAGCTGGCGTTATCTCGGAATGCTGACTATTACGGTGTCACTACACGCTTCTGGCACAGCGCCTCCACAGTCGTAGCTGTGGCAGTAGCGTCGCTCGCTGCGTGCGCGGAGAATAGCTGTTCCAGCTCACGTAATTTCGACGCGGAACAAACTTTTTTCCAGCTCAAATGGAGTATTGACAAATCCATTATATCTAGAGCTAGGACGCCAGATATAGTTTGACGATTGGCATAGCGAACGAGTTATGATAAATGTTCTTTTAGAAATACGGTGGTGAAGATCAACGTATTTCTGTGTGTGTGAAATCTTGTGGGACTTAACTGCTAAGGTCATCAGTCCCTAAGCTTACACACTACTTAACCTAAATTATCCTAAGGACAAACACACACACCCATGCCCGAGGGAGGACTCGAACCTCCGCCGGGACCAGCCGCACAGTCCATGACTGCAGTGCCCCAGTCCGCTCGGCTAATCCCGCGCGGCACACGTATTTCTGTACCTCGCGCACCCAATGTCTGCACAGTCCTGACAAATATCAACGAAGGTCCTCAGCCAAGGATACAAAATCCGTACCCCCTTATTTGTGGTTTAAAGGGACACACTTCCAGTGAAAAGAAGTTGGCAATCAAGGAGGATTCTAGGCGAGATAATGATCTTGTCTCAGGGTCACTGATAAGGGCTTCTGGTATAACCTGGGTGACCCTAAACACATCTGGTCCCTTGAAATGCTTCTATCCTAAAGCTGTTGACGGCAGTGGAGGACAAGCTGCGATATTTTCTGCACTACAGAAACCTCCATCAACTCTCAGGTTGAGGGTGGAACTTGCTAGGATCACCTGCAGTATTTCCTGCAAGCGGCACTGCTGACTGAAGGAGTGCACTGATGTAAACACACAACAGAGAGCTTTCGCGAAGTATGGCTATGAAAAAAATTTTTATAAGTCAATGAATAAATCAATTTTGGCTAAAAGAATGGAAATATCAGATAATATTGCGAAATTTAGTCAGTTTACTGCTGTGGTGAGCGTTATAGTGTAAGAGATCACATTGCGAGGCAAAATTTCAAGCGAGCCACAATCTTCAATAAATGACTACTCGCTGTGGAAATCGCCAAGGTTTTAGAGCACTTCAGGAAGCCTGTCTATATCGGTATGTGTTTTCCAGACCTCCCCAAACCCCACATGTACCGATTCTACTACAGATAGAGAATCCAAAATTGACCAATCCCAAGTTACTTTATAAGGATATAGAGTGTTTCGTCTAATGGGGGAAAGGCAGCGATCAGTATGAAGTAATTAGGTAAAATCACGAAGGATTCGACACTACTGTATAAGTGGCCGATAATGCTTTTGGCATAATACCACAAAACAAGAAAGGTATATGCCTGATGAATGACGAGGTGAACAGTTCACAAATTGTGGAGTTTGTAGGGGCTCTGGTCGAAAATACAGGCATACTGCATAGATACGGGTGTCAGCCAGCGGTGGGCTGAGGGTGTCTATCGTGCTGCCTCATAGAGTATTTCAATAGTTGGCACTGCTTCTCATATGGTCCGCCAAGTAAACGTTCTGTCGAGAAGCCTTGAAGTACATAGTGCATTGCAGCTGAAAGTGGGGCTGTCGGATCATGGTAACAAAGAGTTCATCTGTGGGCACAGGATTAGGACCTTCCCATGCTCACACTACTCACTGAGTGATTAAGTGTGTGGCTTATTGACTTATTTCTGAATACTGGATGTATGTGTAGAATACTTGGATGAGCTACTTGTCATAGTTGTGCGTGTGTAATTATGAATGCAAGACTGCAGACTACGTGTGCGTATAGAAATTGTGTGCACACTACGAGTGCATGTAACTACCGCATCTATTTGTGTGTATGGTTTATGTTCTTCTGCTGCTGATAGTCTCCATTTCCCTTACATCGTATGTAAAAAAAAATGGGCAGATAGAAATTGTTAATAATAATAAATCGTTAGGTAATTTTCAATGTCATTCTTACCATTTGCAAGCCTTTCAATTACAGATTTATCGTTAATTTGCTTATAACATAACTGAACATCTCTCCATGACGCACAGACCTCGAATGAAGAAGCCTGTTGAAAGGTGGCTACACTGAGTCACAGCGCCAGAGATTGCGCCAAAGAGTATTATTCAGCCGCCTCCACTGGCAGTGCTTGTTGAGATGTGGTGGTGGAGAGTGCTTGTCGAGAAGTCGTCGTGGAGAGTGCATATTGAGAAGTGGGCAGTAGGAGTTCCGATGTAGCCGTGACTAGTTGTGAGCATGTTGTATGCACTTGTTCTGATGGGCTAGACAGCCGATGCTGTTCGATTGCGGATGTTGTAATAATCAGAGTGTATGTTTCGTCAATATATATGAAGGTAATAATTTTTTTTATTTTTATTTCAAATGTCTTAAACAATAATGCCTCTTGGTCACAGGTTCAGTCAACTAAGCATCTGGCTTGTGTTCATGTATTAGAGTGTAATTCTGGTTTCTATGTGCAATTATAGTATTTCTGTTTTTTTTAATTACTTCAGTGTAAATGGTGCTTAAATTACCTTGTTTTATTGAGGAAGAACCGTGCCAGATGTGTACATTGAATCACACTTCCACACACAGAACAGTTACACTTGTGTTTTGTTGTTTCGTAGGTTTTATAGTTGCTGGGGACTTAATTAATTAATTGTGTTAACGGAAGTTTTCTTTCATTCTTTGTTGTTATTCTATGCAGTCAGATTGCGTACTAATACTAATCAGGGCCAACCGGTTACGAGACTTCGTAGCCGGACATTCAGCGACTAAAATTAAAAATATTTGCATTTTATTTAATTAAGCCCCCATGCACGTGGCGACCGCTGCTTCGGATCGTCCCTTGGAATCTTCTGATAGTAAAAATAGCGGACAGTAGTATTGTTGAAGTAATTTGTAGTTTAGTAATTGTAGTCTATATTGCATGTGTAGATTTGGTAACTGAACATTTGTAGTTGTCTTGTCATTCTTTTAATGATATTTTGACAGAATTTAATTTTTGATGTCTTGTATATAGGTCTGACAATTTTGTGCAATTGTGAAGGGTTTAATTGTTCGTTAGACGTGTTTGTTGGGAAACATTTCGTGTGAATGGTATTGTTGGAGATAAAGCGTCATTGTGGGTAATTTTCGTATAGTGCCGAGTTTTGTATGTTTTGTAAATGATTACGCGATCGATGAAAAAGGCAAAAATGATGGATAGTGAGAATGACGGAATTGTTAACATGGCGAACTCGCCAACACATGAGAATAGTATGATGAATAATGAAGTAGAAAACAATTTAATAAGTCGGGAAAATAGTCCGGAACCAGTTCAAAATTTTTCACAATCAAAAAATTTTCAGAATTCGAGATTGACGACAGAAGATTCTGGAATAGTATCGAACACAGATAGCTTTACGGCTATGTCGAAGGAAGTTAGTTTTACGGGAAATGTTAGGTGCGAAAAATTTCGAACCAGTTAATATGGAGCAGTTAATGAGTGCAATATTAAATTTGGGATCACAAATAGGAACAATTAAAACTGATATGGGAACAATGGAAACATAGTTAAGATCTGAATTAAAAACAGTGGGATCACAGCTACGATCTGAATTAAAAACAGAGATGGGAAATTTGGCAACACGGTTAGAAACTGATATGGGAACAATGGAAACACGGTTAGACTCACGAATAGGGACACGTTTCAAAAACATGAAAGATGAATTAAAGAAAGAAATTAGAGAAGAAGTGCAACCGATTTTGAACGCTCACAATAATAGATTAATTTCAATAGAAATCAGACAAAAGGAACAGGATAGAGAACAGGAAGATAGAGATCGCGTGATAGCACAAAAATTTTCAGAGTTAAATTTACAACGTGCACACGATAAGGAAGAAATATTTGAAAGAATCGAGGAATCTGTACCAAATGACAGAATAAATAACCTAACACAACAGTATGAACAATTAACTACTAAATGTGTCAATACCGAAACCCGAGTCGCGACACTTACGGAAGACGTAAATAAACAGAAAGAAAAAATAGGTGACTTATCGGAAAGAGTTTAGGAGATTTCAGATAAACTGACAAGTTGTAGTTTAAATGGGGACAGAGATTCAGATGATACAGCTCCATTGCCATTTGCAGAAACCGAAGAGTACCAGAGTATTAATAAACATGTTGAAAATCAGGGAAAATTTAATGAACGCGTTAAAAGGGAATTTGAGGCGTTACGGAAGCAAGTCAAACAAATTGAAGGCGAAATCGTAGGAAAAGACAGCAGAAGAAATTTAGAATCACAGATAGCAGAGGGGTTTGAAGAAAGTAATTTGTTTCATTTACGAGATGCAACAAGAGAGCGCCAGGCGCGCGAACTTGACAATAATCGACATTGGGACTGGGACAGACGCGGTAGGTCTTTGTCGCCACGAGGCGAAAACTTTGATTATAAACACTTTTTAACTGTTCGGAAATTTAAGATCGTTCGCAATTGTATGAATGACATACATCCATGTTCATGGTTAGATCAATTTATGTACGCACTTCCACCAAATTGGCCATTAAGTCACAAACTGGGATTTATGTGCGGCTATTAAAGTCCTCAGGGGATTCACTACACTAAGTGAATATGTGCCATAGCGTGCACGGGGCCCCGAGCTGTAGTGGTGCTATTTCCCTTTTAGTTTTCTGCACCGCTGCCTACTCTTCTACTATTCTTTGTATCTATCAAAACAACTCGTCAACTATCAATCTATCTAGAGAGTCGGTAAAGAATAACCAGATATGACTATGTTACCCAAAAGTGATTTCGGAAATTACCATTTGGACTTACTGTATCTTCAGCAGCATTCATTCGTAGTTTAAACGAAATTTTACCTGTTTATCTTTGTGACAATATTACTTCATATGTTGACGATATTCTTATGGTTAAACGTTCTTGGAGTGAGCACAACAAAATTTTGGATTCATTATTATGTTTTTTGCAAGAGTTGGCATTACAGTGAACTTGGAAAAATTTGAATTTGGTCGTTCTCAGGTGAAATTTCTTGGTCATATTATTTCTACAGAAGGTATTCTTCCTGATCCAGAAAAACTAGACGCTATTCGTAATTATGCTGTTCCTACTACAAAACGTGATGTTCGTAGTTTCCTTGGTGTCTGTAATTTTCTTAGACGCTTTGTTAAATTGGAAGATTTGACCACACCTCGTTTATGTGAACTATCTGGAAAGAAATCTAATTGGTGTTGGGATGAGGAAGCTCAACCAGAATTTGAACAACTTCGTGATGCTTTAGTTGCTGCTCCACTTCTTTCACACCCGGAATTATCTAAAGATTTTTGTTTGGCGACGGACTCGTCATACAAGGGCCTAGGTGCACACTTATTTCAAGAGATAGAAGAAAACGGCGTTGTAGTACAGAAAACTATTGCATTTGGAAGTCGTGTTCTCTCTACATCAGAAAAGAATTATTCAATTACGGAACTTGAGGCTTGGGCTGTTGTATGGGCTTTCACAAAATTTCGCATCTTTTTGTATGGCAGACATACTAAGGTTTACACCGATCATCGAGCTCTGGAATTTCTTATGTCAGCAAAATTAACACATGGAAGATTGTCACGATGGGCGCTGTATCTACAGGAATTTGATTTTAGTATTGTTTACATACAGGGTTCTTCAAATATTATTGCTGATGCTTTATCACGTGCACCTATAGGTTTGAAACAAAGTGCTGAGGAGGACTGCAAAGAAAACAATTATTGTTTGATGTATATTCAAGGTGTTGCGTTTGAGAATTTTATTTCGTCTTCGCTCCAGGACATCGCTAAGGAGCAAAATAAGGATCCAATCTGGAAGGACGTTAAGGAGAAGTGGAGGAGAAAGGAAAGCGTAGCGATTAGACAGTATTATTTAGTTCGAAATGATATTCTTTTTAAACGAAAATCGGTCGACAACTCTGGTTAGTTTGTATTCCTGATGAGTGGGTCAATAAATTGATTTGGTACACACATTTCAGTTATGCACACTTTGGTCCCAGAAAATGCTTTCATAAATTACGAGAAAATTGCTAGTTCAGTAATATGGAAAAACGTGTTCGATCTGTTCTTGCCAAATGCAAATTATGTCAAAAGGCTAAGCCGCCAACTATTTCTCACAGAGCACCGTTGTTTCCTATCATTCCAGCGAAATTAAAGGATATGGCTGCAATCGATTTGTTCGGTCCAGTGGTTCGATCTACTAATGGTTTTACGTACATTTTGGTAGCAGTGGAATTGTCATCAAAATATGTGTGTTTTACACCTTTACGCAAAGCAACAGCTTGTTCAGTATCTAATGCTTTCATCTAACATTTTCTTAAAGAAGTGGGTCATGTTGATAAGGTTATATCAGATAATGGATCACAGTTTCGTTCCAAAATTTGGCTTTGTACTCTACGGCGTCGTAAAATTAAACCAATTTTCGTTTCACTTTTTCACCCTCAATCTAACGCTTCAGAGAGATGGATGAAGGAAATCAATAAATTGTGTCGACTTTATTGTCATCAGAATCCCAGAACGTGGGATCAGTATCTTCAGATTTTTCAAAACATTCTGAATGAACTCTCTAATGATTCAACTTCTTTACCGCCTATATTGATATTAAAAAATAAAGCACCGACAAATCGCATTTCTGAAATCATTCCTTTTCCACCTACACGGAAACTGCGGCATTCTGAAGTTGTGAACCTGGCTCTGCAAAATACTGCATCTGCGGCTGCTAGAAGAGAGAAATCAGCTAATCGTCCTGGTCGTTTAAAAACCTTGTCAGTTGGTCAAAAGGTGTTAATTAAGTCTCATCGTTTGTCTCACAAAGGAAAAGGCTTGTGTCGCAAATTTTTTCTGTTTTATAACGGTCCATATAGGGTTCGCAAAATTATTCATGATAACACTGTCGAAGTAGAAACTCTTAAATCTCGGCGCTCCAAAGGAATACATCATATATCGAACGTTAAAATTTTTGTGGAATGACATACTTTTGAGAAACTAACAGTTATACGTAAATACACGGAGAGTACAAGGATACCGCGCCGTGTTCCGGCGGCGGCACATACTCAAAGCAACAGTCAAGTCTGCGCGCCACACAAGGCAGTCGTTGACCGCAAACAATTACTTCCTACGTCACGCGTACCTACAGCTGATCGAGCGCTCAGTGCGAATGCACTGACAGCCGTAAACAAATACACAGTCTAATTTCTCCGATTAAATTCAGTATAAAGCTATATTGACTTGATAAATTATGTTATTAACGTTCAGTATTTTTCAGGATACGGTTGTATAAAATATTTAAGAACTTCAGGTAAATTCTGTGTGTGTCCGACGTTAAGAGGACTTGCTATCGAGAAATTTTCAGGAAGAATGTAATTTCGAAGAAGAAACTAATAAACTAAAAAGGTAACTATTAATTGAGTTTATTTTTCAGGTAACATATTTCCACTTGGTACGTACTTTAGACGTAATTTGCTGCTCGCGATTACGTGATTCTTACTTCGTGTTAACTGATATTAACAATGATTGATTAATGAACAGGGTTGTTACTTGTGTATATTATGCATCGCTTGGCTGCTATGCTTTTTCACTGATGTCACATTTTTTTTATCATGTGCCTGTTGTGCTTATTTATTTAAATTATAATTGTAACCTGATTAGTTGTGCCGATACGGTTATGTATGTAAGTTATACTTTGTGATTTCTCTGCTTGCGCCTTCATGTTTGCTTATTAAGATTACATATGAACATTTATTTGCTTATTCTGATATGATGCTAATGACCTGTTTATTATGTAAGATACATAATTGCTGCTTGCGTATGGATTGCATATTTACACATTTCTGTTTGTTGTCATAACTACTCTTTAATTTGGTATATAGAAATGCTGATAATGTATGCGAACATGGAGTCTAGGTCACACTATGGTATTAATTATAGACTGTTCGCTTGGCAGAGCCTCGTTGTAAGAATTGTGCTGCATCCACTTGTTGACACTGTTCTCTACTGGTATATTTACTCGCTATTGCATGTTTTGCTTACGCTCAGTGCCTTATATTTTAAGATCAGAAAATGAACTACTATAATGCTACGAACGACATTGGTACAAGAAACTTCATCGAAGTCACATGAGCTGGAGGTTTTATGGAAGCTGTATAAATTTATGTTACTAGGAAGGAAGCTAACGACATGACACACCAACACTAGGTTTAGACCATTGACAGTTATTACACTGCATTCTTCGTGAGCAACTGAAATAGTAAGTGACACTTGACACAGGAAATACTCCACATGTTTGCTTCTGTTTTGCCATGATTCTTGAAGTGGTGTACACACTGTGAAATATTACGATTTATTCATTCAAAGTCTTATGTGATCTTTCATACTACGTACTCGTACTTACTTACAGAAAGTTATTCAAACTAAAGGCTGTTAGAGGTCATGTAGGTATTTCTTTTATTTAATGATGGACAAGGCAACCAAAATTTATTTTATGATTTATAATGAGTAGAAGATTTGGGTCAGATGGATTACACAGAGGTTGTGTGTGGACATTGTGTCTTCGGATTGTATGGGATGATGAACTGAAGTTTGCACTAGGATTTTATCTGTACTTGTTCGAGGAGACTGACTAGAGGAAAGAGTTGTTATGGAAGTGAAATGATATTGGCGATAAGGTTTATATGTGTCGACGTATTGAAGAGGTATTATTGAGGTATTGAGAATGTGTGAAGTTGATGATTATTGGAGTTTTGGTGGACAAGAGGTAAGGTAACTGATATTGATGATAAGGTTTATACAGGGTGTTTCAAAAATGACCGGTATATTTGAAACGGCAATAAAAACTAAACGAGCAGCGATAGAAATACACCGTTTGTTGCAATATGCTTGGGACAACAGTACATTTTCAGGCGGACAAACTTTCGAAATTACAGTAGTTACAATTTTGAACAGCAGATGGCGCTGCAAGTGATGTGAAAGATATAGACGACAACGCAGTCTGTGGGTGCGCCATTCTGTACGTCGTCTTTCTGCTGTAAGCGTGTGCTGTTCACAATGTGCAAGTGTGCTGTGGACAACATGGTTTATTCCTTAGAACAGAGGATTTTTCTGGTGTTGGAATTCCACCGCCTAGAACACAGTGTTGTTGCAACAAGACGAAGTTTTCAACGGAGGTTTAATGTAACCAAAGGACCGAGAAGCGATACAATAAAGGATCTGTTTGAAACATTTCAACGGACTGGAACGTGACGGATGAACGTGCTGGAAAGGTAGGGCGACTGCGTACGGCAACCACAGAGGGCAACGCGCAGCTAGTGCAGCAGGTGATCCAACAGCGGCCTCCGGTTTCCGTTCGCCGTATTGCAGCTGCGGTCCAAATGACGCCAACGTCCACGTATCATCTCATGCGCCAGAGTTTACACCTCTATCCATACAAAATTCAAACGCGGCAACCCTTCAGCGCCACTACCATTGCTGCACGAGAGACATTCGCAAACGATATAGTGCACAGGATTGATGACGGCGATATGCATGTGGGCAGCATTTGGTTTACTGACGAAGCTTATTTTTACCTGGACGGCTTCGTCAATAAACAGAACTGGCGCATATGGGGAACCGAAAAGCCCCATGTTGCAGTCCCATCGTCCCTGCATCCTCAAAAAGTACTGGTCTGGGCCGCCATTTCTTCCAAACGAATCATTGGCCCATTTTTCAGACCCGAAACGATTACTGCATCTCGCTATCTGGACATTCTTCGTGAATTTGTGGCGGTACAAACTGCCTTAGACGACACTGCGAACACCTCGTGGTTTATGCAAGATGGTGCCCGGCCACATCGCACGGCCGACGTCTTTAATTTCCTGAATGAATATTTCGATGATCGTGTGATTGCTTTGGGCTATCCGAAACATACAGGAGGCGGCGTGGATTGGCCTCCCTATTCGCCAGACATGAAGCCCTGTGACTTCTTTCTGTGGGGACACGTGAAAGACCAGGTGTACCGCCAGAATCCAGAAACAATTGAACAGCTGAAGCAGTACATCTCATCTGCATGTGAAGCCATTCCGCCAGACACGTTGTCAAAGGTTTCGGGTAATTTGATTCAGAGACTACGCCATATTATTGCTACGCATGGTGGATATGTGGAAAATATTGTACTATAGAGTTTCCCAGACCGCAGCGCCATCTGTTGTTGACAATTGTAACTACTGTAATTTCGAAAGTTTGTCTGCCTGAAAATGTACTGTTGTCCCAAGCATATTGCAACAAACGGTGTATTTCTATCGCTGCTCGTTTAGTTTGTATTGCCGTTTCAAATATACCGGTCATTTTTGAAACACCCTCTATGTATCGACGTAAGAGGTATTATTGAAGTATTAAGATTGTGTGATGCTGATGATTATTGGAGTTTGGTGGATAAGAGGTAAAGTAAGTGGGGAGCATATTTTTTTTGTTGGTTTATATGGAACAAGGAGGATGAAGATGGCAGACTAGAACACTCAGGTAGAAGGAAGATTGTCTACACACACACTTTGTTAAATCACTAAGCAGTATATACTTTTTTTTTTGGAGAGAGGAAGTATTTGCATATCTTGGCACACTGACAGTTGTTCAGCAACCGTACATTTGATTTGGCTTGGCAAACATTGGTCTTGACATGATGACTATGACGTTGACTAACTATTATCGACTGTTATACATTGCTGCCACTACTACTTGATACACATGCCGAACACCAAATCTTTGACAGAATTGCAGTTACACAGTTAACACTATTCAATTACACAGTAGCACTTAATGTGGATGAAAGATGAGTGAGTGTGTCTTGGGTGTTTTCCTTTCCTGATCCTAAATAATTGGTACCGACCTATCTCCTAAATATTAATTTACTTGTTTGTTGTGGCTTGCACTGACACCCATAAATATTATAGGTTTACTGATATTTGTGTATTTGTAATATTTAATATGACAATTATCTGATATCATTTGTGTGTTTATTATAATTTGTATGTTTAGTATAAGAGCATTGATGATAATTTTGTAAAAGCAATTGTGTGTGCATTCAAACTGTTGTTCGTGCTTGCACCTCTTCGACTTTGCTGGGTGCCACTGATGGACTGCTTCTACTGAAATAATGTCACTTGTTGGTGTCTGCACCTGCTCAACATTACTGGGTGCCACTGATGGACTGCTTCTGCTGAAATGATGTCACTTGTTGGTGTCTGCACCTGTTCAACATTACTGGGTGCCACTGATGGACTGCTTCTACTGAGATAATGTCACTTGTTGGTGTCTGCACCTGTTCAACATTACTGGGTGCCACTGATGGACTGCTTTTACTGAAATGATATCACCTGTTGGTGTCTGCACCTGCTCAACATTACTGGGTGCCACTGATGGACAGCTTCTGCTGAAATGATGTCACTAGTTGGTGTCTGCACCTGTTCAACATTACTGGGTGCCACTAATGGACTGCTTCTACTGAGATAATGTCACTTGTTGGTGTCTGCGCCTGCTTGCCATTTTTGGGTGCCACTGTTAAAGCTGTTTAAATACCGCTGATGAAATGTTATGAGACTGCTATTTGCACCTGTTGATCATTGCTGAGTGCTACTGTTGGAACTGTCAACTACTCTGAGGAGTTCTACTTGTTTATTGAACTATTGAAAGGGTTTTATGAGAATATTTGTAAAAACTGATTTTTTGTGTGTTTACTGTTTATGAAATGTCATGAGACTCTTACCGGCACCTATTCGTCATTGCTGACGCTATTGATTGAATTGTTTAACCACATGATAGTTGTGTAAACTATTATGTAAAATCATATGTATGCAAGCATTTGTATTCCTTACTGTATTTTATAAATTAGGTTATTGAAGGGTCAGTGCAAAGCCAAAATTTATTTAGTTATGTGATATTCACTTATTAATATTACTTTTTAATTTTTGTCTGTATTTTTTGGACGAATTTGGTGGTATTTTCACCACCAATGCTGGCAAAAATACCATCAAATTCTAGCCCGTGGAGGAGGGGCATATGAAAGGTGGCTACACTGAGTCACAGCGCCAGAGATTGCGCCAAAGAGTATTATTCAGCCGCCTCCACTGGCAGTGCTTGTTGAGATGTGGTGGTGGAGAGTGCTTGTCGGGAAGTCGTCGTGGAGAGTGCATATTGAGAAGTGGGCAGTAGGAGTTCCGATGTAGCCGTGACTAGTTGTGAGCATGTTGTATGCACTTGTTCTGATGGGCTAGACAGCCGATGCTGTTCGATTGCGGATGTTGTAATAATCAGAGTGTATGTTTCGTCAATATATATGAAGGTAATAATTTTTTTATTTTTATTTCAAATGTCTTAAACAATAATGCCTCTTGGTCACAGGTTCAGTCAACTAAGCATCTGGCTTGTGTTCATGTATTAGAGTGTAATTCTGGTTTCTATGTGCAATTATAGTATTTCTGTTTTTTTTAATTACTTCAGTGTAAATGGTGCTTAAATTACCTTGTTTTATTGAGGAAGAACCGTGCCAGATGTGTACATTGAATCACACTTCCACACACAGAACAGTTACACTTGTGTTTTGTTGTTTCGTAGGTTTTATAGTTGCTGGGGACTTAATTAATTAATTGTGTTAACGGAAGTTTTCTTTCATTCTTTGTTGTTATTCTATGCAGTCAGATTGCGTACTAATACTAATCAGGGCCAACCGGTTACGAGACTTCGTAGCCGGACATTCAGCGACTAAAATTAAAAATATTTGCATTTTATTTAATTAAGCCCCCATGCACTGTTCACTTGAAATAGTTATAAATGACGATAAGGGGGAGGAGAAGTTCGAATCTTATTGGTCCACAGGGCAGGGGAGAGATTTCCTGCCATTTTAATGTGCACCAATTGGTAGACAGGTTCGCCCCTATTTATTATATCACGTGACTATTATTGAATTATGTCATGACCTTGAATATACCACGCAAATTGCCTAAGGTATTTGGGTAGAGGGGAGTTGCTGTATTCATCTGGGTGACCTTAATCAAATGGTTCAAATGGTTCTGAGCACTATGGGACTTAACTGCTGTGGTCATCAGTCCCCTAGAACTTAGAACTACTTAAACCTAACTAACCTAAAGACATCACACACATCCATGCCCGAGGCAGGATTCGAACCTGCGACCGTAGCGGTCACGCGGTTCCAAACTGTAGCGCCTAGAACCGCACGGCCACTCCGGCCAGCTGACCTTAATCACTCTCCAGCGGGAGGAGGGTGGGGGTGACCTTGAGTATAAGCCACCCATGTGTGTAACGTGTCGCCGGTAGTCGGTATCAGTGGCCTTGAGTTAAAATCGTCATCTTGGCTTGAGGTCTCTTTGATAACCTACTGCTAATGACTGAATGTGTGCCCCTTTAAATCTTGGTATCTGTCGCTTTAAATTTCGTTATCTTGAGGGACGTGTCCCGTTAAATCTACAATGACCACTACTGTCCCACTGTCGCTTGATCGGATGAAACAAATTTCCTGTTGCAGGAGGTTGTTTGACGTGTCTGGGTAAGCAGTAATTCAAGCGAACGGTTGTTCGAAACTTGCATCGCACCATGGACGCGTTCACTTGGGGTTTCCATGGAACATGTAGTGGTAATGCATTAGTAATGTCTGTTCGTAAATGTTCATATTTTTTCGCAATTTGTAGTAATGATGAATAATTTTTGTGTGTGTCTTATTTATGAAAAAGCTGCTGGTTTTATTACTGATCCATGCATATTGATCTGTAGGTAGAGATGTACTGTCAGTAAAGGATAAGCTGGAAGGAAATCCCTCTGTGTATAGGAAGTGGTTGGCGCGCCGAAGTACAAGTCGTAAGCGAGCGTGCTGAGCGCATCTAGGGAGAAGCCTTACACTGTCGACACCACGAAATGGAAGCGAGGCTAAATTATCTGCATCTTACTGGAAATGAGTCTCTGATGGACACATTACCAGTTTACTGCAGCCATCGGCTATTTGCAGAACGTTCTGTGAAGTCTGAATGTGGAAAGAAGAATTACAGTTCAGCAAATTGTTGCGGAATGCTAATCAGTGTCATCGTTGCCCCAGCTTAACACATCGTCGCCTCCAGGGAACTTACTGTTTCTTCAGATTGCTAAAAACAAATGGATCAGTTTCCCCTTTACTGTGATCTAATACATTTTTGAGATTTAATCTCCGTGGGATGGTGACCGCAGTCGTGTAACCTGCGCTTGGATCCTATTCCTAAAATCTGAAGCTAGCTGAGTGTCCGTAATGTTTAATCTCTGTATAAAAGGACTGTTTGATTTTGTTAACAATAATGACTGTGTTGTTAAAAACTGAGTAAAATCACTAGTCAAATTTAAGAAAAATTACATTTGTTTGATTGAAGAATATGAACTGAAAATATACTTGTTCATGATAGTAACGAACGTACTTAACTATTCCGTTACTAAACCATTCTTGAATAAGCAATTGATATATTGGCTGAATTTTGTGTAATATGTTCCTGCACTAACAGTGTTCCAGATAAGTGTTGTCAAGCGTTACTGTATTCAGAAGGCCTTCATATGCTAGAAATATAAGTAGGATTGCTCATTGCTCGTATAGCTATCGTAAGAGGGGTATTCTTTCACGATTAGACAGTTTATTTAGGAAACGTTACTGTGAGGGAGAGGTTTGCTAATCTATTGACACAGCATTGTGGTGAGCTAGATAGAACCTGTTGTTAGTGGCTGACTTTGCGGATCTGTCCTTACCTGAGATAAAGGCTAGAAGGTTTCATTTTAGCTAATGAATCTCTGAAGTTGCAAATTATTTACACTTATTTCAAAATTCTAAGTCCGATCTGAACTGGCGATCATGTTTTTATGTGGCTGCAAATAATTACAACTACTAATCAAAGCCATATTCACTTACAGGTTTCTACTCTATATTCCCTTGTAAAAACTAATGTCGTGTTTAGAGGACGACACTAATGTCCTGTTGCTTAAAATCCATTAGTTACACGATCCCGTTCATATATCTTTGGAAATGGTAATGCTAACTTCATGTTAATAAAGAGATGTTGCTAGATGAAATTTTGACAACGGTGAAAGTCTTGTAGCGTGGAAGAAAGGAAAAGCCCGGTACCGATGAGGATTCAACCGCAGGCCTTTAGATTCGTCAGCAAACATTTCAGCACCGCCGTACGAAACAACAAGTCACGTAGCTCTTTCCAGGCATACTTGTATGACACTATTGTTTCACCAAGCTTATAGCTGTCACCAAGCAAATTACATTATGAATTTCCACGTTTTATCAACATAATAATCTGCATTATTTCGACATCTCTGGTGAATCCAGAACGACATACATCACCAGCCGTAGCAGGCCATATCGGCATCCACATATTACAAAATGGAGTGCTCCGTTACACAAAAGGTATTATTATTTTATTCATTCTGAACGCACAACTGCGTGATTGTTATTCAATTAAGGTTTATTGACGGAGAGCGGTACCAGATACAAATACATTTTAAAAGCTTAATTTTATTGTCATTACCGGTTTGGGGCTATTGTACCTGTATCTAGAGCTATAACTGACATGGAGACTTTTCTAAAGTGCTTATATGCCACAGTTACTTTATGAAACGTCCCCTTAGAAAAATTGTACATGACTGTGCTTAAACTGACACACAATATTTTTAGCGCAACGCAATCTGACTTTCAAAAATCCCTACAAAAGAATGGCCCTGACTAACATTAACCTATACGTTTCACAAATCACTTACCTCACAAAAATCTTGGTTACTCGAACTACTGCAATACAGAGAGCGCCACTACTGCCAACTAAATAAAAGCTTCAAACTACGGAAGGCACTAACAACTGATAGGCATAGTTAGCAAATGAAAGATTTTAATAGAGAACAAACAATGTATTTACCTTAATAGTCATCAAAAGTCATAATATATATAGCAGTTCATGACATCCAGTCTTACAAATTTCAAAACTGCGCCATTTCTCTCCTCACATCCACCACTGCTGGCGGCTCACCTCCAACTGCGCAACGCTACGCGCTGTTAACATCCAGCTGCCCAACACTACAATGGCAGACAACAATGCAAACTAGCCACAGACTGCACACAGCACAGCCAGTGATTTTCATACAGAGCGCTACGTGGCGTTACCAATAAGAAAACCTAAATAGCCTACTTACAACTTGTGTGGTACATGTTTGCATTCTTCCAGAAATGCAGGAGGAGGGAAAGAGACGAAACGACGTTGGCTAGAACAAATTGCCGGAGCGGACGACATGCTGCTGACGAATATAATACTGCAATAAAACAGATACATCCATCGGAATATGGACGCGATAGTCCGAAGAGGCAACAAAATAAATCTCTCTTTAAAACTATTTATGGCTAGTTGCTTTCTCCGTAAACAGTACTTAACAAAAAGTATTCTTTCTTGGATCCAAATGTTCTTGGAGACCTATGAGCGTCTAGACTTTTGCACACGAAGATATTCCAAAACTGTTTCCACGTTTCATCGAAATGAGTAAAACGGCTCTTCTCTGTAGATGTTATGGAAGCGTTAGTTAAGCTTGTTAGCCTGGCGTGATTTACCGCTGGTCCAGAGGCTATTCCAGCGGCTTACACGCAAGAGAGCAGGCCATCAAAGTAGCCGCCGACGCCGCCAATTATTTTAAAGTGCGGAACCTGCCTCCTAAAGGTCGCCTCACATTAGACGCAGCGCCGACCGTGACGTCACCTCATGTCACCACTCTTCGCTTACTATTCTGGGTTACAATAGTCTTTTATTTACTTCTTTTCAGGTCAGCGACGGTGACTGTTTTACTGCCAGGGTATATTCATCGAAACATTTTTCAGGACCCCCCTTTCATCTGGAAACACACACCGCCTGATAAAAACAGTGAAGCACCCAGAACACATTGTCAGATGGCAACAGAACTATGTACACATGCAGACCACCGGCAGACATGTAAATCATTACAGATGCAATTCTCTGTGACAGGTATTAATACCATTTTCGTGTCAAGGAAACTACAGTACAGTTATTTAAAACTAAAAACTAAACTCCACCCGAACAGGCAATGAAGGCCCAACGATAGCGACCGGCCGCCGTGTCATCCTCAGCCACAGACGTCAATGGATACGGATATAGAGGGGCATGTGGTCAGCACACCGCTCTCCCGACCTTATGTCAGTTTACGAGACCTGACCCGCTGCTTCTCAATCACGCAGTTCCTCAGTTTGCCTCACAAGGGCTGAGTGCACCCCGCTTGCCAACAGCGTTCGGCAGACCGGATGGTCACCCATCCAAGTGCCAGCCCGGCTTAATTTTGGTGATCTGACGGGAAACGGTGTTACCACTACGGCAAGGCTGTTGGCCAGTACAGTTGTTTAAAAATTCAAAATAATACAGTACAATATCTACAATATATAAATTATACTTTGTACATATGAAGTCGAGGGACATGAAAGGGAAGCAGTGGTTGGGAAGGGAGTGAGACAGGGTTGTAGCCTCTCCCCGATGTTATTAAATCTGTATATTGAGCAAGCAGTGAAGGAAACAAAAGAAAAATTCGGAGTAGGTATTAAAATCCATGGAGAAGAAATAAAAACTTTGAGGTTCGCCGATGACATTGTAATTCTGTCAGGGACAGCAAAGGACTTAGAAGAGCAGTTGCACGGAGTGGACAGTGTCTTGAAAGGAGGATATAAGATGAACATCAACAAAAGCAAAACGAGGATAATGGAATGTAGTCGAATTAAGTCGGGTGATGCTGAAGGAATTAGATTAGGATATGAGACTCTTACAGTAGTAAAGGAGTCTTGCTATTTGGGGAGCAAAATAACTGATGATGGTCGAAGTAGAGAGGATATAAAATGTAGACTGGCAATGGCAAGGAAAGCGTTTCTGAAGAAGAAAAATTTGTTAACATCGAGTATAGATTTAAGAGTCAGGAAGTCGTTTCTGAGACTATTTGTATGGAAGTGAAACATGGACGGTAAATAGTTTGGACAAGAAGAGAATAGAAGCTTTCGAAATGTGGTGCTACAGAAGAATGCTGAAGATTAGATGGGTAGATCACATAACTAATGAGGAGGTATTGAATAGAATTGGGGAGAAGAGAAATTTGTGGCACAACTTGACTAGAAGAAGGGATCGGTTGGTAGGACATATTCTGAGGTATCAAGGGATCACCAGTGTGGAGAGTAAAAATCGTAGAGGGAGACCAAGAGATGAATACACTAAACAGATTCAGAATGATGTAGGTTGCAGTAGGTACTGGGAGATGAAGAAGCTTGCACAGGATAGAGTAGCATGGAGAGCTGCATCAAACCACTCTCAGGACTGAAGACCACAACAAAATATCAAATTAATTTCGAGGGTCGAAGTTCGGCTGTCTTGCGTGCTGGAACATTTGCTTACACCAGTTCATCCTCCGTGCAGGCTTCAGGCAACTTGCAGCAGACCAAGAGGTGTTCATTATCTTGAAGTTGTCCACATTCGCAGGTTGCAGCTCCAGTAATCTAGTTTGCAGTTTTCGAATTCTGTTTGCACCACGTCATACCAGTTTGCAGCCAGAGCCATATGCCGAACACGGTGGTCTTCCCTCTCGGTAGTGCCACTTAGCCTTCCGGAGCCCGGCCCTCTTGTGACCATACATGCTCGTGACTACTGCTGCCAGTAGTCATATACACTGGATGCATTCCTGCCAAGCCTTCCTACAATACCGCAGAAGGAACAGCGAGCTTCTCGTAGCCCTCTTACATGACCTCGTTCAACTCAGTGAGGTGTTGATAATGGCGGCTTTGTCGTCTTAAAGGCATTCTTGACTGACATCAACCCATCACGTCCAGTCTTAAAGGTAACAAATGCTCACGACCGTTTCAGCGTGTGTTTAAAGCAAACTTTATTTGCATCCTCATACTGGCGCTACTACCGCCACTCTTATGCAACTGGTGTAATACCTGAAAAGACATCACCTTTCAGATGTACACTACTGGCCATTAAAATTGCTACACCAAGAAGAAATGCAGAAGATAAACGGGTATTCATTGAACAAATATATTGTACTAGAAGTGACATGTGATTACATTTTTTGGGTGCATAGATCCTGAGAAATCTGTACCCTGAACAACCACCTCTGGCCGTAATAACGGCCTTGATACGCCTGGGCATTGAGTCAAACAGAGCTTGGATGGCGTGTGCAGCTTCAACACGATACCACAGTTCATCAAGAGTAGTGACTGGCGTATTGTGACCAGCCAGTTGCTCGGCAACAATTTACAAGACGTTTTCAGTTGGTGAGAGATCTGGAGAATGTGCTGGCCAGGGCAGCAGTCGAACATTTTCTGTATCCATAAAGGCCCGTACAGGGCCTGCATCATGCGGTCGTGCATTATTCTGCTGAAATGTAGGGTTTCGCAGGGATCGAATGAAGGGTAGAGCTACGGGTCGTAACACATCTGAAATGTAACGTCCACTGTTCAAAGTGCCGTCAATGCCAACAAGAGGTGACCGAGACGTGTAACCAATGGCACCCCATACCATCACGCCGTGTGATACGCCAGTATGGCGATGACGAATACACGCTTCCAATGCGCGTTTACCGCGATGTCGCCAAACACGGATGCGACCATCATGATGCTGTAAATAGGACCCGGATTCATCCCAAAAAATGACATTTTGCCATTCGTGCACCCAGGTTCGTCGTTCAGTACACCATTGCAGACGCTCCTGTCTGTGATGCAGCGTCAATGGTAACAGCAGCCATGGTCTCCGAGCTGGTAGTCCATGATGCTGCAAACGTCGTCGAACTGTTAGTGCAGATGGTTGTTGTCTTGCAAACGTCCCCATCTGTTGACTCATTGACTCAGTGATCGAGACGTGGCTGCACGATCCGTTACAGCCATGCGGATAAGATGCCTGTCATCTCGATTGCTAGTGATACGAGGCCGTTGGGATCCAGCACGGCGTTCCGTATTAGCCTCCTGAACCCACCGATTCCATATTCTGCTAACAGTCATTGGATCTCGACCAATGCGACCAGCAATGTCGCGATACGATAAACCGCAGTCGCCATAGGGTACAATCCGACCTTTATCAAAGTCGGAAACGTGATGGGACGCATTTCTCCTCCTTACAAGAGGCATCACAACAACGTTTCACCAGGCAACGCCGGTCAACTGTTGTTTGTGTATGAGAAATCGGTTGGAAACTTTCCTGATGTCAGCACGTTGTAGGTGTCACCACCGGCGCCAACTTTGTGTGAATGCTGTGAAAAGCTAATCATTTGTATATCACAGCACCTTCTTCCTGTTGGTTAAATTTCGCTTCTGTAGCACGTCATCTTCGTGGTGTAGCAATTTTAGCGGCCGGTAGTGTAGAAACACGCCTGGCAACTTTCATGTATGTCGCATAACTCTTTTTTGGTCATGCGATTTTTTTTCATTAGTGTATATTACTTCTTTACTTCTGCTTGCAAGTTTCAGGCAACTTCGAGCAGATCAAGAGTTGTTCACTATCTCGAAGTTGTCCACATTCGCAGGTTGCATCTCCAGTAGTGCAGTTCCACTGCTTCAAGTTTTGTGAGCACCGCGTCATTACAGTTTGCAGCCTGTTCAAAGTCTTCGACGTCTGGTAGGGCAGCTGGAAACGAGCAGCGGGCTCTTCCTTTAGGTTTCGGTTGTTGCTTCTAGTTGTTTTGGTTGTTGCTTCTAGTTGTTTTGGTTGTTGCTTCTAGTGGTTTTGGTTGTTTCTTCTAGTTGTTTTGGTTGTTGCTTCTAGTTGTTTTGGTTCGCCACAGTTCTGTTCGGCGAGCGGGAGGTGACTGTGTAATGGCTTCAGTTGTTCAACGAAAACTCATTCTCGACTTCAGCCCACGACATGATGCTTCGCTTCCAAACATTGTTGTTGTTGTTGTTGTTGTGGTCTTCAGTCCTGAGACTGATTTGATGCAGCTCTCCATGCTACTCTATCCTGTGCAAGCTTCTTCATCTCCCAGTACTTACTGCAACCTACATCCTTCTGAATCTGCTTAGTGTATTCATCTCTTGGTCTCCCTCTACGATTTTTACCCTCCACGCTGCCCTCCAATGCTAAATTTGTGATCCCTTGATGCCTCAAAACATGTCCTACCAACCGATCCCTTCTTCTAGTCAAGTTGTGCCACAAACTTCTCTTCTCCCCAATCCTATTCAATACCTGCTCATTAGTTACGTGATCTACCCACCTTATCTTCAGCATTCTTCTGTAGCACCACATTTCGATAGCTTCTATTCTCTTCTTGTCCAAACTAGTTATCGTCCATGTTTCACTTCCATACATGGCTACACTCCATACAAATACTTTCAGAAACGACTTCCTGACGCTTAAATCTATACTCGATGTTAACAAATTTCTCTTCTTCAGAAACGATTTCCTTGCCATTGCCAGTCTACATTTTATATCCTCTCTACTTCGACCATCATCAGTTATTTTACTCCCTAAATAGCAAAACTCCTTTACTACTTTAAGTGTCTCATTTGCTAATCTAATTCCCTCAGGATCACCCGATTTAATTTGACTACATTCCATTATCCTCGTTTTGCATTTGTTGATGTTCATCTTATATCCTCCTTTCAAGACACTGTCCATTCCGTTCAACTGCTCTTCCAAGTCCTTTGCTGTCTCTGACAGAATTACAATGTCATCGGCGAACCTCAAAGTTTTTACTTCCAAACATGGGATACATGAAATCATTTTCCTGTTCCTTCTTCTCAACCTCTACCGCTGTTCTTCGTCTGATAACCGGGAGTGCAATGCCTATAAAATCTACCTATTGTGACGGGTAGAACAGCAACACCAAAGTGCATTAGTGTTGTTACAATGGCTGATACAGTATATAATAGGCTATGTTGGCTTTCCGACCGTGGTGTTTCGGACCCTTTTGTACGTGGCGCAGGTATCCTGGGACGTCCTGCCAAGCAGTTCTGCTCTGTGTTTTTTCGACGAGACCCTCCCCCACTGCTGATTTACGCCAGTCCTTCACCAGCAGTGGATGTGTTCTCACCGTCAGTCCGGCAGTGACCTCGCCGACAGCCTTCGTTCCCGTGTAGTTTTGTAGGCGTAGGCTAAGAGTAATGGAAGTAACTTCAACAAATCTCAAGGATCACCGTCACTATCAAGTACGCAGAAAATGTGATGGACATACGAAATGATTGTGCGTGAATTCCGAACGGAGTATATTCTGAGGCAGTTTAAAAATTGTAAATGACATAATCATGTCTGAACTTCAGCATTCTTGTCCACTTGATGAAGCGGATGTGCTGATTAAGAAACGAATAAAGAATTTAGGAAAAGAGTCCACGATGAAAAGACAAGGCCAATTTTCCAAATTGTTAAAGAAGAATTTCAAGATTTGAAACATAAAAGATTTAGATTTCGTCGAAAGTATGACATATAATGAGAACCACAGGATGTATTTTATGAAGCAAGAAGGAAAGCGATTGGGACGACCCAGAACCCTGGCTTTAGGTCGCAGGTTTAACTGAACGAAGACATTTTGAAATTAACTGAAGGTAATAGTTTTTTTTTTTTCAAAATTAACGACTGGTCTGTTCCTGACAAAGGAATCCTGGTGTATAGCTGTGAAGAAGCGGAGAAAATCCTTTTTGAAAACGTACCTGTTCTTATCAACAGGCATTTCACAGTTGTTCGAAACAGTTCATATAACTGTAAACCATACACACTGACATCCGAACCACAGAGGAAGAGACGAAGGTGTTTCCTGTTTTATTTACCTTACTCCCAAACAAAGGTCAGAATACATGTGAAAGGCTTTTCCTGGACTGAAAAATAAGATACACGTGTGGTTAGGACTGGAGTTTGAATAGGCTCTCAATATTTGAGAGTTGCTTTCCTGAAACGTTATCCTAAAAAGCCATTACAAAGTCAAGTAAGCCATGGATTACTAAGGGAATTAAGATATCGTGTAAGAGGAAGAGAGAAATGTATGGACAGGCCAGACTAAGTCAGGATCCGACGTTACTTGCTTACTACAAAAGATACTGTAATATTTTAAGGAAAGTCATTAAGAAGTCGAGAAGCTTATGTGTTCTGACAGAAATTAATAATGCAGATAATAAGATTAAAACTATATGGAATATTGTCAAACGGAAGACGGGGCAGCCTGACAGTGCACAGCGTACCATAGAAACAAAGCTAAATGTTGATGTTGTGAGTGATACTTCACAGTTATCAAGTATTTTTAACAAACACTTTCTGAATGTACCAGCAAAAATAGGGTTAAAGGGTTCAGTTGAAAAAGCAAAAAAAAAAAAAAAAAAAAGTTAGAAATGACATTCCCCAGAACTTTAGGCCTTTAGAAATAGTACCAACATCCCCCACTGAAATTAAGAGAATTATAAATATTCTGAAAAACAAGAGCTACCGAGCGAGGTGGCGCAGTGGTTAGACACTGGGCTCGCATTCGGGAGGACGACGGTTCAATCCCGCGTCCGGCCATCCTGATTTAGGTTTTCCGTGATTTCCCTAAATCACTCCAGGCACATGCCGGGATGGTTCCTCTGAAAGGGCACGGCCGACTTCCTTCCCCATCCTTCCCTAATCCGATGAGACCGATGACCACGCTGTCTGGTCTCCTTCCCCAAAAACAACCAACAACCAACCAAACAAGAGCTCATGTGGTGTGGATGGGGTCTCTAACAGAATTTTGGTGTTGTTCTGATTTAATAAGTGGATTCATTAGTGATAAATGTAATGCTTCGCTGCCACAGGGAATTTTTCCAGACAGATTGAAATACGCTATTGTCAAACCACTTCATAATAAAGGGGACAAAAGTGACTTAAATAATTATAGACCAAATACATTGCTGGCTTCATTTTCTAAAATATTCGAAAAAGTTGTGTATTCAAGAGTAGTCTCACATTTTAGTGAAAATAATGTACTCAGCATATCACAGTTCGGATTCCGGAAAGGTTACTCGACTGAGAATGCTATCTACACATTTACCCATCAAATAGTACAAGCCCCAAGTAAAAAATTATCGGTAGTTGGTATTTTTTCTGATCTTTCCAAGGCATTTGACTGTGTGGATCATGTCACACTCTTAGAAAAACTCAGGTTTTATGGAATTGAAGGCTATACACACGGCTGGTTTGAATCATACTTAACGAATAGAAAGCAAAACGTTGTGCTGAATAACACAAATAGTACTGGGAGGGTGGTGAATCTAGTGAATGGAGAGTTATCACAAAGGGAGTCCCACAGGGTTCAATTCTGGGTTCTCTGCTTTTCCTTATTCACGTGAATGACCTCTCCCTTAACGTTCAGCAAGCTGAACTAGTACCTTTTTGCGGATGACACGAGTGTTATAATAAATCTCATTCCAGAAAAAGCAGCTGAAGATATTGTTAAGGAGGTATTTCAAAGAATTATTAAGTGGTTCTCAGAAAATGGACTCTCCCTTAATTTTGAGAAACCTCGCTATACCCAGTTCTGTACACCGAATAGAGTCATACCGACAATTGATGTAGCATATGAACAAGGCTCAGTTAACAGGGTATATTTCTCGAAATTTGTGGGTGTTCGCATTGATGACAACTTGAACTGGAAGGAGCATATTACTGAGCTTCTCAAACATTTAAGTTCAGATTCTCTCGCTCTTCGTATAATCGCTAGTCTTGGTAGTAAACATATCAGCCTCCTAACGTTCTTTGCATATTTCACTCAATAATGTCTTATGGAATAGTTTTCTGGGGTAACTCACCACTTAGAAATAAAGTATTGATTGCATAAAACAGAGCAGTGAGAATAATTAGTGGTGTTCACCCAACGACGTCATGTAGGCACCTATTCAAGGAGTTAGGTATTTTAACTGCACCAATAGAGTACATATATTCGCTAATGAAATTCGTTATAAATAATCCATCTCAATTCGCGAAGAACAGTAATGTTCATACGTACAACAGTAGAGGAAAAAATGACCTTTCCTATCCGATACTGAAGCTGTCAGTTGCTCAAAAAGGAGTAAATTATTCAGCAACAAAAATCTTTGATCATTTGCCCAACAATATAAAGTGTCTGGCAGGTGGCAGATCAAGTTTTAAATCTAGCTTAAAATCATTTCTTTTGGACAACTCCCTCTATTCCATGGACGAGTTTCTGTTTCACAACTGATAAAAAAAATTGTACCTCTAAATGTAGTTGCATGTGTAGAACTAAAAATTTCAGTAATATTAATATTAGCATTATTCATGTGTGTCTATATATATTGTAATCTAACTTGTTCCACATCATATCGATAAAATAATCGTGAAAATGATCTACGGAACATGATATAAATAAACTAAACTAAAGCTATGAAAACAGTGTTCCCAGAAACATCCTTTTCCAGTGGCAATATTCACTTCAACCAGTGTCTGTGGAAGAAAATACCAGAACTGGCATTAACGGAGGAATACAGGGATAGAGAAGAAGTCAGATTATTTTGCCGCATGTGTGCTGCAGTGGCGTATCTTTCACAAAACAGTGTTGATGAAGAATGGATAGTAATAATGGAGTAAATGACCACTGAAGACAAGGTAATAAAATATGCAAACCACATGGTCAGTCAATGAGTGGAAAATCTTAATACACCAAATGAAATGTGAAATGTTTTTAATCAGTGACACAGGACCACGAATGCTGTCGAAATTCTGCTCACAAAAATAAACTACTCGAATTATACTTTCTGATAAACAAGCTGAAATATATATGAAATTGAAAAAGATTCATTAAAAGGCGGCATCATCTTCCACGTTTGCTGTATTACTTTTCTTTGTTCACAACTGGTTCAGCCTTCTAGGCCATTCTCAAGTGATTTGGTGTTTCCGAAATAGAAAACTATGCTTTACAAATTGAAATGTCAGCGTCCTGAAATTCGTGTTTTTGAATCGTTTTGGTATGTGAACCAAGAAGAAAGGATGTTCTTATTCCAAACGGTCGGTGGACCTACCCCCCTCCCCCCCCCCCCCCCCCCACACACACACACATCACAGTTGCAGGTTACTTTGACGGTCAGAAAGCATACAGCTAAAAAATATTTACGGCTGGAAAATCCAAGTTGACATCACGGGTTGCATATCTCACGATCAGAAAGGTAACGACATCTCATAAAGTGTGGCAATAGATCATATGTTTATGATCACTGTCAAGGATATGGAGATTCTGCATACTTGTGTGAGGCAGCACTGTCAACATCTGACAGTTTGAAAGCAGCTTCATTGTGGGTCTCGGTGCTTTCGGCTGGTCGAATCAAGCAATATCCAGATCGGTGGGACAGTCGCATGTGACAGTGGCCAGATGTTGGACAGTCTGGGAGGGTGACGGCAGGCGTACTCATCGTCAAGGTTCCGGCAGACCACGTCTGACCACCAGAAGGGACTATCTCTGAATTGTACACCAAGTGAATACACTGAAGCGTCAAAGAAACTGGCGTAGGCATACATATTCAAATACAGAGATATGTAAACAGGAACCATACAGCGCTGCGATCGGCAAGGCCTATGTAAGACAACAAGTGTCTGGTGCAGTTGTTAGATCGGTTACTGCTGCTACAGTGGCGGGTTATCAAAATTTAAGCGAGTTTGAGGGTTGGGTTAGGTTGTTTGGGGGCAGCGACCATCGGTCTCATCGGATTAGGGAAGGACGGGGAAGGAAGTCGGCCGTGCCCTTTAAAAGGAACCATCCCGCCATTTGCCTGGACAGATTGAGAGAAATCACGGAAACCTAAATCAGGATGACCGGACGTGGGATTGAACCGTTGTCCTCCCGAATGCGAGTCCAGAGTGCTAACCACTGCGCCACCTTGCTCTGTCAACGAGTTTGAACGTGGTGTTATAATCTGGCACGAGCGATGGGACACAGCATCTCCGAGGTAGCTTTGAAATGGGGATTTTCTCGTATTACCATTTCACGAGTGTACCGTGAATATCAGGAATCGGGTAAAACATCAGATCTTCGACATCACCGCGGCCAGAAAAAGATCCTGCATGAACGGGACCAACGAAGACTGAAGAGAATCGTCCAGCGTGACAGAAGTGCAACCCTTCCGCAAACTGCTGCAGATTTCAGTGCTGGGCCATCAACAAATGTCAGCGTGCGAACCATTCAACGAAACATCATCTATATTGGCTTTCGGAGCCGAATGTCCACTTGTGTAGCCTTGACGACTGCACGACACAAAGATTTCTGCCTCGCCTGGGCCCGTCAACACCGACATTGGACTTTTGGTGACTGAAAACATGTTGTCTTGTCGGACGAGTCTTGTTTCAAATCGTATTGTAAGACTCTGACAGGTAACACGTACGTAAACATCCTGTCTGATCACTTGCATCCATTCATGTCCGTTGTGCATTCGAACGAACTTGGGCAGTTCCAGCAGGACAATGTGACACTCCACAAGTCCAGAACTGCTACGGAGTATCTCCAGGAATACTCTTCTGAGTTTAAACACTTCTACTGGCCACCAAAATCCCCAGACATGAACATTATTGAGCACATATGGGATGCTTTGCAACGTGCTGTTCAGAAGAGATCTCCAGTCCCACGTACTCTTACAGATTTATGGACAGCCCTGCAGGATTCATGGTGTCAGCACTGCTTCAGACGTTAGCTGAGTCCATGCCACGTCGTGTTGCGGCACTTCTGCGTGCTCGCGGGAACCCTACACAATGTTAATCGGGCATACCAGTTTCTTTGGCTCTTCAGTGTGGTGACACCTTCATATCTGTACCTGCCATGCGAGAAAAAGTAATGGACTGCCTCCTGAAGGCTACGTTTGGAGTGGCGTAGCGACTGGGAAGCAGGGACTGCTAATGAACGGCGTCGCATTGCGTTCAACGGTAAATTGCAGTTCTGCAGTACCGCGGATGACCATTGTCGGCGAGTATGGTGTCGTCCTGGAGAGGTCCCATCCTTCCTATGTTTTGGAGAGGCACATTGGTGTTGTGCGTTGCATCACAATGTAGGCAGCTATCGGGTATCACCTCAGGTCACGGCTGGTGGTGGTTGACGGAACCCTGACAGCACAACATCGTGGACATCCTGCATCTTCATATGTCACCTCTCATATGTCTGTATCGTGGTGCCAGTCTTCAACAAGACAAATGGCACGTGTCTCTATGAACCGTCTGGATGATGTTGAGGTCCTCCCCAGATCTGTCCCCAACAGAACGTGTGTTGGAGCAGCTCGGACGTCAACGTCTGGCAGTATCCAGGATATTAAGGACCAGTTACAACGTATGTGGGTCAGCTTTTCTTAGAAGAGTACACAATAGCTTTATGACGACCTTCTCAACCCCGAGACAGCATACATTGAGGGTAGAAGGGGTGTAACGTCGTACTGATAAGTGCGTTCGCACTGCCAAATTATTTGTAAAGTTGACTCGATTTTGTAATCACTGAAATAACATCACACACCATCTCAACACGTGAAGTTTCAGTTCGTTTCCTCCTTCCATTCTGGGTACTTCACTCATTTCTTCAGGCAGTTTTCCCCAACAAATTCATAAAACTGGTGGATGCTACATCGTTATGATGCTTCTGTTCACATTTGAATGAGAGACACTTGAAAATGTTTGCTCTTATCAGCTGTTTTGCCAAACATACACTCATTCGCAAAACTTTAGGATGGCAGTAAATTTCGCATGATGCGTCACTGTCAAGTAGCATAGCTCGATGAAACTCAGATTATATATAGGAGAAATTGTTACAGTATAATACAGAAAGTAACCGAAAGACATAAGCAATGAGACGAAGGGGAACTGAACTTTTATTTAAAGGCAGTAAATACACTAAAGCCACCGCGATTTATAAAAGCCCCCTGGTCATTACAAAAGGCGGGATATGGTTCTTAACAGGGTGTGCGATCACCACGAACGGCAGTTCGTTCTCTGTAACGTGCTCCCATACTGCCCACAAGTACTAAGTTCTATTGATGGGACACTCCATTTGTCCACCAGCGCAGTTGAGATCTGATGTGGTGGATGGTTGATGGTGCCTGTGGAAGTGCCTCGAAATCTTTGAACACGGCACACTTGCCAGTCATCCGTATTGCGGCACTGTACGCCTTGCCCTCCGGCGAATTTTCAAAGATACATTCGGCCCTGATTTCGATTTCGTGGATTGCAGTACGCGACTACATCTAAATTTGCAGGTGGAGGAATCCTGGAACGAGATGATATTTGGTGAATGGACTGGCCTGTCCGTTGCAGCCGGCCGCGGTGGTCTCGCGGTTCTGGGCGCGCAGTCCGGAACCGCGAGACTGATACGGTCGCAGGTTCGAATCCTGCCTTGGGCATAGATGTGTGTGATGTCCTTAGGTTAGTTAGATTGAAGTAGTTCTGAGTACTAGGGGACTGATGACCACAGCTGTTAAGTCCCATAGTGCTCAGAGCCATTTGAACCATTTGTCCGTTGCACCGTCTTAAATCTCACCGTGCACGTGTCGCATGCGTTGGGGAGACGTACTGCACTACGTCGACATGCACCAACGTTCATCCACCATTTGTCAAACGCTCCGGTGGAGGAATGGAACGACCAACCACAAGAATTCCATACCAACCTGTTGCGAGGCCTACCGCGTCGCGTACGTCACGAAGGTGGTCCTGCGCTCGCTCGCTCGCTCAAAACAGCAGACAAACTACGTTTCTACACCTGTTAACTCGTAACTAGGCGTGTCTGTACAAACGAAAACTGAATCTTCTACTGGAATCCGCTATTATGGAATCTTACTATTATTAGTCCTATAATGATGGGAAGTTCATGGCCCTACTTATAATTTTTTACGGCTGTACTGGTCTACAACAAAACAAAATCGTGCTAAAATGATTATCAGTTGCATAAGACACCACTTCCAGCATGTAATGAGTACTGTTAAGCAGAAGAGACTAAATGCCATAAACAAGCCGTTATACCATTTATATCAAGTATCGATATTAAATTAAATTTTGCTGTAGTACTGTTAATCAGTAAGACTCCATAATAGCAGATGCCAGTAGAAGATGCAATTCTCGTTAGTACTTACACGCCCAGCTGCGAGTTAACAGGTTTAGAAACGCATTTTGTCTGCTGAGCTGAGTGAACGAGCGAGTTCAGGACTACGTGCGTGACGTACGGGCCGCGGCCTGCCTTTCGCGTGGGCCTCGAACCCGTAGCAGAACACGTATGGCTGTCCGTGGTTATCCTCGTCCTATCAAGAACCATGTCCTACCTTTTATAAATGTCCAGGTAAGCATCATAAACCGCGTTTATTCACTCTAATTACTGTATTTCTTTCCGTAATCTTCTGTTCTGTTCTGTAGCAGTTCTTTCTACTTGTGGTTCATGTTCCATCGAGCTGTGCTTTGTTTTACACACCAGTGTATTTAACTCTTCAGTATTGTACAGGGTGGTCCATTGATCGTGACCGGGCCAAATATCTCACGAAATAAGCGTCAAACGAAAAAATACAAACAACCAAACTCGCCTAGCTTGAAGGGGGAAACCAGATGGCGCTATGGTTGACCCGCTAGATGGCGCTGCCATAGGTCAAACGGATATCAACTACGATTTTTATATAGGAACACCCATTTTTATTACATATTCGTGTAGTACGTAAAGAAATATGAATCTTTTAGTTTGCCGGCCAGAGTGGCCGAGTGGTTCTACGCGCTACAGTCTGGAACCGCGCGACCGCTACGGTCGCAGGTTCGAATCCTGCCTCGGGCATGGATGTGTGTGATGTCCTTAGGTTAGTTAGGTTTAAGTAGTTCTAAGTTCTAGGGGACTAATGACCTCAGAAGTTAAGTCCCATAGTGCTCAGAGCCAATCTTTTAGTTGGACCACTTTTTTCGCTTTGAGATAGATGGCGCTGTAATATAGTCACAAATATATGGCTCACAATTTTAGGCGAACAGTTGGTAACAGGTAGGTTTTTTGAACTAAAATACAGAACGTAGGTACATTTGAACATTTTATTCGGTTGTTCCAATGTGATACATGTACCTTTGTGAACTTAACATTTCTGAGAATGCATGCTGTTACAGCGTGATTACCTGTAAATACCACATTAAAGCAATAAATGCTCAAAGTGATGTCCGTTAACCTCAATGCATTTGGCAATACGTGTAACGACATTCCTCTCAACAGCGAGTAGTTCGCCTTCCGTAATGTTCGCACATGCATTGACAATGCGCCGACGCATGTTGTCAGGCGTTGTCGGTGGATCACGATAGCAAATATCCTTCAACTTTCCCCACAGGAAGAAATCCGGGGACGTTAGATCCGGTGAACGTACGGGCCGTGGTATGGTGCTTCGACGACCGATCCACCTGTCATGAAATATGCTATTCAATACCGCTTCAACCGCACGAGAGCTACGTGCCGGACATCCATCATGTTGGAAGTACATCGCCATTCTGTCATGCTGTGAAAAATCTTGTAGTAACATCGGTAGAACATTACGTATGAAATCATCATACTTTGCACCATTTAGATTGCCATTGATAAAATGGGGGCCAATTATCCTTCCTCCCATAATTCCACACCATACATTAACCCGCCAAGGTCGTTGATGTTCCACTTGTCGCAGCCATCGTGGATTTTCCGTTGCCCAGTAGTGCATATTATGCCGGTTTACGTTACCGCTGTTGGTGAATGACGCTTCGTCGCTAAATAGAACGCGTGCAAAAAGTCTGTCATCGTCCCGTAATTTCTCTTGTTCCCAGTGGCGGAACTGTACACGACTTTCAAAGTCGTCGCCATGCAATTCCTGGTGCATAGAAATATGGTCGGGTGCAATCGATGTTGATGTAGCACTCTCAACACCGACGTTTTTGAGATTCCCGATTCTCGCGCGATTTGTCTACTACTGATGTGCGGACTAGCCGCGACAACAGCTAAAACACCTACTTGCGCATCATCATTTGTTGCAGGTCGTGGTTGACGTTTTACATGTGGCTGAACACTTCCTGTTTACTTAAATAACGTAACTATCCGGCGAACGGTCCGGACACTTGGATGATGTCATCCAGGATACCGAGCAGCATACATAGCACACGCCCGTTAGACATTTTGATCATAATAGCCATACATCAACACGATATCGACCTTTTACGTAATTGGTAAACGGTTAATTTTAACACGGGTAATGTATCACGAAGCAAATACCGTCCGCACTGACTGAATGTTACGTGATACCACGTACTTATACGTTTGTGACTATTACAGCGCCATCTATCAAAAAGCGAAAAAAGTGGTCCAACTAAAACATTCATATTTCTTTACGAATTACACTAATATGTAATAAAAATGAGGGTTCCTATTTTTTAAAAAATGGCAGTTGATATCCGTTTGACCTATGGCAGCGCCATGTAGCGGGCCAACCGTAGCGCCATCTGGTTTCCCCCTTCAAGCTAGACGAGTTTGGTTCTTTGTAGTTTTTTCGTTTGATGCTTATTTCGTGAGATATTTGGCCCGGTCACTATCAATAGACCACCCTGTATATTGCTCGGTGTAAATGTGTTGACAAACAATTTCTCATTTTTCGTCGACTGCACAGTATGATTAGTTTCAGCCTTTTTGATCATGCCGAAAATTTCCCCATTTCGCAGAAAGTGTTATTAGATGAATGTTTACTTTTTTGTAGAACCATAGAATTCGTCAAACAAGAAATATAAGCCACAAGAAGAAAAATAACTCAAAACGAGGAAGTTACAAAATGTAAGAACAAAACCGAGTGGGCAGTGCAGGCAGTCTGAGCCGCGTCGACGCTATCAGATTTATCTGATCAATTTTAGGTGCTCCCAAAACTGAAGATTTGTCGAAGGCGTAGCTTGTGCCCTCACACATCAGTTTATCCTTCGCAAATCTAACTAGAATATTCAGACTCTATTTATACATTAACGAGCGTAGTTACTATATTTCCTCTTTGTTTCTGCGTCAGGGGCCTCTAAACACTAACTTCCGGTTTGAATTCCTCATCCTTCGGTGTTCATTACTTTACGTCAAGCATTCCTGCATTGTTTTACTGTATTTCCTTCTTTTCTCTTGAGATCAGTTTGTACCTGTTTTCTTTTCCATCTTGCTTTGGAAACCATGTATTTTTCACACTGCCTCATTAAACGTATCTCCTTCCATTACCTTTTTCAGTTTTGTTGTTTTATCCGAGTTTCTCCTGACTTCTTCAATACAGATGGTTGTTGACTTTTTTCACTAAAGATATTCAAGATCCTTTTGGCTAGTCTGCTGTGATCTATATTGTAAATACGTCGAAAGAACAACAGTCTCCTCTTCCTCAATGTTTCTGTTACGTTTTCTATGTTCTGATAAATACAATTCTTTCGTCTTAATTTCCAAAATTCTGAAGAGGAACTAACATTTTTCTTACGATTCTGCCTTCTGATGCGTCTCATTTTTCAGACTTATAATTCAGTATTAAGCATTATCTTTCATTTAAGCATTCTAGTGTCACTGTTGTGTTTTGGTGATTTATTTTAAAATTTTCAGATAAACATTTTTTGTTGCAGGAATCATAAATTATAGCTTAAGCTCTTTTCATATTCCTTATCTTCTCTACTGGACCAACATCTGTTGTTAATAGTTTTAGAGCAATTTTTATATTCTTCATAAATTTTGTTTTTCTGCAGAGATTATTCAGCCTGTCACGTTGGATCTTGGAATGTAGTCAAATTAAATCGGGTGATGCTGAGGGGATTAGATTAGGAAATGAGACACTTAAAGTAGTAAAGGAGTTTTGCTATTTAGGGAGTAAAATAACTGATGATGGTCGAAGTAGAGAGGATATAAAATGTAGACTGGCAATGGCAAGGAAATCGTTTCTGAAGAGGAGAAATTTGTTAACATCGAGTATAGATTTAAGTGTCAGGAAGTCGTTTCTGAAAGTATTTGTACGGAGTGTAGCCATGTATGGAAGTGAAACATGGACGATAACCAGTTTGGACAAGAAGAGAATAGAAGCTTTCGAAATGTGGTGCTACAGGAGAATGCTGAAGATAAGGTGGGTAGATCACGTAACTAATGAGCAGGTATTGAATAGGATTGGGGAGAAGAGAAGTTTGTGGCACAACTTGACTAGAAGAAGGGATCGGTTGGTAGGACATGTTTTGAGGCATCAAGGGATCACAAATTTAGCATTGGAGGGCAGCGTGGAGGGTAAAAATCGTAGAAGGAGACCAAGAGATGAATACACTAAGCAGATTCAGAAGGATGTAGGTTGCAGTAGGTACTGGGAGATGAAGAAGCTTGCACAGGATAGAGTAGCATGGAGAGTTGCATCAAACCAGTCTCAGGACTGAAGACCACAACAGCAACAACGATGGATCTCTGTTATAAGAGAGTACTTTCTGTTCCTGCATTTTTCAGGCATTCAGAATATATGGACATCATATGCAAATGCTATGCATTTTATTGTAACAGCCTTATTTTTTCTTCACGGCATAACTGCTGGTATTTTGTATTCCTTAAGTTTGTCATTCCAAACTCTCACATTTATTTCCAAAATGCAATTGAAAAGAAATGGAGATATACCATTGTCTTGCCTGACACTTGTATTCATTTTGAAGGCTTGAGATACCTCATCCATAAATTTTACTTTTAGACCATGTCTTTAAGGAATTCATAGAAGAAGTCTGCCAATTTAGATTTAACTACAAATTCACAGATGACTTAATCTAGAGTTTCTCTATCAGTAAAGATAAATGCTTTATTGGAATCATTAAATATTGCAAATATTTTTTGGGGTTCATTAATCTGTGAGGAATTATTGACATCAGCTTGAAAATCTGTTCAGAGCAGGATGATCCCTTTCTAACCACACCGTGCAATATGGAGGAGACTTCATTGTTAGTTAAAATTTTCAACGGAAGTTTTGATGTGGCAGTTTCCGGTCCTAAAAATTTAATGGAGGTCTTCACACTTGCATTAATCGATGGATAGCTACTGCAACGTAGGCCCTACATCCGTTTGAACATGATTGTTGCATTCAAGTTTTGGCGTCTCTAAACTATTTTTATCCATCAGACTCTCCTCCGTTATCAGATTACCAGTTTCTTGATGCCTCAGTGTCTGTGCAACAATGAAAAACAACACCAAGGAAAATATGTGCAAGAAGGTGGTTAATGTAAATGGGAAACTTCTCACATATAAGGTTACTAAAAGAACTACGTGCTGAGCCAGTCGACCAGCGAAATTACGATTGGAGGCCGACACTTACACGATATTAACGTCCTTAGTAGCTCCAGAAATAATGCAGAGCTATATGCACTTTGCAGTATTCCTTGATGTTACATTGAAATATCCTATCACAAAGAGGAATTGAGTAATACTCTAAACCATGCTGTGTAAATGAATTGACCTGTCTCTTTTCCATCTCGTTACTGTTTAATATTTTCACTGTGAAAGTACCACCGAAACATTCAGGTAAGCAATCGAATTTCCATAACAGAGAGGTCGCAGTTTAATGAAAAATTTGTGGCATAACACAGTTTACTGAAATACGCGAACCGTATGGTTAAAACCTGCATACACAGCGTGTTTGTAGTAATTAGTATCATGTAACGAAAGGTCACCACGTCACTAGATCTCGATTAAACATTTCTGACAAACTGTATTGAACTGATACTGAAGACATTAATCAACCACGTCCTGAAAGTAAAGTGTACTTCTTAAAAACATTAATTCTCTGGTTATTCAGATTCTATCAATAGGCACTGTTCCAAATATGTAACTGAAACAGAACAAAATTAACGTAATGTAGGTACGAGTGTTATTCAGTAATTTAAAACACAAACAGCTTTACAGCAAAATTGGTTTGTTATATCAATACAGTTCTTTGTCTGTTTTTCCATGTAATTCACACCGACTTTTATGCACTTGTCTCATCTTCTAACGGATCTTCTTAACTCTTCAGTGAAGAATTTTTTACCTTGATCTCGAGGCCAGTCTCTAGTTTTCTCTTTACCTGTTCGTTACCGTTGAACTTGATCCCACGCAAAGGTCCTTTCATCAGAGTAAACAGATAAACATGCGAAGGTTCAAAATGGCTCTGAGCACTATGGGACTTAAATTCTGAGGTCATCGGTCCCCTAGAACTTAGAACTACTCAAACCTAACTAACCTAAGGACATCACACACATCCATGCCCGAGGCTGGATTCGAACCTGCGACCGTTGCGGTCCCGCAGTTCCAGTCTGTAGCGCCTAGAACCGCTCGGCCACTCCGGCCGGAACATGCGAAGAGGTTAAGGTTAGGTTTATAAGGAGGAAAAGGGGGGAACCCCCGACCCACTTAGCCAATCGTTCCCAAAGTCAGCCGTGTGATGTCGAACATTTCCTGGTGAAGAAGAAAGTCTTTCCTCTGCCATCCCAGACATTACTTCTGCCACATGATCTTGACTTTGTTCTCAATCGTGTCTAAGTAGTGTAAGCTGTTCATAGAGCATTGTTCCTTGAAAAGTCGCAGAAAATCGGACCATGGACACTCCAAAATATGGTTATCATGGCCGTACCAGCCGATGGTTGCGCCTCGAATTATTTATGGACAGGCGATTCAGTGTACACCACAGTGACAAAAGTCATGGAATATCTCCTAATATCGTGTCGCACGACCTTTTCTCCGGCGTACTACAGCAACTCGAAGTGGCATGGACTCAACAGGTCGTTGGAAATCCAGAATTATTGAGCTATGCTGTCCCTGTAGCCGCCCATAATTGCGAAAGTGCTGCCGGTACAGGATTTTGTGCACGAACTGACCTCTAGATTATGTCCCATAATTGTTCGATGAGAATCATGTTGGGCGATCTGGGTAGCCAAATAATCCGCTTGAATTGTCCAAAATGTCCCTCAAATCAATCGCGAACAATTGTGGCCTGGTGACATGCCACATTGCTATCCATAAAAATTGTATCGTTGTTTGAGAACATGAAGCCCGTGAATGGCTGCAAATGTTCTCCAAGTAGCCGAACATAACCATTTCCAGTCAAAACTCAGTTCAGTTGGACCAGAGAAACCAGTCCATTCCATGTAAACACAGCTCACACCATTATGTAACCACCACCAGCTTTCACAGCGCCTTGTTGATGACTTGAGTCATGCAATCGTGAGGTCTGGGGCATCCTCGAACCCTAACATCAGCTCTTACCAACTGAAATCGGGGCTCATCTGACCAGGCCAAGATTTCCCCTCGTCTAGGGCCCAACCGATATCGTCACGAACCCATGAGAGGCGATGCAAGCGATGTCGCGCTATTAGCAAAGGCACTAGCGTCGGTCGTCTGCTGCCGTATCCTGATAACGCCAGATATCACCACACCCTACTAATGGATACGTTCATCGTACGCCCCATACTGATTTCTGCGGTTATTTCACGTAGTGCTGCTTCTCTGTTAGCACAGACAACGCTACGCAAACTCCGCTGCTTTTGGTCTTTCAGTGAAAGCCGTCGCCCATTCGTTATCCTCGATAGCATGTAATGACTGAAATTTGGTATTCTAGGCTCACTCTTGACACTGTGAATCAAGGAATATTGAATTCCCTAACGATTTCAGAAATGGAATATCCCATGCGTCTAGCTTCTAATACCATTTCACGTTCAAAGTCTTACGTCGTGCTGCCATAAGCGCGTCGGAAACCTTTTCAAATGAATCACCTGAGTGAAAAGGGCAGTTCCGCGAAAGTACTGCCCTTTTATGCCGTGTGTAAGCGACACTACCACCATCTGTATTTGTGCATATCACTGTCCCATGACTTTTGTCACCTCAGCGTATCTCCATCGCCTGTACTGACGCCTGGACTCTGGCTCAAGTTTCTTCCCAGGTTAAAACCTTACCCAAAAATACATAACGGTCGCTTCTGAAACCATTCCTGCACTTGGTGCATATGTGAAATCTACGTTCTTTGTTAGTTCTCTTGCAGCTCATCTTGCACAGGTCTATCGGTAATTCTGTTAGTTTTGTATGTTAGACTGAGCTATGTCAACATTTATACAACATTTTTCAGCAACGTGTCCAATTGTAAGTCGTCTTTCGTCTTTAATAAATGAATAAATACGAGCTAGCAACACCGAGGTCGTTACTGCTACCGGATACCCGAAGCGCTGCTCGTCCGTTACGGTTTTTTGGCCACTTTTAAACATTTCCACCCCTGCGTAAAAACTCTCACGGTTCACTCAACTACTGCTGTATTTATTTTCGGACATAGTGGCTACGTTTGTGAACCGTGACTGTGTTGGATAATTATTTATTTGCAATTTCTGCACCAGTCACTTTTATTTTTATTTGTTTTATGTTTAATTTAACATAATAAAACGCGTTTAGAACATGTTCTGTTCATCATCAGGCTTTTATACATACATACACACAGAGAAATCAGGCTTTGATACATACATACACACAGAGAAATGTTACTTAAAAATAATATGTCTTAAACTAAATTAACCTAGAACTTTTGACCATTGTTCGTTACTGTAGAGGCTGGTGTGCCATTTGGGGGGCAGGGGGCAGTGGATGACCAGAAATTGTTGTTAGTGATGTCTTCTGTTGGTTCTTCTTGTTGTTGGTTATGTATGACATCACAGCCTGTACATCAGTTTTGCGTTGCGAAAATGGTGTTAAAGGCTTTTATATGACAGTTGATCACTTACGTTTTTATCGCCTCGTAGCTTCACTTGCATCATTGGTGTAATGACGGAGCTGTTGTGTAACATTACACTATTGCACTTTATATTTTGTCACTATTTTCCGAGGTAATTCTGCACAAATTGTTTCCACATAAATGTAAACATTATGCTATCGTATTGTTTGTTCATCTGAGAGAATACCTCTGACAACTGTACACCTTCCGAGAGCAAAAATCGGATCACAGAACGCTGTTCTTCATAAATACTTTCTTCGATCCGGCATTCCATCGTAACTAAGACTTTAAACGTTATGCTCATGTGAATATTAGTCAAACAAATGACTACTCTTCAGCAGAGTGCGAACTAACGCTTACAAAATTTCAGTTCGCTGCGTTAGACGTTGCTTTCGGTATACGTTTGTCTATTTAATAATTAAACGACCTTCGAGCATATAGAGATGAGCAGTAACATTGTAAACTTCACATGGCGACCGACGTGGCGAAATTGATCAGGTAAAGATAAATATGTTGCCACACGGGCCGTAGCATTCGACAGGCAACGCGCTCACCTGATCCCCATCGTCCCGTTGATCCAAAAGTTGATAGTGTTGGAAGATGGCACGGGAGATCGTGGGGTAAATTAAGCAAACTCTCGACGGAAAACGCGTTGAGCGCCGACAAAATTATCCGATTTTTTGTAATATGCCGCACTTGACCAACGCTCGATAACCACTAAAACATCCACCTTTCAACATGTTCGAGGTCACGTATTCGACTCCTATAACCCTCTCCTCCCTCTACCCCCCCCCAAGCCTCTCCGCTCCCCCCCACCCCCTACCACCGCGGCAACCAGCTAGTCCTCAAATATTTCCGTTTGAGTGCCTCACCCTCGCGCACGCAAACGACGCGGCTTGTTCATACGTGAACCGTGCCTCAACGCGGTACAAGGGACCGCAACGAGCTCCAGCGGCAATTCGCTGCTAGAGGTGACGCGCATGAAATACACAGTAAACACGATTTCTTGAAATGGCCAAGCATAAACAAGTTGAGACGGCTGTAAGCTGCAGCGCTCTCCAGGAGATGTATATGGCTCGCTCACCGTACACTTTGTTTACAAAATGGACGGACATAAAATTCGTGCATTAGTTCGAATAAAACGTACATTTCCTGCCTTCTCCATATTTTAGTCATGTTGTTCTGTCTGTAGTGTCCAAGCCGATGACGATGAACATGTTATAGGTAAAAAAAGGAAAGTTCCATGTCCAGTCAGTAAGGACATCAACTTATAAAAGTTCCGTTGCAAACTGCACGATATACAAATTTACAATAGTACTCCACCTAAAACAAAAATTACTTAAACATTGTCACTTTTTAGTAAAACCCTAGGGTCATTCTCACTAGATCACTGCATTCAACAACAGAATCTTTAGAACACGTAAAATACAAGACTTCAAACAAGTGCAACATGTTTCATTGCAAGTAGTGCAATCTCTCTTTTAGATAAGACACTCTAACAAACTCACTTCTAAGTGAGAACGCACTTATATTTCTAATATCGAATACCAGAGACCATGTTTCTATTAACTTTATAAGAAAGTTCCATAATCTTCTAGAAAACGTTAAAGTGAATAAAAGAATTGGTTTAAGGGAGATGCAAATCAGTTTTACACAGTACACATTACTTTATAACTCTGTGTCTCTACTCGTTACACTATAATGAACTTTCTTAACACATCATCATGACTTGTATATTACGACCTACTGAAAGCTTTAATCTCATGTATGTTGTTAACTGACGTTTAATAATAACAAATCATATCAAGAAGAATGCGTTTTTGATGGCTCTGCGCCGATGTCTTGAAACGCCATTCTTATATAGCATGCAAATTATAATTCGAAAATTCTCTAACAGGGACAATTCCCTTCTTTTTATTACAACAAATCGTACCAAGAAGAACGTGTTTTCGAGAGATCCTCAGAGTCCTGGTGCTTCGGAATGGGATACATTCATAGAACGTAAGTTATAATATAAAACCCACAAAATATGGGCTTCAATTGAAATCCAGTATGGTGCTTCAAACTCTCCGCTGAAAAAATAAATGGCCTGCATGTGACGCAGATGGCGTTCTTCCAGCTTGTTGATTTATGTTCAAATGCGTGTACAGAATATCTAACATGCTTTTTATTGCTTTGCAAGTGCGTTCTTTTACGCGGTGACATCAGAAACTCGGCATACTCAAAGTTGAAATTCGAATGCACGGTCCGTCAGAAGACGGCTTTTTAACGATTATGGTGTCATACCTGTCGACTTCGCTGAAAGGACGCAGAAACGACGCAATAATAAAACCGACAACTACTATAAGGCAAACGTACGTGAGCAGTAGGGTGGCTCTAATTTGGTAATTCTCTAAATTTACAATTTTTCTTCCATTCTACGTAAAAAGGAGATGTGTGAAATTTGGGTTCGTTAGGCTAAGCGGGAGTGGGGCCTCCGCTCCTTCACAATCGGAAACTCCGCGAGTGTAAAATCATCAAGGGGGCATGCAGGCAGTCACTTTTCCCTTGATATATTTGTGAGAGGAACAAGAAAGGAAATAGCTATTAGTGGAACAAGGTACCCTCCGCCACGCACCACACAGTGGCCTCCGAAGTATGTATGTAGATGTAGATGTAGATGCAAATGTAGATAAATGTAGGAACAACGAAGGGGGAGCAGTTTATATTCTGACAGCTACAATCGAAGCACTAAATGAAGATACTTTGCAGTTAACAGGAGTGCAATTCACAAGTCCTATTAAAAATCTCCCGAGGAAAAAGCTACTGAAATCAAAAACTAATTAAAAAAATGCAGGCTGCTGTCATTAGAACGGCAAATTACTACCAACAATTACAGGTAGAAAGGATTTCTACGATTCTTTCAAACTGTGGTACTAAGCAACTTCATGGATTGCCTGCACTGTTATCTCCGGCTGGAAAAGAACAGTGTACAGCTGTGTATGATGCTCTCAGTGTATACGGTCTTCAGTCCTATGTTAAAACATTAGTTGTTGGCACAACAGTATCAAACAGGGGAACTTTTAGACGTGCGTATGTTATTATTGAAAACTCTTATAGAAAAAGACCTCAGGTTGTCGATTATGAAATTTCTCATTTGGCTTTACAAAAATTAAATAATATTTGTGATATCTGTCTCTTCCACAAGTTGCCTTCGCATTCTTTGATCCTGATTTGTCATTTGTTTAAAAAATGGTCAGTGGGCTGAATCGTGAGACGGAAATGAGCAAACGATTATATTAAAAGGGTTCAAGTGAGAATCGATCAGATTCCAGGAATCATCAATAATGGGATCTGATAATTTGTTTCTAGTAAAATAAGACTATTTTCAACAGATTTGACTTGAGTAATGTCTTCTTTAAGACAGATCCTTTTCATTGGCATTAAAATGAAGATTTCGTCGACGCTCTTAGTTGGTAAACCAAAAGTTGAAAATTATCCAGGAGAAAGAGATTTCAAGTTCAAGGAGAATTATAATAAATTATTTACAAAAAAACCATAACCATATTCTCAAAGTTGTATCCAAGTAGTGGAGAGTGCTGTACATGGAGAATAGTGTACCCGTGAACTCGTGATGTTCCCTGGTCGGCGCTTCCGCCGGATAACTGATTTTAGAATCACATGAAGGAATGCGCAGTGGAAACCACGATAAGCAGTTTCCGCCATTCTCTAGTGTTTTTGTTGTTGTGAGACGTTAGTTTGTGTTTTTTGCAGCGTTTTTAAAATTTATTAATTCTACAAATTTGGAGGAGACTGTTCTTTCTTCAGTCAGGGAGATCTACGCTGAGTAAATTTCTGTACGTTTTTACAACTAGTTACGTAAAGTGTGTACGGTTAAGCCATACTCCGCTGGTTGTACAACTTCTTGTATCACGGAACGCGTGATATTTACAAATGGACTGAGATTCTTTAATGTTTCCAGTTTTCTCTGTCTTGAAATCGGAAATTTGTGTTAGTTGCTAGTAGCTTCCGTTTCAAAATGTTTGTAACTTGTAACTGGTTTTTGATAATACAGATTTCACTTGCAGACTATTAGTGTGTAGTACATTAATAATGAAACACACATTAAAAACAGCTTCGAGGAAATTTTCTCGATTGCAACACTTTTAAATTTGAATGGAATATATTTTCCTAGGTACATCAGCATGTTGCGCCGTGGAACAGCTTTTCACATTTGGAAAAATGAAAGAGGAAATATATGACTATATAAAAACTTATGTGACAGTCATAGCAACAGAGGTGTTGGGTAAAAAAGATAGCAAGCACAACCGTGCAGCAGAGTGGTGGTCAGAGGAAATAGAGGTCCTCGTTACAGAAAAACGAAATGCGTTCCTTCAGTGGTTGAATGATATGTCAGAAGAAACAAGATCAATATACAAGGGAAAGAAGAATGAAGTGATGAAAAAAATAAGGATGGCAAAAAATGAAGCAAGGGAAAAAAAACTAGGATTTGGGAGAGCAAAAGAAGCATGGTCAGTATTAAAAGGGCTTCAACAGGATACAAAAAGCAAAACCAATCTCCAACGGATAACACAAAAGGAATCGGAAGAGTATTTCCAAAGAAGGAACAGCGGAAGAAAAAGGACATGAAGATGATGAGATCCAGATTTTAGAAAGTGAAGTACTTCAGGCGTTGAGAACAGGAAAGAATGGTAAACCACTGGGACAAGGCAATAACAATCTGGAGTGTCTGAAATATGATGATGACAAAATTGTGAAACTGATAACACAGCTCCTCAACAAAATGATACATGGAGATTCAGTACCCAACGAGATGAAGCTTGGTTACATTAATACCATATTTAAGAAAGGGGATCGCAAAATTTGATCAAACTATCGACGAATTTGTGTTACGAACACATTAATGAGAATTTTTGCGAAAGCAATTAAAAGCAAACTGAACAAAAATTTTAGAAACTTAGAAGAACAATGTAGATTCACGGGTGGGAGATCATGTGTAGACCATATTTTCACATTATGACAGATTTAGAGAAACATAGCGAAAAATCAAAAAATATAGGATTAATTTTCATAGATCTAGAAAAAGCGTATGATAATGTTGCAAGAAAATTAATTTGGAGAGCACTACATATGGCAAACATAAACCCTTCTTCAGTAGCTCTACAGCCCTTGGTGAGCCTTGGCTTCTTCAACAATCTTCACATAAACCCTTCCTTGATTAAAATAATACAACAGATTTATAAAGATAACATTTGCCAAGTGAAAGTTGGTAATAAACTTTCACAGAATTTTAGAACAAGTAAAGGCCTTTTACAGGGCTGTCCCATGTCACCATCATTAATTAAAATCTATATAGATACTAGCCTTAGAACATGGTCTCATAAATGTAATAGTATGGGATTAGAAATAAGAGATGATCAAGTAGTCGTAGCACAAGATGGGGAGGATACTAACTACACTACTGGCCATTAAAATTGCTACACCAAGAAGAAATGCAGATGATAAACAGATATTCATTGGACAAATATATTATACTGGAACTGACATGTGATTACATAGGAACTGACATGTGATTACATTTTCACGCAATTTGGGCGCATAGATCCTGAGAAATCAGTAACCAGAACGACCACCTCTGGCCGTAATAACAGCTTTGATACGCCTGGGCATTGAGCCAAACAGAGCTTGGATGGCGTGTACAGGTACAGCTGTCCATGCAGCTTCAACACGATACCACAGTTCATCAAGAGTAGGGACTGGCTTATTGTGACGAGCCAGTTGCTCGGCCACCATTGACCAGACGTTTTCAATTGGTGAGAGATCTAGAGAATGTGCTGGCCAGGGCAGCAGTCGAACATTTTCTGTATCCATAAACGCCCGGACAAGACCTGCAACATGCGGTCGTGCATTATCCTCCTGAAATGTAGGGTTTCGCAGTGATTGAATGAAAGGTAGATCCACGGGTCGTAACACATCTGAAATCTAACGTCCACTGTTCAAAGCGCCGTCAATGCGAACAAGAGGTGACCGAGACGTGTAACCAATGGAACCCCATACCATCACACCGGGTGATACGTCAGTATGGTGATGGCTAATACACACTTCCAATGTGCGTTCACCGCGATGTCGCCAAACACTGATGCGACCATCATGATGCTGTAAACAGAACCTGGATTCATCCGAAAAAATGACATTTTGCCATTCTTGCACCCATGTTCGTCGTTGAGTGCTCCTGCCTGTGATGCAGCGTCAAGGGTAACCGCAGCCGTGGTCTCCGAGCTGATAGTCCATGCTGCTGCAAACGTCGTCAAACTGTTCGTGCAGATGGTTGTTGTCTTGCAAACGTCCCTATCTGTTGACTGAGGGATCGAGACGTGTCTGCACGATCCGTTATAGCCATGCGGATAAGATACCTGTCATCTCGACTGCTAGTGATACGAGACCGTTGGGATCCAGCTCGGCGTTCCGTATTACCCTCCTGAACCCACCGATTCCATATTCTGCTAAGAGTCATTGGATCTCGACCAACGCGAGCAGCAATGTCGCGATACGATAAACCGCAATCGCGACAGGCTACAATCCGACCGTTATCAAAGTCGGAAACGTGATGGTACGCATTTTTCCTCCTTACACGAGGCATCACAACAACGTTTCACCAGGCAACGCCGGTCAACTGCTGTTTGTGTATGAGAAATCGGTTGGAAACTTTCCTCATGTCATCACGTTGTAGGTGTCGCCACCGGCGCCAACGTTGTGTGAATGCTCTGAAAAGCTAAGCATTTGAATATCACAGCATCTTCTTCCTGTCGGTTAAATTTCGCGTCTGTAGCACGTCATCTTCGTGGTGTAGCAATTTTAATGGCTAGTAGTGTGTCTTTGCAATCAACTAGCAGTAGCATACAAAACTTGTGGTTTGAAGATTAATTACCAAAAAAACGGAATACTTGACTAATGATTCAGATGAGCTATACATTGAAGGAAAGAGAATCTAATCTGTTATTTTGGATCCATTTTAGAAATCGAGGGAAAATCAGAGTTAGAAATCAATAAAAGAATTAGTAGAGGACGGAAGGTCATTGGGATGCTTAACTCAGTCTTATGTAGCAGAACGAAAAAATTAATATACAAATCCATATTAGAGAGTGTGGTTCTGTATGGAACGCAGACCTGGACAATTAACCTGAAGCAAATTGAAAAATTACAAGCTCTAGAGATGGACTTCTGGAGAAAATCGGCAAGAATCTACAGGAAAGAAAAGATAAAGAACACCGAAATAATAAGGAGAATGGAAATAAAGGAAAGAATATATGACGTAATGGATAGGACGAAATTACAGTGGTACGGGCATGTACGACGAATGGAGGAAGCCAGAATACTAGAATTTATACTGGAGTGGGAACTGGTGGGGAGAAGAAGAACAGGACGGCCTGTGACCACCTGGCTCCAGAATGTGCAGCACACAATGAGGAGAATGGGCGCAGAGGAAGAGGACGCACAAGATCGAAACACCTGGAGGAATATTTTGAAAATATAGTTTAATAACATTTATTCTTTGTACAGTAATTTCCGAGTAAATTATTATATTGCAGATAAGCCTCTGTAATGAGGAAAAGCTCAAAATAATAAATAATAAAAAATAAAACCTTACTTTTCCGGAGTAATAATTGTAATTTCAGAAAAAGACTGCAGCACACTTAAAGCGAAAGCTATCATTTCAAAACGGAATCCATACAGATTATAAAAACGTACGTACGTGTATATGTTTGTACGAGACTGTATGTATGTCTCACATCTCCTCCTAAGCAACTGGACCGTTTTGAACCAATCTTGGTACACATACTACTTACTGTCTGGAAAGAATCGCTGTGGAGGTGAGAACCACCCACCTTTCAAAGGGGTGGGAGTGAAAAGTAGAGCAGCCGACGACGTGCAAATAATCAGACTACATTCATCCTGGTTCAAAATGGTTCAAATGGCTCTGAGAACTATGGGGCTTAACATTTTAGGTCATCAGTTCCCTAGAACTTAGAACTACTTAAATCTAACTAACGTAAAGATATCACACACATCCATGTCCGAGGCAGGATTCGAACCTGCGCCCGTAGCAGTCACGCGGTTCCGGACTGAAGCTCCAAGAACCGCTCGGCCACAGCGGCCGGCATTCATCCTGTATTTGAGAATGAGAGTACTTAGTGCTGGCAACAAAACTTACACTTAATTTCAAACCTTAATAAACTTTTTCTTGCGGACAACTCCCACAAAATGATGAAAGGATATAAGTTAATCTCTTAATACATTGTCGCTGTCCGTGCAGTGAAACTGATGAAGTTTAAATTTATTACATATTTACCTTCAATTGTATTCGCTATACATTTCTGAGACAGCATTCACATAGACCATTGACTGCACCAGTAAAATTATATCATTGCACAACACATAGTTCAGGAGATATGACGTCATAAAACTGAATGCGTGCAACCTCCGGCATCATGCATGACGTTTATATTCACTGACGGAAAAGAATCGCAACACCAAAAAATAATTAATGTAGAGTAAAAAAATTTTGGGAATACATTTGTCTAGGTAACATATTTAAGTGATTCATATTGCAAGATCACAGGCTAATGTAAGTTAGAGAAAAGCCATTTCAAATGTGAAATGCTGGTACATTTATAACCGGTGTAACCGCTGGAATGTTGAATGCAAGCTCGAAAATGTTCAGGAATTTTGTTGTACAGGTACGGGATGCCAGTTTGCTCCATGCCTGTTTCACCTGGTCGCTCGGTACAGGGTCGGTTAATGCTGTTTGTAGGTGACTTTGGAGCTACGGTCAGATGATGTCCCATACGGCTCGATTAGAGACGGTTATGGCGATCGAGCGGCCAAAGGCAACATGTCGACATTCTCTAGAGCATGTTGGATTACAACAGCGGTATGTGGGCGAGCGTTAGCCTGTTGGAAAACACACACTGCAATGCTGTTCATGAATGTGCAACACAACAGATTGAATCATCAGATTGACGTTCAAATTTCCATTCAGGGTGCGTGGGATAACCAGGAGAATGCTCCTGTCCGCATTTTTCGGACCTTACATGAGCTTCATAATTATGATACAGAATAAAATCCCCCCAAAAAATAACTCTATATTGTTAACAGGAAGCAGGTGTAATAATCTCATGTACTGAATAACAAAACAATATCTACCCTTATAATGAGAGGGGCATGCGTAAATGAGATAAAGTGAACGCAGTTTCGAGGCGGACTGTGCACGTGACAAATGGCATTGGGAAACCCCAATTAACATTAACAAGATAAAGCCCAGCTGCAACTCAGAAAGAAATAAGGCGAGAACAATGTAATACCTTTTAAATAAACACAGCTGAGACAGAGGGTAGGTAGGTGGCTAGACAGCATTAACAAGGCTAGCGGCGACCCACCAAGAAAAATAGCAGTGATAAATTAGATGTAGAATGAAAAAGGGAGAGGTTGTGTTGTCATTTAAGAAAAAGCCATACTGTGTGACGTAGAAGAGACACGGTAGGGTGAGTCACGTCACATAAAAGCATTTTTGAGAACTAAATTAACAGAGCTCTCTCGTCACGCAGCGGGCCACACCTATGTGTGGAAAAATGGCGAAGACGTTGAGACCTTTACGTTTGCGAAGTCAGGGCGGTACTCTTCACGTATAGTGGCGACAGATGTAAAGTGGTACTTCATATTCCTGCGGGAATTTTTGCGGACAGAGCATTGTTCACGTCGTTCCATCCCTTAGTGAGTGTGCAATAGCCATTATTATCGACTACGGAAAATTTAACGTTCTACGGAGCCGGCTGGTGTAGCCGAGCGGTTCTAAGCGCTTCAGTCCGGAACCACGCGACCGATACGGTCGCAGGTTCGAATCCTGCCTCGGGCATGGATGTGTGTGAGGTCCTTAGGTTAGTTAGGTTTAAGTAGTTCTAAGTTGTAGGGGACTGATGACCTCAGATGTTAAGTCCCATTGTGCTCAGAGCCATTTGAACCATTTTTTTGTTCTACGGAATGCAGGGAAGTTGAGACTGAGTGATCAGTCAAGGCCAGAGTAGGGAATGAGCGTTTCAGATCCAGCATAGAGACAACGCCGCCGCAGTTCCTGATTGGTAATTTAACAACACACATTAGGCGACATTAAATGTTGAGTCGAGAGTTTGCTCACTCCAACCCGCATATGCTTTGAATATAGAATTTCAGGAGTTGAATACTAACATACCCTGCATTGAGTAGATAAGAATTTGATTAGCTTAAAAGATAAAATTTCATTCTCCACCAACTTAAGCCGTCGGCACACGGACCGTGCTGTCGAACGTTAACGTGGAGCGTGCCAGGTTCAACGTGCTGCTCAACGCTCAGGAACGATGCGACTTGGGCATACGGTACGTGGGCCGCAACGCGGGATACGCGATCGCAACGCACTCCAGCGGCAGTTGAAGGATGCTTCTAGTTCGTAATTACACAGTTTACTCAACGAGCGCGCGTAAAATTCCCACGCTAGCTCTATAAAAACGCACATTTCCTCTATCGTCCACGAAAAGGAAAGTACCATGTCCAATTAGTAAGGACACAGGCTTATAAAAGTTCCATTACAAACAGTGCATTACAAATTTGGAATACTTCTCCGCATAAGATAAACATTATTTCATCATTCTCACATTTTAGTAAAACCTCAAGGTAGGTCTCACTTGACCACTCTTCCTACGCAGCAGCAGGATCTTTGCAACATGTGAACTACGAGGAGTAAAGGAAAAAGGAGCAAAATATCTTCATACAAGTAACACAAGCTGTCCTGTACATTAAGACAATCCAACAAAGTCACCGCTCAAAAAAAGGTGAACTTACATTTACATAACATCAAATATTATAGTATATGCTTATATTAAACTAATAATACAGCATCAGAACCTAATACAAACACGAATGTTGGGAAAAAAATTACGGAAGGGTCAAGACGCGAACCACTGCTTCGCTATAAAACTCTTCAGCTGTCAGTGACTCTACGCATTACGCTAAACCAACACCACAACCTCTACAATTAATCAGGTTATGTTACCCCTTGCTGAAGTCCTTAATCGTAGATATGTTACTAACTGAAATTTAATTACAACAAATTTTACCAGGAACAATACGTTTTGGGTGGATCTTCAATGTGTCGCTGCCTTCAAATAGCCTACTCTCATAATACGCAAGTTACAATAATTCTTTTGCCACGAATATGATGTTTCTCATTATTTTATTGTAACGAATCACACAGTTAACAACGAGTTTTCCTGTGATTCTCAATTTGCTGGTGCTTAGAAACGGCATATATACATATAGGCTTGAAATGAATGCCAATATGGCGCCTCACAACCCTGTACTGAATAGAGACGGAGTGCTTGTGACGTAGGTGGCGTTGTGCCATCTCATTGGTCAACGCTCAGACGCACACTCAGAATATCTGACATGCCAAATACTGCTTTGCACGTTCGGAAAGACTCCCGAACTTGCTGTTCCACGCTATGACATCAGAAACTCGGCACGCTCCACGTTCAACGTTCTGATGTACGGTCCGTGTGCCGACGGCTTTAGTCCATTGAACAGCTATGACAAAGTTGATGTAAATTTCACTGATGAAGGTTTAATTGTTTTGCTAGTTATAACATTCTCACATATAGAGATAAAGATTTAATAATCACATATTCAATGTATAAATGTTAATTATTTTGTTGAGAGTTGAAAGGTATTGAACTTGCTTATTATGTATCACTTGAACCCTGAAAGCAGTGATAAATTAAATGTACAATGGAAAAGGGAGAGGTTGTGTTGTCATTTAAGGAAAAAATCCCAAACTCTCATTTATATAAATTTGTGCATTCTTGTTATGTCACAGCAGAATTTCTAATTAATTTCAGATGATCCTCCCCTAAGAAAAAATGGTTCAAATGGCTCTGAGCACTATGGAACTTAACATCTGTGGTCATCAGTCTCCTAGAACTTAGAACTACTTAAACCTAACTAACCTAAGGACATCACACACATCCATGCCCGAGGCAGGATTCGAACCCGCGACCGTAGCAGTCGCGCGCCTCCCCTAACATTAGCGGTATTACAGGGACAAAATTAATAGCTATGTAGAACATCTGTTTACCACCATGGGATTGAGAAGACAGTAAGATAGGATATCCACTTGTGCGTGATCACAAAATAGCTTTACACACCAACACTTTACACAAAATAACTACACGTTACAAGGTTGGTTGCAGGCTCTCAACTGGCCTCCTTCTAACCAAGATACAGACATCACTGGCACCGACGCAGAACCAGCTTTTATCAAAAAATACAACAAACCTCTACTCTGTGCTCTGAAGTAAGAAACGGTGGTGGTTTGCGATCAATGGAGTGCTCGCTACTGGTCGTCTGGCTCGGAGCTATCCTTGAAGTAACCGATTTGTAACAGTTCGTCGTTTCACTGTGGTGCCAACTGCTGGTCAGATTGCTGCTGCAGATGCAGTACGATGTGCCACAGTCATACGCCGAACACGATGGTCTTACCTCTCTCTTGTGCCATGTGGCTGTCCGGAGCTGGTCTTCTTGTGACCGTACATTCTCGTGACCGCCGCTGCCAGCAGTCATATACAGCGGCTACATTCCTGCCAAGCCTTTCTGCAGTATCGCAGATGGGGCAGCCGGCTTCTAGTAGCCCTCTTACACGACCTCGCTCAAACTCAGTGAGGCGTTTATAATGCGGCTTTGTCGCCTTAACTAACATCAATTCACCACGTCCAGTCTTAAAGGTAACAAACGCTCACGACCGTTACAGCGTTTATTTAAGGGAAACCCGATTCGCATCCTCATAATGGCGCCCCTAGCGCGACTCTTACGGTACTGGCGTGAAATCTGAAAAGACATCTTCCAGATGTAGAAACACGCCTAGCAACTTCCGTCTATGTCGCACAACTCCTTCTTGGTACTGCGATGATTTTTCGTCAGTGTATATTAATTCTTTACATCTACATCTACATCTACATGGATACTCTGCAAATCACATTCAAGTGCCTGGCAGAGGGTTCATCGAACCACCTTCTGAATTCTCTATTATTCCAATCTCGTCTAGCGCGCGGAAAGAATGAACACATATATCTTTCCGCACGAGCTCTGATTTCCCTTATTTTATCCTGGTGATTGTTCCTCCCTATGTAGGTCGGTGTCAACATAAAATTTTCGCATTCGGAGGAGAAAGTTGGTGACTAGAATTTCGTGAGAAGATTCCGTCGCTACGAAAACGCCTTTCCTTTAATGATTTCCAGCCCAAATTCTGTATCATTTCTGTGACACTCTCTCCCATATTTCGCGATAATACAAAACGGGCTGCCTTTCTTTGAACTTTTTCAATGCACTCCGTCAGTCCTATCTGTTAAGGATCCCAAGTGTCCTGCCAATAAAACGCACTCTTTGGTTAGCCTTCCCCACAACATTTTCTGTGTGTTCCTTCTAATTTAAGTTGTTCGTAATTGTAATATCTAGGTATTTAGATGAATTTACGACTTTTTGATTTGACTGATTTATCGTGTAACCGAAGTTTAACGAGTTCCTTTTAGAACTCATGTGGATGACCTCACACTTTTCGTTATTTGGGGTCAACTGCCACTTTCCGCACCATTCAGATATCTTTTCTAAATCGTTTTGCAGTTTGTTTTGATCTTCTGATGACTTTATTAGTCGATAAACGGCAGCGTCATCTGCAAAGAACCGAAGACGGCTGCTCAGATTGTCTTAAAATCGCTTATATAGATAAGGAACAGCAAAGGGCCTATAACACTACCTTGGGGAACGCCAGAAATCACTTCTGTTTTACTTGATGACTTTCCGTCAGTTACTACAAACTGTGACCTCTCTGACAGGAAATCACAAATCCATTCACATAACTGAGACGATATTCCATAAGCACCCAATTTCACAACGAGCCGCTTGTGTGGTGCAGTGTCAAAAGCCCTCTGGAAATCCAGAAATACGGAATCGATCTGAAATCCCTTGTCAATAGCACTATTTGCAGCATATTTTGCAGATAGTATCCACATTTACCACGGAACATACCTTCAAAAAGTATATTAATGTACGACACATAGTTCAGAAGACTTGACGTCATAAACATTGAGACGTCTGAAAACGAAATTAAAGAGCGAAATTCGATACAGATGCAGGTGAGATATGCGTACAAAAATGAGTGAGATATGTTAAATATATGTAAAATATATGTGACTTTTGCGTACGCGGGCAAAGCCACAGATAAAAAGACACTCCTAAACAAATCGATAGATTTCTACCACATACTGTGAGGGTGACAGCCACTAACTTCGTAATGGAGAGTGGGTAATAACTTGGAGAGTAAAGGGTGTGGAGCAGAGAGGGGGAAGGAGAAGATGGACTAATAGAAGACTGGAATAAACGCATACCCGGGTAACACTGGGTACTCAGGTAGTAAGAAATATATTGAACTTCTGTTATAGGACAGGCTAAGTCTGAAAAGTGTTACAAGTTACAACACTCTTCTCTGTTTCCGCAAGTTTCCAGTGTAAAATAAAGAGTATATCAACGGATAATAATGTATGAAAGAAAATTTTATTTGTTTGCTTCACTAACATTCCACAGAGTATTGTTCTGGATTGAATAATTTAATTTGATGTAATTCATTTAACAGTTAACTTGAAAGTTATTGGTTATTCAGGTACATCATTCTAATAATCTACTACCTGAAACTTAAATGAGATTTTAATGCGATTTTTCGATTTCTTTTGAAATGGAGAGGGCTATGGGGCACGACTTTCGCTTTTCCTATGAAGCCCAAATAATATACAATTCATTGTTTTCGTGCAGTGGGGCTAAACTAGAGGATAGCACAAAGAAAAAAGGAAAAAAAATTGGTAAAGAACAGCCACACTAGCTTGGGGCTAGTTGAAAAAGAGAGAGAGGGAGATATGTACGTGAATCTGATAAACCCCTTCTCTCAACGACTTCTCTCCTTCATATCTCTTCTGTGTTACCACAGAGGTCAGTGACGCGCCACTGAGCTCGTTTGTACTAAGACTGCAGAACGCGCGAGTTGCCTATTTGCTTCCACCGCCCTGAGTGGAATGCATAAGTTCTAATTAATGTTCACCAACCTGCAGTCTTCTATAGTTGTTGTCCCCTGCGCAGAAAACTGCACGTAGGTCGCGAATCCGTTATTTTGAGGCTGTAATAAGCTCTTAGCGAGGAACTGATATTTTAGACATCATTAAATTTCCAATTACTTTGTTTATACCGGATACCACTCGCTTTTTGTTAGCAGCACACGAGAAACTGCACAATTACATTGCACTTCAGAGTCACCAATCATTTCCACTCTTCAACAAAATAATTAACCGCGTATTTCCGTAATTACTACCACACCGTTCTCAACTACATGTACAAATAACCAGAAACTGCTTAAGTTTTAACTGACGTCGACCGTGGCAGACAACATGTCTGTTCTCCAAGACTGCTCAGCCAGCTCTCACATTTACAAACCAAACATTTCTAATAAAGTCTTAACTGACAGCGACTGCGGCAGACAGCATGTCCGTCCTCCGAGATTGCCGAAGCAGCTCTCATCTTATAGCCGAACCACTTCGTCCGCCATCCAAGTTAGGCACGATCCGAAGATCACCGAAATGCTTCGTCTGCCTTTTCGTTTAGCAGTTGTTTATTGTTCTGCTGGTTATCAGTACTTGTGAAATAACAGAATAACAGAACGCTGTTGAGAGATGCTTGAATTTGAAATGCAAGTAAATACGCTGTTTAGTTTTTGTAATATTAATAACAGAAAACTATCATTTTGGAGCGCAACTTCCTAACGCAGCAGCCAATCGCGGAGAAGGACCACAGTTTAGGCGATCTTTCTCACGATACTCACACGGAACAAATCATCTCTCTCTGGTACCTCATACCACATTACGTCATCTTGCCACTGCTCCCTTCTGAACTGCTCTAAGAAGGGCTTCTTGTAGCCAAATATGATGTATATAAAGCCAGGAATATTACAAGCCGACCAGTGGCAGTGTGGAGTATAAATGGAGCGTTCGTTGGTTTTAACGTTTCCACTCCCAGCCTTGCTTCAGCTTTCATCAGCTAAATACGGTTGTTTCACAGTAGTCGTGTCTGTGCTATTTAGGTCTCTTCTCTACTCTGATTGCTGACTCAAAGTGATTTTAGAAAGAGCTTAATATAAGTTCTTCGAATTACATAAATCATCCAAGCCTGTGGAAAATCGTAAATCGCTAAAATAGTTACGTTCCACTGCTTTTACGTACTGTACTGTATACTTGAAGATGCAGATGTAATTGCAAACCAGTACATCATGTTTTTAGTTACTTGCTTAACTGACGAAAACAATGGTGGACGTTGCCGAAAGCTCGGATTTTTTCTTTCTGTAATGCATATTTGAAATGACAAGTTCACAGGCAAAAATTCAGACAGTTGTGTCTACTATCTACGAATAATCGAATATGTGAATAAAGCTTAATTCACGTGGCACTGTTGCTTCATGGCAATCATTTCTTACTTTCTACTTGCATTTTTGGATATGAAACATAGTTAATCTTGTATTTATGTTCGTAAGTGATATACAAAGTAATGAATTGTTATGTGTAGAGTGTACAATTGGGTGCAAACACAAATGTGACGGGTGTCTGTAGAGCGCAGGTGCCTAGAATACTTTACAAAACAAAAGAGCGAGGTGAAATATTTTCAGTTCTGACAGACAACGGATGTTAATCCAAAAGCAAACCATTTTGTTGTAAAACACATGTATGTTGACGTAAAGAAAGCTGAAAATTCGTATGCAATATCGAGCCGTGTTGGCTTACTCTTATTTATCACGCTTCCCCGCTGAAAATACATATGTCCGGAAAGAGCTGACATATTATACGTAATTTAGTGCGTGTTCGTTCTGCCGTCCTTTTTAATTTCTAGTAACTACGTTTCGTCGCAAAGGTATTGCTCATTTTATTCTTGTCGTTCTCTATGATTTGTCTCAACTCATATTGAGGTAGAGAATGAAATCAAGTTCTACGCAGCAGACACTCGAGCACAAAGTGCGGTTCACCTAAAATCCGCGAGCACGCAAACGTTGCGCACAGGGCATAAAAGTATTAGGGCAGAGGAAAACAAAGTGAAGCACCGTCGGCTGGGCGAAGAGACAGCTTTCACGGATTGTGCGAGCCGGCCTCAGTCGGCTTGGCGAGACGGTCCGCGCGGGAAAGTGCCGTGGGATAATTACCAATTAACCAGCGGCTCCCGCCTTATTTCTCCCCGCTACTCCTTACTCTGCTTTCCCTACCCAGTTACTGCTAGAAGTCATTTCGGAGAGAAAATAAAATCGGTTAACGCAAGAATGCGTCTACGTCGGCGAAAGAGACAGGACACGTTTGTACAGGGCACAGAAATTGCACATTGACGGAATCGTTGACAGCTACACGAATTGTAGCTTCACATACAGCAAAATAGCCGGCCACTGTTGTCTGGCAATGTTTGCGGAAATAGATTTCCGAGACAGAAGTGTTTATCGCACGTCACAGTACTGCTGGACGAAAGCCACCTACTGCAAAATTTTGGATTTCACACGGAAAAAGTTAGCCAGCAAAAGACAGACTTGGGCTTTGTCAATGCGTCCTTTTCTAAGTAAACTACCTGTTTCCGAAACTGTAGGTCGTGAACTAATGCTGCGTACATTCCTCTTCCAACATGTTGAAACACGATCTTGGATACGTCCTTAAACCACTGGTTGAAAATTTAGAAGACCAATATCATTATCAAAGACGGTACACCATTTTACAACCAGAGTGATGATAACTTTTCGGTTTTGGCTCCTGGTCATTCTCACAGATGTTTGGTGTACCTCTTCAGAGCGCATTTCTCATCGATATACCTCTTGGTCCCATACGTTTGCCACGCTCTGGTGGAAGGGCTCAACTAATTCATTAAGGCAGTCCGAAATAAAAATCAAATCGTTATGTTCATATTTTACTGTAGTTCAACAGTACTGTGAGAGAACTATGTATTTCATAAATGTGATACATTTGGCCGGCCGAAGTGGCCGTGCGGTTCTAGGCGCTGCAGTCTGGAACCGCGAGACCGCTACGGTCCCTGGTTCGAACCCTGCCTCGGGCATGGATGTGTGTGATGTCCTTAGGTTAGTTAGGTTTAAGTAGTTCTAAGTTCTAGGGGACTAATGACCTCAGAAGTTGAGTCCCATAGTGCTCAGAGCCAATGTGATACATTTGTGACCAAACTTATGGGACGTGGAAAGTAATGAAAGTTATTTAAAGACAGTAATGAAAAAAAGTTGGCAAACACACGTGAGGAAGCTAAAAGCTGTCTTAATAACGCAGATCGTCTTCTACTACGATGGTGGCAGCAAGAATGTCATTTCTCAGATCCTTAGAAGCTTGAATCTCAGTTACGAAATTCATGGTTCTTCCGTTGCCCACATCTACATTTTGTAGACAACAAACAAATCGAGTACCTTTACGAACTACCATACTGAAAAGTATCCGAACGACCTCAGTTGTGTTCCGCCTGATTTGTATGCAACCCACCGTGACAGTACAGTTACATATCGCTTTGCGATAATAAGTAAATTTCGCAAATGTATTTTGTTAACTTTGCTGCAGGGAAGTACATAGGTAGTAGCTTCTGGAGTAAGATGTTGAATTTCTATCTCCTGAGGGAGATCTGAAAGGATGAGTCGCGAGAAACCTGGGTGTTCTTGGCATTCTGAATACGGGACGGCTTAGAACTCCCCCCCTCCCCCCCCCCCTCCTTACGGCTTCTGGTTCGTAGAACTGCTCGGCCACAAACTGGTCGGGTTCCATTGTCCGCTGGGAAACATGAGCCTTAGAAGTTACAGTATAGCGACCACGGATCTCCAGAATATTACTGGCTTGAAGAAACTGCTCATCTTGTAGGCTGATCCAAATGCGCGACACCGCAAGTTTTCTATGAATCTTACATTCTGGATGTTGTCAGCCAATCAGATGGGTCTTCGGTATAGGTGTTGCGGCGTGAATGTCTGAAGCAGTGAGTAGCGACATAGTAAATATAGTGTACCAACATTTGGTAAGTTAATGTACATATACTGAAGAGCAAAAGAAACTGGTACACCTGTCTAATATCGTGTGGGCCCCCAAGAGCACGCAGAAGTGTCGCAACACATTGTGGCATGGACTCGACTAATGTCTGAACCAGTACTGGAAGAAAACTGACACCATAAATCCTGCAAGGCTGTCCATAAATTCGTAAGGGTACGAGGGGGTGGAGATCTCTTCTGAACAGCACGTTGCAAGGCATCACATATATGCTCAATAATGTTCAAGTCTAGAGAGAATGGTGGCCGCCGGAAGCGTTTAAACTCCTGGAGCCACTCTGTAGCACCTGTGGACGTGTGGGGTGTCGGATTGTCCTATCGCATTGTCCTGGTGGAACTGCCCAAGGCAGTCGGAATGCACAGTGCACATGAATGGATACAGGTGATCAGACAGCACGCTTATGTACGTGTCACCTGTCAGAGTCGTATGTAGACGTATTAGGGGCCCCATGTCACTCCAACTGCACATGCCCCTCACCATTACGGAGCCTCTACCAGCTTGAACTGTCCCCTGCTGACATGCAGGCTCCATGGATTCGTGAAGTTGTCTCCATACCCGTACATGTCCATCCGCTCTATATAATACGAAACGAGACTCGTCCAACCATGCAACATATTTGCAGTCATCAACAGTCCAGTGTCGGTGTTGACGGGTCTAGGCGAGGCGTAAAGCTATGTGACGTGCAGTCATGAAGGGTACACGAGGGTACTCGTGTGCCACACGAGTAGGCGTTCGGCTCCGAAAATCCATATCGATGACGTTTCGTTGAATGGTTCGCACACTGACAATTTTTGATGGCCCAGCACTGAAATCTGCAGCAGTTTGCAGAAGGGTTGCGCTTATGTCACGTTGAACGCTTGTCTTCAATCGTCGTTGGTCCAGTTCTTGCATGATATTTTTCCGCCGGCCGCTGGTGGCCGAGCGGTTCTGGTGCTACAGTCTGGAACCGCGCGACCGCTACGGTCGCAGGTTCGAATCCTGCCTCGGGCATGCATGTGTGTGTTGTCCTTAGGTTAGTTAGGTTTAAGTAGTTCTAAGTTCTAGGGGACTTATGACCTCAGCAGTTGAGTCCCATAGTGCTCAGAGCCATTTGAACCATTTTTGATATTTTTCCGGCCGCAACGATGTCGGAGATTTAATGTTTTTCTAGGTACCTAATATTCACGGTACACTCGTGAAATGGTCTTACGGGAAAAATCCCCACTTCATCGTTACCTCGGAGGTGCTGTGTCCCATCGTTCCGACGTTTAAACTCACTTAAATGTTGATAACCTGCCATTGTAGCAGCAGTAACTGATCTAACAACTGCGCCAGTCACTTCTCTTATACACGCGTTGCCGAACGCAGCACCATCTTCTGTCTGTTTACATCGCTCTGTATTTGAATACGCGAGCCTATACCAGTTTCTTTGGCGCTTCAGTGTACATTAAGTGATGGAGAAGAAGTTTTGGCAACGTTTCTCTGAGTTTCAGCGCGTTGAGAGAAATTCTTGCTCGTCATTGTGGCGGAAGTTGTGCATCCTCCCTTGCAAGCCGTGCGTTTCAGGGAGCGGAGAGGAATTTAAGAAAGACCAGACGCGTGGCCATGAAGTCATACTGAGGGAGAGGCGCCTGGTCGCAGCCTGGCCCAGTTTTGCAGTCATTTGAGTTGGTGTCGCCTTTTTAGTTTTAGCGATGCCTTTGCTCTGAGCAGCTCACAGTTCTATTCCGCAGTTTGTGCTGCTTCTTCAGTAATTTCACTTATTTGGATCCTCGATCCGTTTTCTAACTAGTGTTTGCAGGTGGCACAGATTTGTAAAGCCAATCACAGTGGTGTAGCTATCTTCCATATCGTTTCAGGTATCTCCCGGTTATTAATAGTACAGGTTTTCTGAAGTTCGTAGTGATAGGCGGCAAATCATCGAGTAAAACTGAAGTGATATCAGGTGTTCCCCAGGGAAGCGTCCTGGGACCTCTGCTGTTCCTAATCTATATAAATGACCTAGGTGACAACCTGAGCAGTTCTCTTAGGTTGTTCGCAGACGATGCAGTAATTTACCGTCTAGTAAGGTCATCCGAAGACCAGTATCAGTTGCAAAGCGATTTAGAAAAGATTGCTGTATGGTGTGGCAGGTGGCAGTTGACGCTAAATAACGAAAAGTGTGAAGTGATCCACATGAGTTCCAAAAGAAATCCGTTGGAATTCGATTACTCGAAAAATAGTACAATTCTCAAGGCTGTCAATTCAACTAAGTACCTGGGTGTTAAAATTACGAACAACTTCAGTTGGAAAGACCACATAGATAATATTGTGGGGAAGGCGAGCCAAAGGTTGCGTTACATTGGCAGGACACTCAGAAGATGAAACAAGTCCACTAAAGAGACAGCTTACACTACACTCGTTCGTCCTCTGTTAGAACATTGCTGCGCGGTGTGGGATCCTTACCAGGTGGGATTGACAGAGAACATCAAAAGGGTGCAAAAAAAGGCAGCTCGCTTTGTATTATCACGTAATAGGGGAGAGAGTGTGGCAGATATGATACGCGAGTTGGGATGGAAGTCATTAAAGCAAAGACGTTTTTCGTCGCGGCGAGATCTATTTACGAAATTTCAGTCACCAACTTTCTCTTCCGGATGCGAAAATACTTTGTTGAGCCCAGCCTACATAGGTAGGAATGATCATCAAAATAAAATAAGAGAAATCAGAGCTCGAACAGAAAGGTTTAGGTGTTCGTTTTTCCCGCGCGCTGTTCGGGAATGGAATGGTAGAGAGATAGATACGATTGTGGTTCGATGAACCCTCTGCCAAGCACTTAAATGTGAATTGCAGAGTAATCATGTAGATGCAGATGTAGATGTAGAATTGAACTTCATTCAAGCAATCATGTACTGTATTTTTGAGCACATCAACGTGAATTCCATTGTGGAACTGAATTTGGTAAACTAATTCTGAAGTAATACAACTTTCTGTAAGCTTCAAATAAGCAATGGTCAGTGTAATAAATACGTGATATATTTTCACTTTTTGTTAAAACAACTAATTGCCATTCATCCAATTGTGATACAAATTAGAGAAAATAGACTAATAGTTTAAAAGCTTAGGATTGTGTTCCTTTCTTGTCCCACAACAGTTCAGATGAAGCCACCCTTATCAAAATATAAATTTGAACGATTTCTTTTGCGTAACTGATTTGTGCTCTCACTGTGGGGGCTTTCCATTATAAAACAGGCGCCTCTGCTTTGAACATTTAATATATGTGGTAGGAAATTTACTTCATTTGCGTTACTGCTGATTAACGAGAAATGGTATCATTCGTATTTACCATAGTACTGAGGTCACAGAGGATTATAGCTACTGTAATTATAAATAGCTTGTATAACGATTCTGTGCGTTGAGTATGTAAGTGTGGTAGGCAGTTTCCACACTCCACGATCGAGCCCCAGCACGTCAAGCTCACACACAGAAAAAGAGAGACAAACATCTTATCACATATCGTAACCATAATAACGCAAATATCAAAAGAACACGTTATTAGAGATGACACAGCCTTTAACGCATGGAAACTAAAATTCGTTACAATAAATGACTTCTCATAAAGCAAGTTTCAACTTGAAATTACACGATGAAAATTTTTGTACTGGACTGGGACCTGTGATTCAAGCCCAGCGATACTGTCCGTGCTAACTAACCACGAAAGAACGCAAATATGGTTTCAGTCACAAATAACAAAGCGTGCGCATGTTTAAGCTTGAATTGTATAAAGAGGTGGAGCCCCTCCACGCCCACACCGGCATGGTAGCCAACACATAAAGTCTACTGCCATCTCTGCATAAGGGTTAGTGTTCACTAAAGTGAGGCATCGCAGGATGTGGGTACTGCGATGTTTGCGTACGTCTGGTTAAGGTTAACCATTAATACGCGCTCATCTGGAGATAGATTGGGTCAAAAGTTGAAAACGGAGGACAGGGGTTTGAAGGGCAGAGTGTAACGTCCCCCTTCCCTTCTATCGACAATGTTAGAAATATATGACCGTGTAAGCATGTGCCTAAACAACTGGAATAAAATTTTGAAAAGGCTATCGTTCCGAAGGTTCAATATGAAGTCGATAAATGAGGGGGAGGTTAACAACAAGATGCCTTCTAGGACAACTTATTCCGCCTACTTAATTACTGTAAAATTTAGTATGGTTGATCGAAAGGTTTGTGCTATCATTCACGTACTGTGCCAACGAGAAGGGGTACCACGTGGATCGGAACAGAATATTAAGCGTTACTGAAATAATTATAGCTAAAAGAAATACGGTCGCCAGCCCAATTGGGCAAAATTTTTGTTCGGCAGGTGAAGTAATGAGCCGAACAGTCAATGTCAAGAATTACTCGAACACGCGCGGCAACAGAGGGCTGCACGCACGTTACCAAAAGCAATTGAAACATTTACGTAATAAAGCGAGAAAGAAAATAGTTTGCACTCGAAATATAATTAACTAATAGAGCTGAAATTTTGAAAACATACAAGATAACACTTAGATTAATGGTTACTTACTGTTGTTAGTGACAATGGCGCTACCTCACAATAACGTCTACCGTTTTCATATGAATTATGGAAAGTTGCAAAAAAATAATTAAAAGAAACTCTATTGACTTCTGAACAGGGAAGCAGATTATTATATTTTAGCACGACTGCAACTCAAAATGTGAACCAGAACTTTACTAACAACAAATTATAATAATCACTGATGTTTGCACTCACTCATTAATTCTAGTTAGTGCTTTTGTTCATAGTGCCAGGAATCATTTTAATTTGATTAGTTGATTTACTATTTGCAACAATTAGATCGCCTCAGATTAAAGTCCAAATTTAAAGTTAGTGAGACTGAAATTACTGAATGCAAATCTTTAATCTAAATGAATCATTTAGTTCAGAAGCAAAATTAACTGGCTCTGCAATTTTCACTTTTTATAAACGGTACTCGGATTATTGTAACAATAGGACAGGACAGGAACCTACTTGGTTAATGATTTTAGATGAATCACGGGTAAACAGTTTTGATTAAACTATGGTAATTATTCACTCGCAAAACACCACAAAGCTGAGTAACGCCGTTACAAAACTAGTAGACAATAAGCTGTGATGCAGCAATCTTACTTCAGTCCATTCTCGCCGTGACGAAGTTGCTGACGACGAGACTGCTGCCGGCTCCTTTCCATGATAATTAGCGAGCACGGGAGTTACTGGCAATGATATTGGTGTGGCGGGTTCTTGATGTTGTTGCAGCCAATATTTCCACCGCCCACGCTCATCACTTGTCACGTGCCGCTAAACAATCTCTCCTCCAGTACAGTGCACGCCATCCATGCGTCCGCACTTCACCAAGTCTCACACCAGAGTCCTCTCTGTGTGTAGCGCGCGCTCTGTCGTAACATCCTCCCGCGTCCAGAGACGCCGCTACTCCGACGATACTTATTCGTTGACAAAAACCTAACGTTTCCCTAACATTCCCTCAGCGATTACTCTGCCATATTTAGATAATGTACATAATAGATTATACGAGGTGCATTCAAGTTCTAAGGCCTCCGATTTTTTTTCTCCGGAACGGAAAGAGATAGAAACATGCGCATTGTTTTAAAATGAGGCCTCGTTCATTGTCAATACGTCCCAGAGATGGCAGCACCGTACGCCGTACGGCAGATGGAATTTTACCGCCAGCGGCGAGAATGAGAACTGTTTTAAATACTTAAAATGGCGACGTTTTCCTTACTTGAACAGCGTGCAATCATTCGTTTTCTGAATTTGCGTGGTGTGAAACCAATTGAAATTCATCGACAGTTGAAGGAGACATGTGGTGATGGAGTTATGGATGTGTCTAAAGTGCGTTCGTGGGTGCGACAGTTTAATGAAGGCAGAACATCGTGTGACAACAAACCGAAACAACCTCGGGCTCGCACAAGCTGGTTTGACGACATGATCGAGAAAGTGGAGATAATTGTTTTGGGGGATCGCCGAATGACTGTTGAACAGATCGCCTCCAGAGTTGGCATTTCTGTGGGTGCTGTGCACACAATCCTGCATGACGACCTGAAAATGCGAAAAGTGTCATCCAGGTGGGTGCCACGAATGCTGACGGACGACCACATGGCTGCCCGTGTGGCATGTTGCCAAGCAATGTTGACGCGCAACGACAGCAGGAATGCGACTTTCTTTTCGTCGGTTGTGACAATGGATGAGACGTGGATGCCATTTTTCAATCCAGAAACAAAGCGCCAGTCAGCTCAATGGAAGCACACAGATTCACCGCCACCAAAAAACTTTCGGGTAACCGCCAGTGCTGAAAAAATGATGGTGTCCATGTTCTGGGATAGCGAGGGCGTAATCCTTACCCATTGCGTTCCAAAGGGCACTACGGTTACAGGTGCATCCTACGAAAATGTTTTGAAGAACAAATTCCTTCCTGCACGTGTCTTGTTCCACCAAGACATCGCACCCGCACATCGAGCTAACGTTACGCAACAGTTTCTTCGTAATAACAACTTTGAAGTGATTCCTCATGCTCCCTACTCAACTGACCTGGCTCCTAGTGACTTTTGGCTTTTTCCAACAATGAAAGACACTCTCCGTGGCCGCACATTCACCAGCCGTGCTGCTATTGCCTCAGCGATTTTCCAGTGGTCAAAACAGACTCCTAAAGAAGCCTTCGCGGCTGCCATGGAATCATGGCGTCAGTGTTGTGAAAAATGTGTACGTCTGCAGGGCGATTACGTCGAGAAGTAACGCCAGTTTCGTCGATTTCGGGTGAGTAGTTAATTATAAAAAAAATCGGAGGCCTTAGAACTTGAATGCACCTCGTACAGCAAAATAAACAAATTAATTCATACATCGTGTACATATAAATTTACATAAAGATAAAAGCAAGTATATATACAATAATAAATGGTCAAAGAATGGCTCTGAGCACTATGGGACTCAACTGCTGTGGTCATAAGTCCCCTAGAACTTAGAACTACTTAAACCTAACTAACCTAAGGACATCACACACATCCATGCCCGAGGCAGGATTCGAACCTGCGACCGTAGCGGTCGTGCGGTTCCAGACTGTAGCGCCTTTAACCGCTCGGCCACTGCGGCCGGCTAAGAGATCAGTCCGTTACGCTGCTTGCAGCACGATGTGCTGCTGTTCAGGCTGTGAGAGCCTTGGCGCGGGAGGAGGCACAGGTCGTCCATCGGTGTCTAGCGTCGAAGCCAAGCGCTCGTAGATGTGCGGTCGCGTAGCGGCACCACTCCTCACTCGCTGGCTGCGCTGACAGGCTCAGTGACGACCGCGGTTGAGTCTTCCCTGTATTGCGGACGACGTAGCCCAAGCCCTTGAGCGTCTTGATCGCTCTGTTTGCCCACTCGTCGGAGCAAAGGTGCTCGGAACCTACGGGCTTCGGCGTTCCTGCGGCGGCACCCGTGTCTTCGGTGTGTCTGTCGCGCTATGTTTTTCCGCCGGCTGCTCCATAAGGGGAGCGGTGGCAGGTGTCTTCTCTTCTCTTGTGGCTTCCGCACAGATGTCGTGCGCCAGCTGCGAGCGCAATTGCCGCAGTTGGCTGCATGCCTCCTCCGTCACTACAGACGGGGTGGCATTAAAAGCTGCCCTATCTGCGTCCGTGGCGGCTTTGAAGGCCGCAGTCGCCGCCGCGGCCGTAGCCGCCAGCATGGCGCGCATCTCCTGCACTTGCGGCGCCTGCTGTGCTACCGCCGGCGGCCGCTCCCCCGCGCTACTCTGACGCGGTATTCCGGCCGCCTGCGGGCAGAACCGCTATCTTCTCCGCTCTTGGTTGCGTCTTTGTTCGGCGGCGCTTACGGCACCGTCGTCGTTGATTCTACATCATCATCTACATTTACACTCCGCAAGCCGCCCAACGGTGTGTGGCGGAGGGCACTTTACGTGCCACTGTCATTACCTCCCTTTTCTGTTCCAGTCGCGTATGGTTGGCGGGAAGAACGACTACCGGAAACCCTCCGTGCGCGCTCGAATCTCTCTAATTTTACATTCGTGATCTCCTCCGGAGGTATAAGTAGGGGGAAGCAATACATTCCATACCCCATCCAGAAACGCACCCTCTCGAAACCTGGACAGCAAGCTACACCGCGATGCAGAGCGCCTCTCTTGCAGTCTGCCACTCGAGTTTGCTAAACATCTCCGTAACGCTATCACGCTTACCACATAACCCCATGACGAAACGCGCCGCCCTTCTTTGGATCTTCTCTATCTCCTCTGTCAACCCGGCCCGGTACAGATCCCACAACTGATGAGCAATACTCAAGTATAGGTCGAACGAGTGTTTTGTAAGCCACCTCCTTTGTTGATGGACTACATTTTCTAAGGGCTCTCCCAACGAATCTCAACCTGGTACCCGCCTTATCAACAATTAATTTTATATGATCATTCCACTTCAAATCGTTCCGTACGCATACTCTGAGATATTTTACAGAAATAACTGCTACCAATGTTTGTTCTCCTATCACATAATCATGCAATAAAGGATCCTTCTTTCTATGTATTCGCAATACATTACATTTGTCTATGTTAAGGGTTAGTTGCCACTCCCTGCACCAAGTGCTTATCCGCTGCAGATCTTCCTGGATTTCGCTGCAGTTTTCTAATGCTGCAACTTCTCTGTATACTACAGCGTCATCCCCGAAAAGCCGCATGGAACTTCCGACACTATCTAATAGATCATTTATATACACTCCTGGAAATGGAAAAAGAACACATTGACACCGGTGTGTCAGACCCACCATACTTGCTCCGGACACTGCGAGAGGGCTGTACAAGCAATGATCACACGCACAGCACAGCGGACACACCAGGAACCGCGGTGTTGGCCGCCGAATGGCGCTAGCTGCGCAGCATTTGTGCACCGCCGCCGTCAGTGTCAGCCAGTTTGCCGTGGCATACGGAGCTCCATCGCAGTCTTTAACACTGGTAGCATGCCGCGACAGCGTGGACGTGAACCGTATGTGCAGTTGACGGACTTTGAGCGACGGCGTATAGTGGGCATGCGGGAGGCCGGGTGGACGTACCGCCGAATTGCTCAACACGTGGGGCGTGAGGTCTCCACAGTACATCGATGTTGTCGCCAGTGGTCGGCGGAAGGTGCACGTGCCCGTCGACCTGGGACCGGACCGCAGCCACTCACGGATGCACGCCAAGACCGTAGGATCCTACGCAGTGCCGCAGGGGACCGCACCGCCACTTCCCAGCAAATTAGGGACACTGTTGCTCCTGGGGTATCGGCGAGGACCATTCGCAACCGTCTCCATGAAGCTGGGCTACGGTCCCGCACACCGTTAGGCCGTCTTCCGCTCACGCCCCAACATCGTGCAGCCCGCCACCAGTGGTGTCGCGACAGGCGTGAATGGAGGGACGAATGGAGACGTGTCGTCTTCAGCGATGAGAGTCGCTTCTGCCTTGGTGCCAATGATGGTCGTATGCGTGTTTGGCGCCGTGCAGGTGAGCGCCACAATCAGGACTGCATACGACCGAGGCACACAGGGCCAACACCCGGCATCATGGTGTGGGGAGCGATCTCCTACACTGGCCGTACACCACTGGTGATCGTCGAGGGGACACTGAATAGTGCACGGTACATCCAAACCGTCATCGAACCCATCGTTCTACCATTCCTAGACCGGCAAGGGAACTTGCTGTTCCAACAGGACAATGCACGTCCGCATGTATCCCGTGCCACCGAACGTGCTCTAGAAGGTGTAAGTCAACTACCCTGGCCAGCAAGATCTCCGGATCTGTCCCCCATTGAGCATGTTTGGGACTGGATGAAGCGTCGTCTCACGCGGTCTGCACGTCCAGCACGAACGCTGGTCCAACTGAGGCGCCAGGTGGAAATGGCATGGCAAGCCGTTCCACAGGACTACATCCAGCATCTCTACGATCGTCTCCATGGGAGAATAGCAGCCTGCATTGCTGCGAAAGGTGGATATACACTGTACTAGTGCCGACATTGTGCATGCTCTGTTGCCTGTGTCTATGTGCCTGTGGTTCTGTCAGTGTGATCATGTGATGTATCTGACTCCAGGAATGTGTCAATAAAGTTTCCCCTTCCCGGGACAATGAATTCACGGTGTTCTTATTTCAATTTCCAGGAGTGTATATTGTGAAAAGCAATAGTCCCATAACACTCCCCTATGGCACGCCAGAGGTTACTTTAACGTCTGTAGACGTCTCTCCATTGAGTACAAAATGCTGTGTTCTGTTTGCTAAAAACTCTTCAATTCAGCCACACAGCTGGTCTGATATTCCGTAGGCTCTTACTTTGTTTATCAGGCGACAGTGCGGAACTGTATCGAACGCCTTCCGGAAGTGAAGGAAAATGGCATCTACCTGGGAGCCTGTATCTAATATTTTCTGGGTCTCATGAACAAATAAAGCGAGTTGTGTCTCACACGATCGCTGTTTCCGGAATCCATGTTGATTCCTACAGAGTAGGTTCTGGGTTTCCAGAAATGACATGATACGCGAGCAAAAAACATGTTCTAAAATTCTACAACAGATCGATGTCAGAGATATAGGCCTATAGTTTTGCGCATCTGCTCGACGACCCTTCTTGAAGACTGGGACTACCCGTGCTCTTTTCCAATCATTTGGAACCTTCCGTTCCTCTAGAGACTTGCGGTACACGGCTGTTAGAAAGGGGGCAAGTTCTTTCGCGTACTCTGTGTAGAATCGAATTTGTATCCCGTCAGGTCCAGTGGACTTTCCTCTGTTGAGTAATTTCAGTTGCTTTTCTATTCCTTGGACACTTATTTCGATGTCAGCCATTTCGTTCGTGCGGTGATTTAGAGAAGGAATTGCAGTGCGGTCTTCCTCTGTGAAACAGCTTTGGAAAAAGGTGTTTAGTATTTCAGCTTTAGGCGTGTCATCCTCTGTTTCAATGCCATCATCATCCCAGAGTGTCTGGATATGCTGTTTCGTTCCACTTACTGATTTAACGTAAGACCAGAACTTCCTAGGACTTTCTGTCAAGTCGGTACATAGAATTTTACTTTCGAATTCACTGAACGCTTCACGCATAGCCCTCCTGACGCTAACTTTGACATCGTTTAGCTTCTGTTTGTCTGAGAGGTTTTGGCTGCGTTTAAACTTGCAGTGAAGCTCTCTTTGTTTTCGCAGTAGTTTCCTAACTTTCTTGTTGAACCACGGTGGGTTTTTCCCGTCCCTCACAGTTTTACTCGGCACGTACCTGTCTAAAACGCATTCTGAGTTTGCTTGAAGTGACGTGGCGTAACTTTTTCTTTTGAACAGGGATTCGAGCCCAGTGCCTAAATAGATTCTTAACTAAACACAATCAACTGTAAGATATCGACTTTTTCAGCGGCAGCGAGATGACTGAAATGGAAATAACGTGACGAAAATTTCTGTGCTGAGTTGGAATCGAACACTGCATGTACCACGTTATTCACTGCACACGAAGAGTCGTTGACTTTCGAATCCTATTTCACCAGCAACTAGGAGTGGCATGTTTCGACCTGAAATGATGCAACGAAAAGTTTGTATCGGACTGGGAATCGAAACAGGCATCACTCGTTATTGTTGACAACGCAGGGAGAGGCGTTAAAAATAAGAATTAATTTTCACCTATGGTTTGCCATGCACTACAACTTGAAATGGCACGATGAAAACTTTTGTACCCAAACACGTGCGTTCCGTGGTGACCCTGAGGAGTTTCGAATCTTGAGGAAACAACGAAACGACAGAATTATATAGCGCCAAATGGGTCAGATATGGCAAAAGGGGAGTTCTGAGATCGAATCCCAACCCAGCACCAAGATTTTCAACATCACAAGGTCAAATAAAATTTTAAGTAAGTGCCCTGTGACAATACATAATGATTAGCTCTTACATGAAACAAAATATCTCGTGTCATAAAACTTATTGGTGACAGAGTTAAAACTTACTGTGACTTCCACCTTTGTCCTGGATCAACCTACACCGACAGTTCTACAGTAGGTATCGAATGGGTATCATGCTTTATGTGTCTTTGGAACCACGATGCAACCCTACGTTGTCAACTGGCATTACCAGAGGTGAAGTGAGTCTGATCGTGTTTCGTGAAAAAGTTGCCTGATGTGTGAATCGAACTAAGACCATACGCGTACAAAGCTAGAGAACCACTCCCACAGAGCACCGAGGAACAAAGAGCACTGCTTAATGATTTTGTCGTAAGGGTGCTCCACGCTGGATAAGAATCTGATCCCCTGGAGGTTGATTACAGCCTATTCAAAGTATTCATTTACTTCAGTTAAAACTTCCGGGCTGAGAGGCCGTGGTCGATGTATAAAATTACCACCTGACGTTTCGTCTCCATCTGCGGGAGACATCTTCTGAGGTCGTCCGGCTACTGCCACTGAGGCTCCAGGTACTCTCGCATTTATAGAGCGCATAGAGGGCACCACCATTCGTCACGTGATGCCGATGGTATGCCTATCTTTGGAAGGCGTCATCATTCTCGATTAAGAGTAATCGATTGTCATTCTGCTGGCGCAACGTCGACATCCATATTTTGTCCAACTTTAAAACTTCCTCTTTTCTATTGAAACTGTTGTGGTGCTTGTGAATTTCTATTGCTTCTCCATACATGCGCGTGTGATAATGGGATGTTCGTGCTAGAACGCTTCTCTCATTAAATTTAATTTCATGATTCCCATCTCGAAAAACATGCTCAGCTACGGCCGGTTTTTCGATGTGTCCTAAGCGACAGTTTCTTTTATGTTCGGCTAAGCGGGTGTTTACACTTCTTTTCGTTGTTACAATATATACTTGTCCACAACTGCATGGAATTTTGTATACCCCAGTTGTTGCTAGGGGATGTCGGGCGTCTTTTGCAGTTCTTAAATGTTCCTTAATCTTCTTGGTGGGTCTGAAGATTGTTTCGATCCCATACTTGGCCAGAACTTTCCCGACACAGTCCGTAACCTTATCAATAAACGGTAGGAAAACTTTTCCAGTAGGTGTCCGTTGTTGCTCTGGACTTCTGGCTTCTTTTCTTCTTTGATGGAGGGCTCGATCAATTTCCTTACTTGTATATCCGTTTTTGATGAGGGCTGACCGTAGGTGATTCAGTTCATCTTGTAAGTAAGCCGGCTCGCAGATTTTGTTGGCTCTGTCCACCAAGGTTTTAATGACACCTCTTTTTTGCCTAGGATGATGGTTAGATTCCTTGTGGAGGTATCGATCCGTGTGAGTGTTCTTTCTTTCTATATGCCTTGTGGCCCAGCGTCCCATCCACCCGTTTAATTACCGACACATCCAGGAAATTGAGTTGACCATTGCTCTCTTTCTCCATCGTGAACTGTATCTTCGAGTTAATGCTGTTCAGGTGCACCAAGAAGACATCCAACTCTTCTTCACCATGAGTCCACACTACAAATGTGTCATCAACATAGCGGTACCATTTAGCAGGCTTTTTTCTGGCAGTCTGCAGCACTCGCTGTTCGAAGATCTCCATAAATAAATTGGCAACAGCTGGGCTGAGAGGGCTTCCCATCGCTACCCCGTCGATCTGTTCGTAAAACTCGTTGTTATACTGGAAATAAGTTGTCGTCAGGCAGTGTTTAAATAAAGCCACTATGTCAGTCGTAAAAATATCTGCATCATGCAGCCTATTGCGCACAGTCATGCCCAAGGCAGGATTCGAACCTGCGACCGTAGCGGTCACGCGGTTCCAGACCGTAGCGTCCAGAACCGCTCGGCCACACTGGCCGGCACGAAAATGCACTTTAAACTTGGATTGATGACATCTTTATCTCCTAACCAGTACCTTCCTATGGGGGAGGGGGGGGGGGTGAAATACAGAAACTGCCTCTTTTCATCATCATCATCATCATCATCATACAACACAAACAAAACTCTGCATTGTAGACTCATCTGTTACATTCGCCTTCACTCCATAAATACACGTGCGACACAACTCTCACATATCCGCAAGGAAAGGGGCTAATAAGCGCGTAGGAAGAACGTCCGTACTGGAAGACGGGTGACCCGACCGAGTGGGATATCCTAGCCAACAATGCAGTGCGACATTTACATTCTTTACCGCTCGGATTACGTGACTTAGCACTGTAGCTCTGTCGATGTGAGAAAGCGGAAGCAAGGCTGAGAGTGAGAAGGAAGCACATACAGACGAGGACAAAGGCAGACATGGCCCAGCTATATGAAATATTGTCCACCCTTGTTCGACAACGCCGGAAAAACCTCGGCCACACCTCGGCAACTACGAGGTCGTTCTGAAAATAGTGTCTGCGAATTTTTTGTGCGAAAACTCTTAAGGCTTCTTAAATAAAGGAAACGTTATCAACAGTCTACATCCTTATTCTCACGCCACTGAGCGAGATGGTGCAGTGGTTAGCTCACGGGACTCGCACTCGGGAGGACGACGGTTCACACCTAGTCCAGCTACCGAGGTTTAAGTTTTGCACAATTTCACTAAAGGAAAATGCCAGGCAGGTTCCTTAGAAAGGGCACGGCCGATTTCCTTCCCCATCCTTGACACAAACAGAGCTCGCGTTCTGTCTCTAACGATTTCGATGTGGACGGGACGTTAAACCCAAGCTTCCTTCCTTTCTATTCCTCATGTCCACACATTCATTTCTCTCATTTCTCAACATAGTTGCCCTGGTGACCAACATATTTCTCCCAACGAGAGATTAGTTTGTCGCCACCGCCGCTGTAGAGTGCTTGACTTTCTTGACGGAGCCACAACTTCGCGGCTGCATGCACCGATTCGTCACTGCCAAAGTGAAGTCCTCGAGGGTGCTCTTTAAGTTTTGGGAACAGATGAAAATCGGATGGCACCAAGTCGGGACTGTATGGAGGATAATGGATAACAGTGACCCCAAGGCATCGGATTGTTGCAGATGTCGCAATCTGGTGCATCGGTATGATTATTGCCTCAGTGCTCGCGGTTATTTTGCCTGATTGGCATATCGATTCCGGACTGTACGGCCTTCTAACGGGAAGTTCTTGATCACCCCTTATATATGTTTCTGCAGCCCTGCATTTTCGTCTAAACATTCCCACTCAGCTATTTTGCTCTTCGTGTAAATCTTTAGTTTTTATACCCCTGTTTCCTTTCACGTGATTCATTTGCTGCATATTTATAGTTTCTCCAGTCATCTATTAAATTCAATATCTCTTGTGTTATCGCCGGCCGCGGTAGCCGAGCGGTTCTAGGAGCTTTAGTCCGGAACCGCGCTGCTGCTACGATCGCAGGTTCGAATCCTGCCTCGGGCATGGATGTGTGTGATGTCCTTAGGTTAGTTAGATTTAAGTAGTTCTAAGTTCTAGGGGAATGATGACCTAAGATGTTAAGTCCCATAGTTCTCAGAGCCATTTGAACCATTTTCTTGTGTTATACAAAGGTTTATACTATACCTTGCCTTTTCGTAACGGGAGAGTTCAGTAAGTAATGCACCACATTTTTTTCGCGGCCAGTTTCTGTTAAAATATTCGAAATTTGTTGTGGGATATCGGGGAATATCCGCTTAAGCCCATATAGTCACGTGATGTTCCTATAGGCAGCGGCGATTTACGTAGCCTTCAAAATGGCGTCTGTAACGAAGGTGTGTTCCAATCAGAGAGCAGGCATTGAGTTTCTTTTGGCGGAAAAGCAGAGCATCGCAGATATTCATAGGCGCTTGTCGAATGTCTTCGAACACTTGGCAGCGAACAAAATCACGGTAAGTCGTTTGGCGAGGCCTCTGTCATTGCAACAAGGTCGCGCAAACCTGTCCGATCTCCCGAGTACCGGCCGGCATCAAACAGCTGTGACGCCTGCTATGGTGGAGCGTGTTGACATTCTCATTCGAGGTGATCGATGGATCACAATGGTTGCCTCGCCACCCTATTCCCAGGACCTCGCACCTTCCGACTTCCATCTGTTTGTCCCAGTAAAGGATGCAATCCGCAGGAAGCAATACGTGGATAATGGGGAGGTTATTGATGCAGCAAGACGTTGACTGCGACGTCGACCAGTAGGTGGTACAATGTGGGCATATAGGCCGTCCTAGTAAGGTGGTGTAGGTCCCTCGCACTGAACGGAGATAGGGAGAAATGATCCTCATGATAAAATAAGAGAAATCAAGGCTCGCACAGAAAAATTTAAGTGCTCGTTTTTCCCGCGTGCTGTTCGAAAGTCGAATGGTAGAGGGACAGTTTGAAGGTGGTTCATTGAACCCTCTGCCAGGCCCTTTATTGTGAATAGCAGAGTAATCAGATAGATTTAGATGTATATGTGTTGAATAAGATGGTGTATTGGAATCCTGAATGAAGCCAACCTACTTTCAGAGAAAATGTGTTGAAGTACTTATTGAGCGCACTTCTTAGATTCTGTCTATAAGCGATACTTGCGTTAACATTATTAGTAACTCACATTGATACTAAAAGACACTGAGAGATTTTTTTAGAGTAAATTTATAAGTGAAAAATGATGGTTAGCTGCACGATCTTCCCTCGTTCAAAATGGCTCTGAGCACTATGGGATTTAACATCTGTGGTCATCAGTCCCCTAGAACTTAGAACTACTTAAACCTAACTAACCCAAGGACGTCACACACATCCATGCCCGAGGCAGGATTCGAACCTGCGACCGTAGCAGTCGCGCGGTTCCGGACCGCGCGCCTAGAACCGCTAGACCACCGCGGCCGGCTCTTCCCTCGTATTTGATCGTCTGCTGCCTTCACAATTTCGTCTCTGAAAGCTACCCATTCATCATTTGCTAGTATATACCTTCCCCTATTTCAGTGAAACATCTTCTAATGCTCACTCTGAAACTCGCTATAATCTCTTAATCTCTCTACTTACCAAATTTCTCATAAACTTAATTCCCTACCATTTCACTGTTTCTTAAGTTTTAACCAACAAATTATGCTTAGAGTTCACATCTGCCTCTGGAGCTGCCTTATAATTGTCACTTCCGGTTCCGAAATCTCTGCCTTGCCATTATACAGGGTGATTCAAGAAGATATGCAAACATTTCAATATGTTATTCTACAAGTAAAAGTAAAGAAAATAGTTCATATAAATATAGGTCCGCAAATGTTTAGTTACGCAATCACGGCTAATAAAAGATTTTGCCTGAAATTTAGCAACTTCGCTAATTTCAAGTCATCGCAAAACTGTACGAGGTTAAAGTAAAGCACGATTTCCGTTTATTTTGTTGTTATTGATCTGGTGAATCTAATAAAACATGTCCCAGATGTGTATCTGGAGTAGTTTTCCACAACATCCAGAGAAGCAAAGAAGTAATTTCGTAAAATTTTTAATTTATTACCAAATCAAATGTTCAAATGTGTGTGAAATCTTATGGGACTTATCTGCTAAGGTCATCAGTCCCTAAGCTTACACACTACTTAACCTAAATTATCCTAAGGACAAACACACACACCCATGCCCGAGGGAGGACTCGAACCTCCGCCGGAATCAGCCGCACAGTCCATGACTGCAGCCCCTCGGACAGCTTGGCTAATCCTGCGCGGCAATTTATAACCTACTTGGCCTAATTTGTTTTTAAAATTTCAGACAATTGCACAAAGTTTTCAACAGAAGTTGTAGAGAATTTAATTTTGGAAAAATGATGGTAATAATGTTAACTGAATGTGTCAGATTGTGAGATGAGAAGAACTATGCCCCTTATCTGAAGTCATTAAAGATCACCTAACTCACGTTGAGCGAACAGTAGGGCTGAACAAAAATGACTGACAAGGCACAATGCATCTTGTAGAGGGTATGGTATGGACGTATTGGAATAATTAATGTCGGGTGATGGTTTTAAAGTAATTCACATGACATGAAAACTTCATGGAAACGCGTAGATTTACTGGAGGCTAGTTTATCCCAGGGAAGTATTGAAGTTGACTGTGGCCGGCTGGAGAGCAGCGGAGGGAAGCGACAATAGGCAGCTTAGGGCGGCTCAAGCTCTGAGAAAGTGGTAATGGGGCGCGGCCTCCAGCTGCCTTAAGATGAGTGACAGTGAGTGGGTGGTTTACCCCATGCCGGTGTACCGGGAAGCAGATGGAAAACTTGTACACCTGTTGATAAATGTCCGTCGTCCTGTTTTCAGTGAAACACGCGAGAAAACCGCGCAAAGCTACGGTGGAGCGGTCAACAGAGGCCAAAATATGCGTGTTCGTGACTACAGCAACTTCACGCTGAATTCACGGTCTGCAGAGTCTGAAGTAAATCAGGTGAAGAGCGACGGAATGAAATACGCTGGCCTCTGATGGGAACATAGGACCAAGGAATTTGAAGTACTCTCCTGGGAGTCAGAATTGTGGAAAATTTGGTGTTTTGTGCAGACGCTAACCTTGATGGGTGGCCTGGGAGGAGCTAAATAGCAGATGTTGAGAGGAAGAGAAATTTTGTGGGAGTTTGTTCACTTGCCAGAGCAGGCATTGGTCGGCGCTGGGAAGCGACGCATAATTAAGGTGACGTGCCCTGCAATTGGTGTAAGTGATTTTTCTGGAGGGGAAACCGAGGTGAAGAGCAGACTGGGAGAAGTCTCAGTAGGGGCTTTCCGTTCCCAGCTTGCCTAGAGTGTGGGCGTGGCGTTCCTTACTCAGCTTGCCTGAGAAAGAGTGAGCATCTCTGCAGTTTAGGACTTAGCAAATGGAACGATTGAGCTTGGAGATAGGAAGTTTTGGTACAGTTATGTACTGAGCAAGACAGCTAGGAGTGAATATAGGAGCGCAGCCTTGCAGCACCACGAGGTCGGCCGACGTCCGCACAACGACACCGCTCCACCAAGCTGTATTCGGTGATATTGTGCCCTCTCCGGCCACTGATTAATTTGTTGGATCACGTCCGCAAAGTTTCCACTAGGGTTTCATGGGCCGTGTATTGAAGAATTCTTCTTGCACTTCGCATTACGCCTGGGTCAGTCGATAGGAATTACTTTTGATTTATCGCGCTTTACTCCACGCAAACGCAGTTTATTACCACTGCCTGTTAGGAGAGTCATGTAATGTGATGATTCAAGGTCATGAGTTAAAATAAATCTGTGCTAATCGACTGCATCTGTTTTCAATCAAGTAGTTGAAATCCCAAGTTACTTTCTTTATTAATTTTATGTTCATCATTTGCATCTGGTGCTCAATAGCTGAATATAACATCAATGTTCACCCCTTTTTAATTAAAAGGGATCAATTCCGAATCAATTAATGTCAACACTGCCACCGCAGTTCAATCAGGAGTCACAAGGCCTTATTACTTTCTTTGCGTTATCCAACATTGCGGCAGTTTTGCACTCACTGTTGATCTGTTAATCGATTAGTTTTGGTGAACACACACCAAAACCAGATAAGTGACTGGTGGGGTGTTACAAGATGATCTGCTTTTATTAAAACCATAGCACACGTGAATTCATGTTAAACCGGAAAAAACAAAGCTCAGTGTTAAGGAAGTTGTAGATGGTTCAAATAGCTCTGAACACTATGGAACTCAACTGCTGTGGTCATGAGTCCCCTAGAACTTAGAACTACTTAAACCTAACTAACCTAAGGACATCACACACATCCATGCCCGAGGTAGGATTCGAACCTGCGACCGTAGCAGCAGCGCGGCTCCGGACTGGAGCGCCTAGAACCGCACGGCCACCGCGGCCGGCTGGAAGTTGTAGAGTGTACATACAATTTCACAATACATTCACATAAATAAACACCATGTCGACTATTACTCTGTCTTAAATTTGAAAGGCATCTCTATTTCATAAATAATCTACAACCTCAACAGTTACTACACTACTGGCCATTAAACTTGCTACACCACGAAGATGACGTGCTACAGACGCGAAATTTAACCGACAGGAAGAAGATGCTGTCATATGCAAATGATTGGCTTTTCATAGTATTCACATAAGGTTGGCGCCGGTGGCGACATCTACAACGTGATGACATGAAGAAAGTTTCCAACCGATTTCTCATACACAAACACCAGTTGACCGGCGTGGCCTGGTTTAACGTTGTTGTGATGCCTCGTGTAAGGAGGAGAAATGCGTACCATCCCGTTTCCGACTTTGATAAAGGTCGGATTGTAGCCTATCGCGATTGCGATTTATCGTATCGCGACGTTGCTGCTCGCGTTGGTCTAGATCCAATGATTGTTAGCAGAATATGGATCGGTGGGTTCAGGAGGGTAATACGAAATGCCGTGCTGGATCCGAACGGCCTCGTACCACTAACAGTCGAGATGACAGGCATCTTATCCGCATGGCTGTGACGGATTGTGCAGCCTCGTCTCGATCCCTGAGTCAACAAATGGGGACGTTTGCAAGACAACAACTATCTGCACGAACAGTTCGACGACGTTTGCAGCAGCATGGACTATCAGCTCGGAGACCATGGCTGCGGTTACCCTTGTCGCTGCATCACAGACAGGAGCGCCTGCGATGGTGTACTCAACGACGAACCTGGGTGCACGAATGGCAAAACGTCATTTTTTCGGATGAATCCAGGTTCTGTTTACAGCATCATGATGGTCGCATCCGTGTATGGCAACATCGAGGTGAACGCACATTGGAAGCGTGTTTTCGTCATCGCTATACTGGCGTATCATCCAGCGTGATGGTATTGGGTGCCATTGGTTACCCCTCTCGCTCACCTCTTATTCGCAATGACGGCATTTTGAACAGTGGGCGTTACATTTCAGATGTGTTACCACCCGTGGCTCTACCCTTAATTCGATCCCTGCGAAACCCTACATTTAAGCAGGATAATGCACGACCGCATGTTGCAGGTCCCGTACGGTCCTTTCTGGATACAGAAAATGTTCGACTGCTGCCCTGGCCAGCACGTTCTCCATATCTCTCACCAACTGAAAACATCTGGTCAATGGTGGCCGAGCAACTGGCTCGTCACAATACGCCAGTCACTACTCTTGATGAACTGTGGTATCGCGTTGAAGCTGCATGGGCAGCTGTACCTGTACATGCCATCCAAGCTCTGTTTGACTCAATGCCCAGCCGTATCAAGGCCGTTATTACGGACAGAGGTGGTTGTTGTGGGTACTGATTTGTCAGGATCTATGCACCCAAATTGCGTGAAAATGTAATCACATGTCAGTGTAGTATAATATATTTGTCCAATGAAAACCCGTTTATCATCTTCGTTTCTTCTTGGTGTAGTATTTTTAATGGCCATAGTTTAAGTGGTTTCACTTAAATACACTGTTGTTATTTTGTTCTTTCACTGAACAATACCGAAAACCAACTCGTTACATTCTTAATGGAAGGTAAACTAATTTACTTGTATAATTATCTTTGCTTCTCTGGATGTTCTGAAGACCTACTGCAGTTACACGGCTGAGACATGTTTTATTAGATTCGCCAGACCAATAACAACAAAACAAATGAAGATCGTGCTTTACTTTAATCTGGTACAGTTTTGTGATGGCTTCATATTAGCGAAGTTGCTAAATTCCAGGCAAAATCTTTTATTAGCCGTAACTAAACATTTGCGGACCTATGTTATACGAAGTTTTCTCTTTAGTTTTACTTGTAGAACAACATATTAAAATGTTTGCATATCTTCGTGAATCGCCCTGTATAATCAGTTTGAAGCCTGCCAGCGTCTGGAGCTCTCTTCCACGTACACAACCTTCTTACATAATTGTTAGACCAAGCGTTAGCGATGACTAAATTCAGTTCTGTGCGAAGTTCTGTCAGTTATTTCTCCTTATCTTCCTTTTCCTGCTAACGAATTCCAGTCCTCCATCAAAATTAAATTTTCCTGTCTCTTAACCAGCTGAATAATTTCCTTCATCTCACGACACATTCTTTCAATCTCTTCGTCATCTGTGGAGCTAGCTGGCACGTAAACTCGTACAACTGTGGTTGGGTTTGTCTTCGTGTCTGTTTTGGCTACGATAGAGCGTTCACTATGCTGTTTATTATAGCTTAACTGCATTCTTATTTTCTTATTTGTTATTATGTTTCTGCATTCTCTATTTGATTTTGTATTTATAGCCCTGGACTCATTTGACCAGAGCTATTCTGTTGTTCCTGCCAACGCACTTCACTAATTCCCACAACATCTAACTTCTGCTTCTCCATTTCCCATTTTTAACTCTCTAACCTCCCTCCCTGGTTAAGGGATCTAACACTTCACACTCCAACCTGTAGAATGCCTGTTTTGTTTTTCCCGATAACAAGATCCATCTGAGTAATCCGAATGGAGGACTTCTTAACCTCCGGAATAATTTACTCAAGAGGATGAAATCTTCATTTAACCACCAGAAGAACTACATGCCCTTGGGGAAGATAACGGCTGTAATTTGCCTCCGGCCTGAGTGGCCGAGCGGTTCTAGGCGCTTCAGTAGGGAACCGCGCGACCGCTACTTTCGCAGGTTCGAATTCTGCCCCGGGCATGGATGTGTGTGATGTCCTTAGGTTAGTTAGGTTTAAGTAGTTCTAAGTTCTAGGGGACTCATGACCTCCGCTGTTAAGTCCCATAGTGCTCAGTGCCATTTGAACCATTTTTTGTAATTTGCCCTTCTTTCAGCCATTCATATTACCAGCACAGCAAGACGTTGACATTCTTGGCTAATGCTTCAAGGGCAATTCTGTCAGTCAACCAGGCTGTCGTCCCTGCAACAACTGAAAAAGCTGCTGTCTCTTTCCAGGAACCACGTGTTGGTCTGGCTTCTCTGCAGATACCCCACTATTGCGGTTCCACCTATCGTACAGCTATCTGTGTCGTTGAAACACTCACGCCAACACACCTCGGGAAGGCCCATAGTTTATGGAGAAGGAATATTGTTATGCTTAATAAATTATCCCAGCGTCATTATTCATTTTTCTGTTATAATTATATACGAGGAAAGATCGGAAAGTAAGGCACAATAATTTTACTATCAAAAAGTTCAGTAGGTAACAAAACAAAAAAATCACAAATGAACTTACGTCTTTTCCTATTTTTCTACATAGTCACCAAAGTTCTCAACAAATTTATTAAATCGTGGTACCAGCTTCAATGTGTCCTATTCGTAAAAGTCTGGTTTGGAGTATAGCAATCTGCAGGGTGTAGATTTCACTTCCGCATCTGTCGCAAAACGTTGGCCGGCCAGGAATTTCTTCACGGAACCAAAAAGATGATAATCTGACGGTGCACGTTCCAGACAATATGGTCGATGGTGGAGCATCTCCCACTCGTATTTGACGATTTTCTCACGAACAGGAGCAGCAACGTGGGAGCAAGTATTGTCATGAAGAAGTCTGACACCGCCGGCATTAATGTTATGGCGTTTGTCATGAAGGGCACGACGCAACCTAACTATGCTTTAATGTAGGCTGCAGCATTCGCAATGGTCCTGTAGCTCTAAGCACTATGGGACTTAACATCTGAGGTCATCAGTCCGCCGGCCGCGTTGGTCTCGCGGTTCTAGGCGCTACAGTTCGGGACCGCGCTACCGCTACGGTCGCAGGTTCGAATCCTGCCTCGGGCATGGATGTGTGTGATGTCCTTAGGTTAGTTGGGTTTAAGTAGTTCTAAGTTCAAGGGGACTGATGCCCTCAGATGTTAAGTCCCATAGTGCTCAGAGCCATTTTCATCAGTCCCCTAGAACTTAGAACTACTTAAACCTAACTAACCTAAGGACATCACACACATCCATGCCCGAGGCAGGATTCGAACCTGCGACCGTAGCAGCCGCGCGGTTCCGGACTGAGCGCCTAGAACCGCTCGGCTACCGCGGCCGGCCAAATGGTCCTGTGTTCAGCGAAGTCCACAAATAACACACCATGCATATCCCAGAACACTGTCAAAAGCACTTTCCTAGCAGACCGAACCACTCTTAATTTTTTTCCTACTGGGGAACCAGAATGTTTCCTCTACATAGAGGCCTTCTTGGCTGCGGACGTGTAGTGGTACGCCCACGACTCATCACCAGTCACGATTTCTGTCAGAAAGTCATACCTACCCGCGGAGTAACGCGTGAGGTGATCCAAGCTTGTCATCATTCGCTGGGTCTTGTGGTTGTCTTTCAGATTCTTAGGCGCCCAGCGAGCACTAACTTTACGAAATTTCAACATGTCATGAAGAGTACCGCACGCTGCACCATAGAAAAGTTGAACTGTTGCGATAAGATTCGCAGATGCACACGCCGGTCGTTTAAAGTCGCTGTCTCAATGGCTCCGACGTTCTGCGGGGTTGCAGATGTTACCGGCCGCCCAGAGCGTGGCGAATCACTTGGTTTCACACGGCCCTCTTGGACACCATGCGGATCGCCCGGAGATATTGCTGCGGTCCATACAGTGGGTCGGTCCTATACACGCCACACATGTCCCTGTGAATTTCGCTCGTCTTATGCCCTCTAGCTCAAAAATTTCGAACTACACTCCGCTGCACTTCACACGTTGACGACAGTACCATGCGTGCCATGTTTGTTTCGAAGTTGAGGCTTCTCTTGCTAGAGCTGCACGTGAAAACAAAATACTCGCTGAAGCGCAAACTTCAGACTACATCGTCGTGAAATTTCAACATTCCAGCTGAAATACCTGAGGAGAAACAGAAAACTGTTGTGCGTTACTTTCCGATCTTCCCTCGTATTATTCACATCTTGGAGGAATAAGAATTATGTGAAAAATCCTTAGTTCAGAGAAAACAAAGGACTGATACAGACTTAAATCCCATAAAGGAACAGAGAAATTATCAAACCTGACAGTAGACATTAGAAAACGAAGATTAAGGTTTTATGGACGTGTTCAAAGACTGCCAACAACGAGACCACTTAAAATTATAAGACGTAAGGAATACTAAAGAATATGCGATGGACCCAGCAAATTAAAAAGGACCTCGAGAAAGCCCAAAGAAACACTGGAGGTAGTACGTAGGAATCTGTTTAAGTGAAAATGTTAGCTGTTGGATGGTACAACCAGTTGCAAAATATTGATTAGAATTATTTACAAAAGGATGGTAAAATTGATAGACGCCAGCATCGGGGAAGATCAGTTTGGGTTCTGGAGAAATCTAGGAACACCAGATCTAAAACGGATCCCACGACTTATTTTAGAAGATTGCTTAAAGAAAGGCAAAACAACGTTTGTAGCATTTGTAGGCTTAGAGAAAACTTCTGACATTGCTCACTGAAATCCACTCCTTCAAAGTGTGGAGGTAGCAGGAGTAAAATACAGGGAGAGAAAAGTTATGTACAACTGATACAGAAACCAAACGGCAGCTATAAGAGGCCAAGGGAATGGAAGGGAAGCAATGGTTGAGAAGGGAGTAAGACAGAGATGTAGCCTACCACCGATGTTATTCATTCTGTACACAGAGCAAATAGTGAAAGAAACCGAAGAAAATTTTGCAAGAGGTACTAAAGTTAAGGAGAATAAATAAAAACTTTGAGGTTCGCCGATGACATTGAATTCTGTCAGAGACAGCAAAAGAGTTGGAGGAGCATCTGAACGGAATGAATCATCATCATCATCTGATGATGATGATTCATTCCGTTCAGATGCTCCTCCAACTCTTTTGCTGTCTCTGACAGAATTCAATGTCATCGGCGAACCTCAAAGTTTTTATTTATTCTCCTTAACTTTAGTACCTCTTGCAAAATTTTCTTCGGTTTCTTTCACTATTTGCTCTGTGTACAGAATGAATAACATCGGTGGTAGGCTACATCTCTGTCTTACTCCCTTCTCAACCATTGCTTCCCTTCCATTCATTCATTCATTCATTGAATTCTGTCAGAGACAGCAAAAGAGTTGGAGGAGCATCTGAACGGAATGAATAATGTCTTTAAATGAGGATACAAGATGAATATTAACAGAAGCAAAACAAGGACGATAAACAGTTCAGACGGAAAGAAGCCTTTTAAATGTGGTGCTACAGAAGAAAACTGAACTAATGAGAAAATACTGAATAGAAATAAGGAGAAAAGAAATTTGTGTCATAGCTTGACTAAAAGAAGGGAATGATTGACAGGACTCATTCTGAGACATCAAGAGTCATTAGTGTGGGGTGCAAAAACTGTGGACATGAGGCAAAGTGACGAATGCAGTAAGCAGGTTCAAATGGATGGAGGTTGCAGCGCTTATTCGGAGATGAAGAGGCCTGCACAGGATGGACTAGCTTGCAGTGCTGTATAAAACCAGTTTAGTGCTGAAGACAAGTACAACAACACTACTTCCAGAAAATGAGGTTCCGAAGAAACCAAGGACGAAGAGGACTGAAGAAAGGAAAAGGGTTCACAGAGCTAGAACAGCATCTATGTGGGAGATCAGTAAGACGAATTTAAAAAATTGCGTCATCTAGGTACATATGCAAGTAATAGTAGCATACCAGAATGAAATTTTCGGTGTGCAGCGGAGTGTGCAGCAATATGGAACTTCCTGACAGATTAAAACCGTGTGCTGGGCTGGGACTCGAACCCGGGACCTCTGTTTTTCGCGGGCAAGCTACCCAAACGTGACTCAAGGCCCGTCCCACAGCTTAATTTCCGCCAGTACCTCAAAGGATTCTAGGAGATGAAAGCCAGCACGGTAACTCAATGTATTCGATCAGGCGCTGGCCACCCCTCTCTGTAACAATAAAAAACTAAAAGGAGTGAAGTTGTTAACGATGAACTTGCAGGGGTGACATGCCATCTAATGACAATAAACGACGAAGAAACGGACAGATAGAACGACAAAAAGGTGGTAGAGAACTTGAACTTGCCCGCGAAAAGCAAAGGCCCCAGGGTTGAGTCCTCGTCCAGCACACAGCTTGAATCTGCCAGGAAACTTAATAGTAATACATATTATTCAAATAAAAATTAGGTTTCCATTATCGAAAAAATTGTACAATGGCGCAGTTAGAAGATTAATACTTACCAGTTATTTGTAAATGTATTAGAAATTTTATCTTTCTGCGTGTTGCTTTTATAAGCTCAATATGACATCGTAAAAATTCCTTCTTTTTATTCGTGTCAGTCGAGGTTCTACAGCGGAGCGACGATAAACGCGGCCTGCAGTGTAACAGCGGCAAGGCGAAAAAGAATAACGCTGCACCACAGGGCAAAAATCTGCCCCCAGTGTCAGTTGCGCTATTTGACGGCACGTATGATGCAGGCGTTTTTATCCGTCGCGAACTTCTCCGCCGCCACTGTGGTCGCGGCATTGCATTAGGGAAATTTAAACTGTCCAGTAAGCACTTAGCCGTTTGAGAGACTTCGTATATTTGTTGCGTACCACAAGCTGCAGGCAGAGGACGAAAAAGCAGGCGGTCGGCAGTATAACATCCGTTACGACGAGAACGTAGTGTCGAGTGGCACAACCTGTCCCCTCAGCCATCAAAACTCGCTTGTGTAATGACGCAGAGGTGGGAACTACGTTGACAGTTGTTTCATGTTAATATGTATATTATATTTGTATAATTATTTCAGCTTAGGCTCTGAACATTTGTAGCTGTGTTGTTCCCAGTCTTTTCATCAAATACCTTTGTCAAACGTGTACTTGTACATTTATATTTGTAACACAACACCAGTGTTAACCGTTAATAATGTTATATAGTTCCTCTATTTTTTCCTTTAAATTACTAAAACCTGTTGTTCAATATTTTACATGCACGTTTTGCACTCTATGTCTGTTACTTACATTTGTCTAGCTATATAGCCGTTAGCTGCCGAATTCCAAATTAAAAAATAACAAAAAAAGACTCTCGTGCATACTGTGGCACTGTTGCAATGGGGAAGGAACCGACGATAAACATTTGGTGTCCGAGTCAACGAAATCCGTCTGTGTTCATACAAAATGGCTCTGAGCACTATGGGACTAAACATCTGAGGTCATCAGTCCCCTAGAACTTGGAACTACTTAAACCGAACTAAAGAAAGGACATCACACACATCCATGCCCGAGGCAGGATTCGAACCTGCGACCGTAGCGGTCTCGTGGTTCCAGACTGTAGCGCCTAGAACCGCTTGGCCACCCCGGCCGGCTGTGTTCATACAGCTGTAATTATTTTACACCTCTTACACTTTCTGGACAGTGGGGTGCTAAAATTACAGAAATTGGTACATTTTAGTCGCTCACAGTCTTATTTATGTTACTTTTACTCCACATAAAGACGAAAAGCTCAGTTAAGCACAAATGTTCGGAAATACGGAAGATGCCGCCTTATAAAAAGTTAAAACGTAATTTGAAACGTCAAACAAATTTCGATAACGGATTTAAATATAAAATGCTTTCCTCTGATTTCATAAAAATGTGAAAAATATTTCTTATTAATGAAAGGAGCTGCCTACCAAGTTTCAGCTCGCGACGATTATGGAGAAAATGAACGTAACATTACCGTCCTTGCTTTTTTCTCGTCGTCTAGTTTCGAAAAACTCGCTTCACCATTTTGATGTGGTAGATGGGGAATGGTATTCGACAGAACAAATGTTTAATAGTAGACTACTGTCTTCAATTTCGGATAGTGCCTGAATACAATACCTTTAGTCCCGTGGGTTACGTTCAGTACCGAGGACATGGATGTTAAGAGTTACCCGTATGTAACATATTAAAGATTACTGAATGAAAAGTCATGAAATAACTTCATAAATTGAGCATGGTTATAGCGGACAAAATTTTTGTCTCTAGGCGTATGCTCAACGAAAGAAAAGTATGGCTACTTTCTGACTTACCTCTACATACATAATCCTTAGGACACCGTACGATGTGTGCTGGAGGGTACCATGTACCACTACTACTGATTTCCTTTCCGATTCCACCGGCACATGGAATGACGGAAATGTTGGTTCGTCGATTGATTCGATGGAAGGGACCAAACAGCGGGATCGTCAGCCATATCGGATTAGGGAAGAATGGGGAAAGAAGTCAGCCGTGCTCCTTGGAAATGGTTCAAATGGTTCTGAGCACTATGGGACTCAACTGCTGTGGTCATAAGTCCCCTAGAACTTAGAACTACTTAAACCTAACTAACCTAAGGACATCACACACATCCATGCCCGAGGCAGGATTCGAACCTGCAACCGTAGCGGTCGTGCGGTTCCAGACTGTAGCGCCTTTAACCGCTCGGCCACTCCGGCCGGCCGCTCCTTCGAAAGGAACCATCCTGGCATTTACATGAAGCGATCCAGGGCAATCAGGATGGCGTCTAAATCGTCGCCCTCCCGACTGCGAGTCTACTGTGCTAACAATTGGGCCACCTCGCTCGGTGAGCGACGGAAAAACAACTGTTTATATTCCTCCGTACGAGCCCTAACTTCTTTTATCTTATCTTCGCGGTTCTTGAGCGAAGTATAGAGGGTGTATCAAAAAGAATCATCCGATTTGGAAAAAAATATAACTATTATATTGTTTGAGATGTATGTTTGAACAACGTACTGTTGGAAAGAGCAAACTCTCGAGTCTTACATGGTTCCCGCCAGGTTGCAGCAGTGTGCGCCCACTTCAGTTCTAGTAAAAGTGATGTCGGGACAACAGAACGCGTTTTGTCTTCTACGTTTTGTGCAGTGCGGGTCAGTAATAACTGTTCAACGTGACTTTCGTACTGGGTATGATGTGAATCCTCCTACAGCACAGAGCATTAGACTATGGCGTGAATAATTTCGAGAAACGGGTTGTTTGTGTAAAAACAAATCGCCGGGCCGTCCCCGAGTGTCCGACACAGACGTCAAACGCATCCGCCATAGTTTTACGAGGAGAATCCGTTCAGCGTGCGGATCGACAGCTCAACAGGTCCGTGATGTCCGGCTGGTGTGTGTTGCGTCACACGAAACCATGCAAAATTCAGCTACTGCAAGCTCTTCCTGAAGGTGACAAACAATAACGTGTGGAGTTCTGTAATTTCGTTCTTGGCAAGATGGAGGATGAGAAAATGGCTCTGAGCACTATGGGACTTAACATCTGTGGTCATCAGTCCCCTAGAACTTAGAACTACTTAAACCTAACTAACCTAAGGACATCACACACATCCATGCCCGAGGCAGGATTCGAACCTGCGACCGTAGCAGTCGTGCGGTTCCGGACTGAGCGCCTGAACCGCTAGATTGGAGGATGAGAATTTTCTTCCACGCTTAGTGTTTAGTGACGAGACAACATTCCATTTAAATGTGAGAATATGGAGTACGGAACAACCAAATTGAGTTGTACAAAATGAGACAGATTCTCCAAAATTTAACGTGTTTTGTGCAGTTTCGCGGGAAAGGGTGTATGGCTCATTTTTCCTTGCCAAAAACACTGTTACAGGAAGCACATACCTCCATATGCTTGAGAACTTTCTTTTCCTACAGTTGGAGACTGATTCGAACGACTTCATTTACGAACAGGATAGGACACCGCCACACTGGCATCTGGAAAGGGGGGAATTTTTAAATCAACGGTTTACTGAACGATGGATCTGTGGCACTGGACCAGATCGTTCAGCCTTACATTACTGGTCACCAGACCTGACTGTATGTGATTATTTCTTGTGGGGGTTGATAAAAGACTGTGTTTATGTGTCTTCATTACCAACAACAATGAATGAACATGTTCAAATGTGTGTGAAATCTTATGGGACTAAACTGCTAAGGTCATCAGTCCCTAACCTTACACACTACTTAACCTAAATTATCCTAAGGACAAACACACACACCCATGCCCGAGGAAGGACTCGAACCTCCGCCGGGACCAGCCGCACAGTCCATGACTGCAGCGCCTAAGACCGCTCAGCTAATCCCCCGCGGTAATGAAAGAAGTGAGGCATCGCATAACATCACCTGTGGAAGCTGTCACTCAAGATATGCTCGCTGCAGTGTGGGAACAATTGGAATATCTCACTGACATATGCCGTAGATCTCAAGGGGGCATATTGAACACCTGTGAAAAAGTATGAAAGAAAACTTTTTGCGTTTCCCGTTCATCAAAAACAAAATTCGTTGTATATGTTTATTAGTTTGAAAAATATAGACGTGCCAAATCGTGTGATTCTTTTTGATACACCCTGTACATTGGCGGCAGCAGAATCGTGTTGCAGTCTACTGAAAATACCTGTTCTCCAAGTTTTCTCAACAGTGTTTCGCAAAAAGCACGTCGTCTTCCCTCCAGGGATTCTGATTTGAGTTCACGAAGCATCTCCGTAACATTCGTGTGCTGATCGAATCACGATGTTTGTAAACAAGAGGGCAAGAAAACTCCAAGATTGAAATATTATTATGATAAAATAATGCATTCATAGTGTACTTATCATGCATACAGTTTTCACCGCAGGTTATTCAGTATCACGCTTCATCAATTTCCCGTCCGCGATGAGTACGAACGTCCGTCTCCGTAGCTCAGTGGTCAGCACGTATGGCTGCTAATGCTGAGGAGCCGTGTCCAATTCCTGGCACTGCCAGAGATTTTCACGTGGTGGGGTGATTGAACATAGTGCACTCAGCCTCGTGATGGCAATTGTCGAGCTACTTGACAAGTAAACAGTGGTTCAAACGACAGGAGAGCAGACAACGGCCGGGAGAGCTGTGTGCTACCTCTCCATACGGCATCCGAATTACGCCATTGGCAAAGAATCACATGGACCTCGGTCGGTGCCGATTGGCTCGGGCCGGAACGCGTAGCTTAGGAGCGTAATCGCTTATGAGCTTTCGTACTGTTCGCGCAATCCAAGCTGACACTCGACTCGGTGGCCGACGGGAGCGACAGCAAACGGCAGACTCCTTTGGCCTAAGCGCAAATTGAGACGCGTATAGCACGTGAGACGCGACACGACAATACAGCGCGACGCGCACGTTTCGCACATGTCGCGCAGGTCCAGCGCATATTGCGACGCGTACACGTATTTGCACGCGCCGGTTGTCGACGCTCAGCGCTGACAGAAACGAAGCGCGCGTACACTATAATCTTTCTCAAACGATTTTACAGAAACTATTCAGTAAAAATATTTCATTTTTACCTTGCTTGTAGCGTCGTATGTCAGCTTCGTGGCAAAGGGCCCATCATCTCGCTAATGGTCATACTTATTGTGGTACACACATTTTAGTAAGACGCTACGCAAAATTCGAAAAGTTTGAAATGAAAAATAGGGCTCGCTATGATTTTCCGTTTGGTGCGTGTTTCACCATATGTTGCTGCGTATGAAATTTAGCTAACATGCTGAATTTTTGTTTAGACTTGGGAGGACGTCTCTATCTGCCTCCGATCTCGAGAAAATGGTTTCCATGTAGCTCGCTCACTTCCGATCTCACGCCCTGAGAATGAAATACTCGCAACATCACTCATATCTCCTAAACCGCTCGAGACATTGAAACGAAAGCTTGGCGAATGATAGCACACAAGGAGGAGAGTATTTTTCCAATTCGTTAACACACGGAACTTTCTTCAAAAAAAATGTTCAAACGGCTCTGAGCACTATGGGACTTAACATATGAGGTCATCATTCCCTAGAACTTAGAACTACTTAAACCTAAGTAACCTAAGGACATCACACACATCCATGCCCGAGGCAGGATTCGAACCTGCGACCGTAGCGATCGCGAGGTTCCAGACTGAAACGCCTAGAACCACTCGGTCACAACGACCGGCTGAACTTTCTTATTTATGGCGATATACTTCCCTTTTATTTTTTTCACTCGGGCACTGTAATTTTTTAAGAGTTAGCGACACCTATCGAAACAAGAGTTTCCTAGTATGAAAATAAACATGAAATTTCTTCTCGTATGTTACTGCAAACCGACACTATGAGGTTTCTCGTAAGCTCTTGAGCTCTGTGATTGCCAGTTACTTGTATAATGAGGCACTCTGTTTCAGAATTGTGTCGCAATAGCTAAGATGAGTACGTGCAAATTATACTGTGTTTTAGCAAAGGAAGAACAATTAAACCGGCCACAAGAGGGATGTGGCCGTTACTCATAAATAGTGATGCTTCTTCGAATGAAAAAAGGTTAACAACTCACACAAAATTAAATTCCCAATCCTGTGGGAGTTTTGGTTGAATGCCCGTAACCAATCGTATTTTTAACACTGAGTGACTGGAATGGAAACTTACTAAAGGATTTTATTCCTTCTCTTAATCTGAGCAGAATTAAAATAATGACGATCGTTACTTCAGGCGGAATGATAGACACATGCCAGATGCTGGCTACTCACTTACGGCTTGCCAAACTGACCATGTGTGATCGCGAATAAAATAGTTGTTACTGAGAAAAATAAACAATTGATCTGTCGCACAACACAATGGTCAGTGTACTGTCAGCAGCGAAGGATAATGCGCTCGACAGGAATGCGGAAGCTAGCCATGTGTGCCTTGTGAGCTGGTGTTCGAAAAACATTGTCGTGAAAGTAGATCTGCCTATGTCAGCCGTACATTTCAACAAATTACATATGTCTAATCACCACACTCTTTTAGGATATTCCTACTTTCGTAATAATAACGACTAGTTTTTTTCATTTGTGTAATTTAATTAGTTTATTAATGCTGAAAATGTGCATGCAACAAATGAAATGCTTTTTCTCATCACCGCGAGCCAATTAAAACATTGCTCTTTGTGAGTGCTCTTTGGCTGTTTCTAGCTTGCAGTAGAAATGTGATGTCGACATGTTCATAGTATAATGTCTCTTAGTACATCCATATCCAAGTGAAGATAGTGAAACTTACGTACTTCATATCTTGGACGCTTTTTACCAGAAGCAAAATGAGGTCATATCTGTTGTAATTGCACCTTTTTGACTTTTTGCAACAGCTCGTAGGGATACGTCAGCATAACAGGCAGCAGGTAGGTAGCCTTGTTTTACTTTCCTACCTTGCTTCTAGATCACGTGATTTTAAAATATTCCTTACTTCCTTATTCACTACCGTCACGATGAATCGTCTGTCCCTTATTATGATCTGAAAATATTGTGGATGCAGAAGATATAATCCCAATGGCTAATGGCTCACCAGTTACTGAACTGTGTATTGTTCTTGACAAAAGAAGAAACAAAACAAAAGAACTGTACAGATATCTGTAACTGAAAATTATTACGTACTAACGAAAATAAATGGAGCGCTTAAACGGCGAAAAACGGAACACTACTCAGTGATAACAAAATTCAGTAGACCATAAGGCTGTATTTTTCGGACTGGCAATACTTCCACTGCCCATATGCGCCATGCCGAAGAGAGCATGTGGCAGGACTGCCTTCCCGCTCTCCGCCTCACCCCTACAGTCTTCGCGTGGCGCGCGGCGGCGGAAACTGTGCCGCAACCACAAAACGCCGAGCGACCCGGCGCAGGCGCGTGTCGCGTCCCAGTCGCGTCGCGTCCCAAATTTCGCGGTACCATTTGAGCCTGTGAAGTTGCAAAAACGCGCGCTGCGCGGTCGCTCGCTTCAGGCACCTCGCCGAGTGCCAGCTAACACTCTACGAAGAGTACTTGTGCCACGAGTTTCTCGATACGCTACACCCAGGCAGCTGCCAAGGTCACGAGTAACGAGCTATCTCGATGCGCGTGCTGTACGCTGCTAATGTTCAGTATCAGCGACCGATAAACATGTGAAATGTTTGAAAGCTTCTAGTATCAATAGGAACAATTAATATATTTTGGCCGTGGACTAGAACAGACCATGCTGTGCTGAGAAGTAATGACCCCGTATTTTTTGTGTGAAAACTCTTAAAGACTTTTAAATAAAACACACATTATTAACAGTTTACATTTTTATTCTTCGTGTCTGCATTTTTATTTCTAAATATGCGCACCCTGGCGGCGGACACATTCTCCCAAAGAGAGACCAGTTTGTTGATAACAGCACTGTAGAATGTGTGACTTCGTTGACGGAACCACAACCTCGTCTCTGCTTGCACCGCTTCACCACTACTAGAGTGAAATTCTAGATGTTTCTTAAATTCCGGAAACAGATGAAAATCGGATGCAGCTGAGTCGCGAGTGTGTGGAGGATGATCGATAAGCGTGCACGCGAGGCGTCGGATTGTTGCAGATGTCGCAGCGCTCGTGTGTGGTCTGGAATTGTCACGCTGAAGGAGTAGGTGCTCAGTGTGTGGACGAACTGTTCCAATGCGAAACTCGATTACAGCACGCTGATTCACACACACCGACATAATTAACTTAAACACTGCCATGTTATGCGCTACAGATAGTAGCCCTCTAGTGGCAGAGAACTGGAAATATGTGGAAATGAAGAAGAAATACGTCAAATGATAATAACGTTTGTTTTGTTTAAATAACTTTAAGAGCTTTCACATAATAAATTCGGAGGCATTACTTTTCAGCACGCCCTCGTATTTTATAAGGGCTGTCGAAGTGTTTCAGCGAGAGCTATAAGAGAGCTTGCGCAGAGCGCCTCTTTCTTTTAGCGGCTTATCTGAAAAGCCGATTCTGTGGCGAGATAATGAGCTCGCGGCACGTTTCCTCCGCACAAAAAGGCGAAGCCGATAGCGCCGCTAATAAGGCAGCAGCACCGCCGAGGCGATACCGGACTCCTAATTACGCCGACTCGTTACTCGTTACGCCGCCGGAATCTCTGATAACGCGACCCCATTCCAATGCTTTAAATTAGAACTGCTATCTCGCCAACAGCTTCTTCAATGTGTAGAGAACATTTTTCCTTTTTTCTTTTTTTTTTTTGTAAAAATGCTCAACTTTTATTTTCTTTCTATTCGTCTTGAAGCTACTCTCTGCAAACGGCATAAAATCCCAGTTGTACCACAGCCAAGAAATTAAAAACGTATGCAGCCATGGCGTAGTGAAGTGGCTCTGTAGTTACGACGCTGTTTAACAATCGGCTGCTCCTCTTCTAAACAGCTCGACGTAGCGAAAGAACGCCCACGTTCGGTAGGCCTTTGCGCTAATCAAAAAATGGTTCAAATGGCTCTGAGCGCTATGGGACTTAACTGCTGTGGTCATCAGTCCCCTAGAACTTAGAACTACTTAAACCTAACTAACCTAAGGACATCACACACATCCATGCCCGAGGCAGGATTCGAACCTGCGACCGTGGCGGTCGCGCGGTTCCAGACTGTACCGCCTAGAAGCGCTCGACCACCCCGGCCGGCGATTCGCTAATCGACGGACGAATTGAATCAATAAATAAGTACGCATAACGGAGTAGCAACATCATCTCCGCGAGTATCAGCATGAAAATTGTTTAATTTTTCAACAAACTCTTTCTATTTGTTACTAAATGCAGGTTTTATTGGCAAGCAGGACGCAGCATGTTATCCGGGATGGGGAGTCAGCGACGGAAGTAGAAGTAACTTCAAGCGTGCCCCAGAAACGTATCGGGGCCCTCGTTGTTCATATTGTATATTAACGGGCTGGTAGACAATTAATACACAGTCCATTCAAAAAGTTCCGAGACTGAAACTTCCTGGCAGATTAAAACTGTGTGCCGGACAGAAACTCGAACTTGGGACGTTTGCCTTTCGCGGGCAAGTGCTCTACCATCTTATCTTTTAATCTCATTTTGTTCGTTACATTCATTCGGGGCGGACGTCCCATTCCACCTGTTCAAGTTCTTCGTTGAACTATTCACTCATTTTTTTTATTAGAGAGGGCACGTAACCCTCTAACCGAACACGCTGAGCTTATCTGAGCTACCCAAGCACGGCTCACGACCTGCCCTCACAGCTTCAGTTCTGCCAGCACCTCGTCTCCTACCTTCCAAACTTCGCAGAACCTCTTCTGCGAACCTTGCAGAACTAGCACTCCTGGAAGAAAGGATATTGCGGAGACATAGCTTAGCCACAGCCTGGGGGATGCTTCCAGAATGAGATTTTCACTCTGCAGTGGAGTATGCGCTGATATGAAATATCCTTTCTTCCGGGAGGGCTAGTTCTGCAAGATTTGCAGAAGAGCTTCTGTGAAGTTTGGAAGGTAGGAGACGCGGTACTGGCAGAATTGAAGCTGTGAGGGCGCGTCGTTAGTCGTGCTTGGGTAGCTCAAATGGTAGAGCATGTACCTTCGAAAGGCAAAGGTCCCGAGTTCGAGTGTCGGTCCAACACACAGTTTTAATCTGCCAGGAAGTTTTACATCAGCGCACACTCCGCTGCAGAGTGAAAATCTCATTCTGGAGTTCTGAGACTGATTATATTCCTGGCGTATATGTGAAGTTAACATCCACTACTAGCCATTAAAATTGCTACACCACGAAGATGACGTGCTACAGACGTGAAATTTAACAGACAGGAAAAAGATGCTGTGATATACAAATGATTAGCTTTTCAGAGCATTCACACAAGGCTGGCGCCGGTGGCGACACCTACAACGTGCTGACATGAGGAAAGTTTCCAACCGATTTCTCATACACAAACAGCAGTTGACCGGCGTTGCCTGGTGAAACGTTGTTGTGATGCCTCGTGTAAGGAGGAAAAATGCGTACCATCCCGTTTCCGACTTTAATAAAGGACGGATTGAAGCCTATCGTGATTGCGATTTATCTTATCGCGCCATTGCTGTTCGCGTTGGTCGAGATCCAATGACTGTTAGCAGAATATGGAATCGGTGGGTTCAGGAGGGTAATACGGAACGCCGTGCTGGATCCGAACGGCCTCGTATCACTAGCAGTCGAGATGACAGGTATCTTATCCGCATGGCTGTGACGGATCGTGCAACCACGTCTCGATCCCTGAGTCAAGAGATGGGGACCTTTACAAGACAACAACCATCTGCACGAACAGTGCGACGACGTTTGCAGCAGCATGGACTATCAGCTCGGAGACTGTGGCTGGGGTTACCCTTGACGCTGCATCACAGACAGGAGCGCCTGCCATGGTGTACTCAACGACGAACCTGGGTGCACGAATGGCTAAACTTCATTTTCTCGTATGAATCCAGGTTCTGTTTACAGCATCATGATGGTCGCATCCGTGTTTGGAGATATCGCGGTGAAGGCACATTGGAAGCGTGTATTCGTCATCGCCATACTGGCGTATCACCCGGCGTGATGGTATGGGGTGCCATTGGTTACGCGTCTCGGTCGCCTCTTGTTCGCTTTGACGGCACTTTGAACAGTGGAAAAAAATGGTTCAAATGGCTCTGAGCACTATGGGACTCAACATCTTAGGTCATAAGTCCCCTAGAACTTAGAACTACTTAAACCTAACTAACCTAAGGACATCACACACACCCATGCCCGAGGCAGGATTCGAACCTGCGACCGTAGCAGTCCCGCGGTTCCGGACTGCAGCGCCAGAACCGCTAGACCACCGGCTTGAACAGTGGACGTTACATTTCAGATGTGTTACAACCCGTGGCTCTACCCTTCATTTGATCCCTGCGAAACCCTACATTTCAGCAGGATAATGCACGACCGCATGTTGCAGGTCCTGTACGGGCCTTTCTGGATACCGAAAATGTTCGACTGCTGCCCTGGCCAGCACATTCTCCAGATCTCTCACTAATTGAAAACGACTGGTCAATGGTGGCCGATCAACTGGCTCGTCACAATACGCCAGTCACTACTCTTGATGAACTGTGGTATCGTGTTGAAGCTGCACGGGCAGCTGTATCTGTACACTCCATCCCAGCTCTGTTTGACTCAATGCCCAGGCGTATCAAGGACGTTATTACGGCCACAGGTGGTTGTTCTGGGTACTGATTTCTCAGGATCTATGCACCCAAATTGCGTGAAAATGTATATACATGTCAGTTCTAGTACAATATATTTGTCCAATGAATACCCGTTTATCATGTGCATTTCGTCTTGATGTAGCAATTTTAATGGCCAGTAGTGTAGTAACTACGGTGGCATCTTGAACTAACAACTGCACCACCAGATGTGCATGCGATCAGTCTGTTATGACGAGGCAGTGTTGAGAGGTAGACGTGTAGCCGTGGTCCGTCAACGTTGTTATGTCAGATATATCAGTTGAGCAACATCTTTAAATCAGCTGTTCAAGTGTGCACAAAGTGTGTCCCGCACACCTTCGATCCTGAACAAAAACAACGGCGTTTGGACGCCTGCCGAGACGTGGTTGAAATACAAACTATGTTTAAAGTCAGTACCACCATTAGACTGTTGTTTATTTGCAGTGTTACATTAACACTTACACGAACATGATTTCAGCTTCAAAGTGCCATTATCAAGTGTTTTAAGTGTTATACAGTGCCTAAGATGGTATACTCTCGTATTTTAAATAAACTACGAACTGGAATTAATATCTCAAAATACAACTAGAGGTTATGTGGCCTTAGTGTAATGCCAGGCAAGAAGCGAAAACTACGTTCTAACCTCTACATTTCGCATTTATTTACTTCTTTGTATTTTATATTCGTATTTTACGTGTAGCTTCTCTTCAGCAACATTTTAATGTAAATATTACGGTCTAAAGTTAGAAATAACAAGTAACTGGTGACCGTCAGTTGCCATGAGCAGTAAATTACATTTATTTACCTCTTTTATTTTGTGTTTGTATTTGCCCATTATTTATTAATGGTTCAAATGGCTCTGAGCACTATGGGACTTAACATCTATAGTCATCAGTCCCCTAGAACTTAGAACTACTTAAACCTAACTAACCTAAGGACGTCACACAACACCCAGCCATCACGAGGCAGAGAAAATCCCTGACCCCGCCGGGAATCGAACCCGGGAACCCGGGAACCCGGGCGTGGGAAGCGAGAACGCTACCGCACGACCACGAGATGCGGGGATTATTTATTAACTTTGGTCAACAAAAATCTGGTGTAAATAATACTGACATAAACAATAAATGACAGGTTTAGGACGGCCTCAGTGGCCGAGCGGTTCTAGGCGCTTCAGTCCGGAACCGCGCTACTGCTACGGTCGCAGGTTCGAATCCTGCCTCGGGCATGGATGTGTGTGATGTCCTTAGGTTAGTTAGGTGTAAGTAGTTCTAAGTTCTAGGGGACTGATGACCTCAGATGTTAAGTCCCATAGTGCTCAGAACCATTTGAACCATTTTTTGACAGGTTTAGGATGTCAAGGAAAAGAAAATTAGAAGCTGTCAGTGAGAACCGACGCCACGAAAGGGTGGCTGCAGCTCAAACACCTGCTCAGAGCTACCCATATCCCAGCGACTACACTTATTCCAGATACTGTCATTAATTAAAACTGTATAAGTGCGGATGTTGCTCCAGGTCCCCTGCTGGTCAGCTGAAATCAAACTACTTCGCCCTTCTGAAAATTTCTTATAAATGTCCAGAAGTAGTTTACATACGTTTTTAGATTCAAGCCACTGGGATAGCTAATAGGCGTTAAAACGTGTTCCTCCCTTCTCGTCGAATCCGTAGTCCTCTAGTTGCCCAGTCAGTCACTGTGGTGATCAATCTAATCTTCGGGTTAATAACTGCTCTACCTAAGTAGACAATGTAAGTGTATACCTCTGGCGCTCTCAGCGCAGACAGTTTCTTTAGCGTTCAGCAACAATAGCTTTAAAATCTGAGAACTAATGAAACATCATGCACAGAGAAAACTGCCTAATTCCATGGACAACGATTGGTAATACGTCAATAAGTGACCGCAAAATACTCAATAATTTTTTCTGGTACCACATGTTAAAGTTGTGTGCATTACAATGGAGCTTCGGAAGAATGACTGCTTAAATGACACTGACAAGGGGAGGCCGCCAATTGTGAAATTCAGATTCGATTCATAATGAGCATAATAAAAGCTCATGGCCAGAGGTGTAATGTGGCAAAGCACCAAGATGCACTTCTCAGCCGTTGTCGAGAAAATCGACAGTTAAAATAAACCGTTGCGGTGAAATACTCTCTACGATTGATAATTCTCTACAGCGTCGTGGCGCAGCGGTAAGCGCTCGGGTTCGTAATCCGAAGGTCACCGGATCGAATCTCCCGCCATGCCGCCTTTTTTTTTTTTTCTTGTATTTGTTTTTTGTAATTCAAATGTGTGTACACATACACACACAGATATATATATATATATATATATATATATATATATATATATATATAATTCCCGGCAATCAGTTGCAACAATTATGCATATAATAAGTTGTTGAAAGTCGTTTGTCGTGGAAAAACTGGCGACTTCGAACATCATTATGTTTTCCGCAAACAAAGTTGTATTTCACAAATGTTATTAATTGTCTTCATAATGTTAACCACGTATAGTTAACGGAAGACATAGAAACGACATTCCAAAACGAATACGTATAGCGTAAATCAAACTTTCGAATTAGAAAAGAAACCCCACGAACACAAATTTGCTGTGGCAGGTATGAAACATAAACTCCGTTGCTCGTTCGTTACACTTGAAGGACAGATGTTGAATAGGCCGAAACGAGCCGTCGCATAACAGCGTAGTTGCCTGCTAACTTCGAAACAAGGTAGATGCGGTCCCTAGCGCAAGTTATAACATCGTCGAAAATCAGTGCGGACGTGAGAGCTTTGGTACACCCTGTTAAACAAACGGAAAAATGGAGGCGGTACAATTGGAGAGCGATCCGCCTTCACCAACACGCATAAGCAATTCATTAATAGTTTATATATATATATATATATATATATATATATATATATATATATATATATATGAAATACAAAAAACTAATAATTAAAAATAGTGTTGCATGGCGCGAGATTCGATCCGGCGACCTTCGGATTACGAACCCGAGCGCTTACCGCTGCGCCACGACGCTGTAGAAAATTATTAATCGTTGAGAGTATTTCTCGGCAACGGTTTATTTTAACTGTCGATTTTCTCGACAACGGCTGAGAAGTGCATCTTGCTGCTTTGCCACATTACAACTCTGGCCATGAGCTTTTATTATGCGCAGTATGAATCGAATCTGAATTTCACAATTTTTCTGCTTCTACCATAGTTCTTGTTAGAAAATTTTTCTCATTGGTCAGGGTATCGGCGTTTATGATAGTATAGATCTTGTCTGTGGTTTTCAGAGTTAAAGTTGCGATTCGTGGAGAAACAGCTTTAAAATTAGTTATTGAAACTATCATTTTCCAATTTACTATAAACTCTGTTCCGAATTGTGGGCTCTGTTTTATAAATCTTTGTGCCGGTCTTCCATTGTAAACCCTGTAACCTATGGATCTTTCCAGTTTTCAGTAAAGAGCATATGTTATGTGTTGCAATGTAGTTAACATGTTTACGTTTTATTTCGGAACCATCCGCTTGATGAGATTTGAGTGATTTCAAATGTTCCCATTCATTTGAGTCTTCTAGTTGGTTACCCACCGAATCCAATGTAGCCTTTTCTTTCCCTACTGGGTTGGACGGTGGAAATTTTTCTCTAAAGACATTTCCATGTTTTAATTATCACCTAACGACTAACGTCTAATGCTTAACGCCTAAGCGCTTAATGCCTAACACTTAACGCATAACGCCTAACGCTAAACACCTTAATGACTAAGGGCTAACACCCAATGCTGCGAGGAGTGGTATAAATTGGGACTTTTCCTTGTAAGTGGTTCAGTTGTGATTGAGCCTGCAATTGTCAACATATCTCTAAACTCGCTTGCAATGAAATATTAGCGTTAAAAGACAGATGTTGAAATCTTGAGCAAATATTCGCAGTAAACTCGCATAGCTAGACAAGTTGAACCTCATGAATCTATACTGGAAAACGTGCAATCTAATAATAAAAAAAAGAGCGCACAACGAATGAATTATCCAAATGGGATGGAAATCGGTAGAAGTAATGAAAATGAACAGACAAACAAATGACTACAATTTCAGAAAATTTGGATGATTTGTTCAGAGTTTTCGAAATTGAGCATGTCAACAACACATTGGTACACCTCTGGCCCTCATGCAACTAGTTATTCGGCTTGGCATTGATTCACAGAATTGTTGTATGGCCTCTTGAGGGATACAGTGGCATTAGATCGTCAAAATCACAAGATGGTTGGGGGGCCCTGCCCATAATAATCCATCAGTTGGGGAGAGAACGGCGACCTTGCTGGCCAAGGTAGGGTTTGGCAAACACAAAGACAAGCAGTAGAAACTCTTGCAGTGTGCGAGCGGGCATCACCTTCCAGAAAGGTAAGCCCAGGATGGCGTGCCATGAAGGGCAACAAAAAGGGGTTATAATATGGTCAAAATACCACTGTTCTGTAAAGGTGCCGTAGATGACTACCAAAGGCGCCTTGCTATGAAAAGAAGTGGCACCCAAGGCCACTACTTCTGGTTGTTGGGCTGTATAGTGAGCGAGAGTCAGGTTGGTACCCCACCGCTGCCCGTGACGTAACCAGAGACGTCTTCACTGGTCATCAGCGCTCATTTCTAAGCGGAACTCATTACTCAAGACAATTCTACTACAGTGAATGAGATTCCAGGCCGAAGACGTGTTTGTAGACGCCCTGGGCAGCAGTGGGATACCAACCAAACTGTCTCCCGTCATGCGCCTCGACAACCAGGAGTGATGGTCTGGGTTCCATTTCTTTTCATAACAGGACCCCCTCATTCACGGCACTGTTACATCACAACGGCACGCCGACGATATTCTACGCCCCGTTTTGTTGCCCTTAATGCCAATCCATCCCAGGCTCACATTTCAGCAAGATAATAGCCGCTCGCACATGGCGAGGGTTTCTACTGCTTGTCTTCGTGCTTACTGAACCCGACCTTGGCCAGCAAGGTCACCATATCTCTCTCCAATCGAGAACGTCTGGAGCAGTAAGGGCAGGCGAGCGATTCTGGGTGCTTCAGTCCGGAACCACGCGGCTGCTACGGTCGCAGGTTCGAATCCTGCCTCGGGCATGGATGTGTGTGATGTCCTTAGGTTAGTTAGGTTTACGTAGTTCTAAGTCTAGGGGCCTGATGACCTCAGATGTTAAGTCCCATAGTGCTTAGAGCCATTTGAACCATTTGAGTAAGGGCAGGGCCCTCCAAATATCTCGTGAGTTTGATGATCTAACGAGCCTATTGGGCAGAATTTGGCACGATATCACTCAGGAGGTCATCCAACAACTCTGTCAATCACTGCCCAGCTAAATAATTGCTTGTGTAATGGCCAGAGGTGCACCAACGCGTTACTGACGTGTTCGATTTATGAAACTGTTTTTCTTGAATAAATAATCAAATTTTTCTGAAATAGCAGTCATTTGGTTGTGCACGTAATCACATCTACCGATTTCTATCCCATTCAGATAATTGCTTCGTGGAGCGTCGTTTTGTTTTTTATCTTTAGTTTATTTACTATTTTTTTTCTCAGAGTGTATGTAAACTCGTTTCTTAAACGGTATGTTTAATCCGAAAGAAGGCAGACCAAGAAAATAAGAAATTTTTGAAAAATGGAGAAGACGATGGTGATGGAAATGAAGAAGAGACAGAGGATCAACTAGCAGCATCTTTTTTTTTTTTTTTTTTTTTTTTTTTTTTTTTTTTTTTTTTTTTTTTTTTTTACCAACAGGTAAAACATATGATACGGTATACAACATTAGATTTGAACCAAAAGCAGGAGTATGGATGATTGGTGATTCACCAGTGGATGTTGATGCAGATGATTTAGTTATTCAAAATGGAAGATAACTGGTAACGATAGAATTATATAAGCTATTGGTTAAAATTATGTCTCCTGAGAAGAGTTTAAAATTATACCTCCTGAAAAGAGTTACACAACTTAAGATCTTCAGAATTGTATTAAATTCTCAAGACTACCAATGCTCATAAGCAAAGCTGTGCTGCCTGCAGATAAGTAAATTCCAACAAAAGTTATAACTATATTGATACCGTTAAGGCTGCATTATATGAAATTGGTGGGTCATTATCGAGAGATAATGACAAACACATCTACATGGGAGAGAACGCAATTCCAGCTCTGCCTAAAAAACCTCACCAGGTTTTGTCAGAGGATACGACGAAGATGCAGTCAACAAGCATGCATTTCAACTCTCTTCTCAGAGTTAGGGCCAGCAACGCTGAAAGGAGACAGATGAATATGTTAAAAGCTATGTTTCTATGTACACAGTAAATGGAAAAGAAGAAGACGATGATCACTACGAGGAAGGTGAAGACTGTGATGAAGAAGAGGAAGAAGAAGAAGTAGAAGAAGAAAAAGAAGATGAACTTCACGATTGCAAGATGGTTTCCAACAAATCACCAGCACATTTCGACACGAGGAAATTGAATGCTTTTGGCGTTTCTGGATAGAAACCTAGGGGCAAAGGCGAGCACTTAGGGGGGAATGATGGATGCCTTGGAGGGGAATTGTCTGACTCGTAAGATTCCTCTTCTATATAACTGGTATTTAAAGACATGTTGACAATTTCAGTGATTAATCGTAACTGAACTCATTACAAGCAAATATCTTAATTTATACAGGTCCTCGCAGCGTTAGCCTCTAGCTGCTAGAAGCTAGGCATTACTGAGTGGAACTGTAGGGGTAATTGCGAGCACTAAGGAGGAATGATGAATATCTAAGAGGAGGTTAGTCTGACTCTTAAGACTACTCTTCCATCCAATGATTTTTAGAGGCATGTTGACAACTACAGTACACAATCACAGCTAAACCAATTGTACCAGGCGAAGATCTCAATTTATACCACACCTCACAGCATTAGCCACTGGCCATTAGGCGTTAGCCATTAGGCATTACCCATTAGGCATTAAATACTAGGCATTAGCCATTAGATGTTAGGCATTAGGCATTAGCTACTAGGCATTTGCCATGAGGCATTAGGCGCTAGGTGTTTGCCATTAAGCATTACCCATTATCTCATAGGTGTTAAGTGTTAGGCGTTAGCCACTTTCAACTTGAGGTTAAGGAATTTTTACAGCACATCTGGTGCCACTTTCTAACACTACAAACTGATTGGTTGAAGTCAGCGAGGATAGGGGATGTGGGATATGTAGGACAACTGGTTTACTTCCGTCATCTTGGATGTTTAATACTGCACTATGATTTGTTGAAGATGAGGAAGTGAGGGGTGTGTCTTGATGTGTACATCATAAGTAATGTAATATAAGACCATTTTTACACGTCATTTTGATACTGTGCTCTGATTGGTTGGAGCCAGAGAGGAGGTGTGTGATCCATAAAGCACGCACGCGGTCTGTTTTCATCGTCTTGGACTTTAAATACTGCGTTATGATTGGCTGGAGATAAGGAGTACCATCCTGTGATTGGTTGGAGATGGAGTAAGGAGGGATTAATTAATTTTCCACTATTGCAATTGGCCTACTTAAGCCATGTTGGATTTTTAATACTGCACTATGACTGGCTGGAGATAGGGGGGAAGGGAGGGAAGGCGAAGGTGGCTTCCCTCTGATAAGGCTGGTATCATCATTTCAAGGTCATAATGACATCACGCGTGAAGTCACTAGTACGAATGATGACGTCATTTTTTAAGTTCAGGGAGTGTGTCAGAATGCTCAGATGTACATTACTCACCTCCTTTCCAGTCGTTATTTTTCCCATACGAACGTGTTAATGAGTGAATACGTGTGTATCTGGAATCTGAATGTTCATGTCGGCAGCCAGAGTAGCATGTGTAGCGTAGATCACTTGCCAGCTTAACTATGTGAGAAGGTTTAGTAAAGAACGAAGGTTGAGAGCAGAGTCAAAGGTATACGTTACGATAGAAATTCGTTGCGCTGTAGGTGGTCAGGACTAGCATGACCTCTTCCTCCCACCACCGGGTTGAAAGTAGAGCTGTTTTCGTCGGGGGCCATGGTTATTGATTCTGATTGGGACTAGGTAAGTGGACGGACATGCTCTGAGGAACTGTCTAATTCGGTGGAGGATACAGGCACTTGAATGTATTAGTTTAGCTGTAGAAATGATTAATACTGCTGTATCCTTAGTGGATAAGCAGAGCAAAAGTGTGGGTTCAATTCGAGGAAGTTTTCCAGGATGTGAGGATATGCAACACAAAGCAAAAAATTAGTAATAACTTGTATTAAGAGAAATAAACAAACTAAATAAATTCTGATATGTTGAGCGAAGCAAAGTACAGGATGCAATGTTCATAGATAATTTGTTCTTCTCCGCTGGCTAGCTGGTGTACGTCTACCGTATGGCTCGTCGTCTTCTCAGCAGGAAGACTCGGTGCTCTTCTTCTATTGGCTGCCGCGTGGCGGGGCGCCCTCGTGGCGGCCAGCAGCAACTTCGCTGCCAACCTGCGTTTCTTCTCGTGGCAGGCGCAGTATCGCAGCTGTCGATACTGCAAATATATTTTGTTTCGGGTTTCCTTAAGCTACGGGAACGATTCGAGGGCCTTTATTTTGAGGCTAAATTTCATACGTGAGAGTAGTTTAATGGCTACTACATTGTCTGAATTTGAGCCATCGCCACATTCCCGTCAGGTCGAATGCCTTAAGCATTGTGGGCTTATCGGTTGTTAAACTTCATCTATAATTGATTCGTTTGTCGAGTGAATAGTCTTGTGAGAAGTTTAATATATTTTCAGTCACTGATCTTTTGTGCCTAGTAAACCCGTCTTTGTCCATTGGAACTTCACCTGTTCCTAATCTCACGGCTACTAACAAGGGAAACTCCACATCGCACCCCATCAAATTTAATGGTAAGATGGCCCAGTGGGTATTCGTAAAAGACATTGTTGATAAAGAAGTTCCAACTACACCTGAAGACATGCGAAAGAGAATTGTCAGAGCATGTGCTTCGATAAGTGCCGAAGTGATAAGGAATATCACTCAATCCATGATAAGAATATTGCAGCACTGCATTGATACCAATACTCATCACGTCGAACACCTTCTGTAAACTGACGTTCACGCCACCTTTGTGACCTTCGTTGACCTTCAAAGACCTTACTGTTACACATCATTGGATTCGTCTCAATAGCCGCTATGAGAAAATAAGTAGCATCCAATTCAAAAGAAACAAATTTGACCTTCGTATCTCCGACGCGACCCCACCTAGCAATAAAAAACCAACGTCATATTGTGGCCCTCGTTGTCCCATGCAACATTTGTTCCACAAGCTTTTCAGCTACTATCATACTTTCGGCGTTATTCTAGGTGGCAATAGTTAGTGACTGCTCTTCGTTCTAGTTACATGGCGATTAGTGGGTTATAAGTTACATCTAATTGTGAATACAACATCCGAAATTACTATGGTGCACAGAGTTTACATTTGTTCATGAGAAGTACATCAATAAATACAAATTACAGGAAGCGACATTTAAACCATGAGCTTCAGCAGCAATGGGCTTGAGGGAAAGGGAGGTAGAGGAACGAGGTAAACCACAGTTAACGAATATGGGGGAAAAGACAGTGACGTGACTGACTAAGACATGAAAAGAGAAAGAAGCATTGCTGCGTCATTGACGCACTGCGTGAGGCAGGCGGGTGTGTCCGGTACGTGAACACATGGCTCACCCATTGAAGACATCAGGTTACGGGTTGACGAGAGACCGGCACGCCACCACTGGCCACCCAATACGGATTATGAAGTCTGAGACAGAACTAAAGCAGCACAGAATAACATACCCGTAAATGTCATGGAAGCTTAGTTCGACTCGACGCCCAGCTGCGTTAGAGCCAGTGTGTTGCTGCTAGCGACAGCAGCTCTGTGTACTACGTTTCGTATCATGTAAACCCTCAAATCACCTACAAATTTGATCATATATTCTTCTTCTGTACTGTCTACACACAGTAAGTAAAAATTCGTTATTTGCTGTCCTTCTTGTGTAGCAAATTTAATGGCTAGCAGTATAGTTTAGTTAAGGCAATAAAAAGCTTATTGCAGTCATTCACTCTAAAAAATAAGGGGCTTAGACAAGGGTGTGATCAGAAGCAATCTGAAAATCTTGTAAGGGTGCTGCAGGGTAGGTTGTGCTGAGAAATAATTGCTAAAAAAAATGCGACTTGTTCCGCCGTTTTTGCGTTAATTTGTATTGAAGTTAGCCAATGAAGCCGTTGCACCCGCAAATCCAAGCGGCCCGCAAGCTTCAAAAGTATGAGTGTCACTGGTTCTCTTAGCGTAGACGATAGCACGCGAGATTGCTCAGACTTTGGCTCAGGTTCGATCCTCATTACTGTCCGAAGTCCAATTTTTGTTTCACTTTATTGTTTGGTTTCGAAAATAAAACGAAGAACACGTTTGGCGACACCGTCTCTGGCGGGCCGCCTGAATTAACGCGCGCATATATCTGATTGGCTAACTTCGATGCCAATTAACTCGCATACGGCGCAACGTATCCACTGTTTTCTTAACAATTATTTCTCAGCGTAACCTACCCCGCAACATTTTTACAAGCTTTCGAAACTGGTTCAAATGGCTCTGAGCACTACGGGACTTAACATCTGAGGTCATCAGTCCCCTAGAACTTAGAAATACTTAAACCTAACTAACCTAAAGACATCACAAACATCCATGCCCGAGGCAGGATTCGAACCTGCGACCGTTGCGGTCGCGTGGATCCAGACTGGAGCGCCAAGAACCACTCGGCCACATCGGCCGGCCTTCCCAGACTGCTTCTGACCACTCTGTGTGGTGTCACCGCCAGACACCACACTTGCTAGGTGGTAGCCTTTAAATCGGCCGCGGTCCGTTAGTATACGTCGAACCCGCGTGTCGCCACTATCAGTGATTGCAGACCGAGCGCCGCCACACGGCATGTCTAGTCTAGAGAGACTTCTAGCACTCGCCCCAGTTGTACAGCCGACCTTGCTAGCGATGGTTCACTGTCTACATACGCTCTCATTTGCAGAGACGACAGTTTAGCATAGCCTTCAGCTACGTCATTTGCTACGACCTAGCAAGGCGCCATATTCTTCAAGAATGTATTCTGAACAGATAATATTGTGAATCATGTACTGTCAAGAGCGACGTTCATCATTAATGGATTAAAGTTAAGTATCAAACTAATTATGTCCGCTTTCTGAATTCTCATTCCTTGTCATGTTCCAGACCTCACGTCAGTATAGTTCTTCCCTCTTGACGCCAGACTGCGTGAGCTAAAACGCGTGCACTTCGGCCTCCACTCGTAACACGGTGTTGGCTCTCTTGCCAACACAAAACTCTGCATACAGGATGATTTTACTAAATGTGGGCAAACTGCAGGAAACGATCCCTCCTGAGAGGACAAGTGTCAGAAATATCCATTTGTAAATATGGCCGGAAATGCGCTCCAAGGAAGGCATACCAACTTGAAGGTGAACACGAAGGTTTCAATGATTGAAAGTACACATGAAAATACACCAGCAAAGTGGGAATATTCTGTTTGCACCAGTGGTTTTTTTTCCCACAGATCCACACTCAAGCGGGCAATAATGTTGTCCAGAACGGCGGAGCGCTTACACATCGGCATTGGTGGGAGGGGGGGTATCCACTTCAATGCTGTTGCCGACTCTCTTGTGGACTTGTGTCGTGTAGTGCAGTGCTGAGAGACTGTGGCCCAATATACAGCCAGTAACAGGCCGGCACGGTCTTTACACATGGACAGGAAAATGACAACGAGCGGACGGCAGAACGACTATACTTCTCTCTCTCTCTCTCTCTCTCTCTCTTCTCAGACTCTGCAGACCACGCGCTACATCAACGATGTGCTTCCACCGCCTTCTATCTCTCGTAGCTTCTCTCCACCATGCGGAAATTCCTAATGCTTCCATGTACTTCTCTTTGTCATCTTTCCACCTTGTACGGGGTCGGCCCAATGGTCTTGTTGCCTGGAGAGTTCCTTCAAATGCCTTCTTGGTGATTCTGTTGTTTGCCATTCTAGCCACATGTCCAGCCCATGGAAAACTATTCTCGCCGACAGCAACCACCCCGTAACAGTTTCGTCGTTTGCGTGACAAAGATGGGTGTACCCATATGTGCTCGAGCGCTGGAGGAACAGGCGCTTAACACTGTAAAATATGAACCCAGTATCAGGTAGTCACCAGCATGAGGTAAACCAGTCGACTGTGCGGAACGTACACGGTCCAGTCACATTAACATGGCCATTGCTTAGGTTCAATATCAACGTGAAACGAACACTCACAGACGGCAGGTGGTAGCGCTAGGCACTGGAGGGTATATAAAGTGTGTCTGGAGGACGCAGAAAGCAATACAGTCGTTGTGGTAATGCGGAAACAGAGCGATTTATCTAACGCCCAGAAGGGCATGATCGTTGGCTTATGGGCCAAGGGTGGAAGCATTTCCGAAACGGCTGAGTTTGACAAGTGTTAGCGTGCCGCCGTGGTTAAAGTATACCGTGCATGGCAAACTGGCATCAACCAAAACCGGCGCCGAGGCAATTGTGGTGCACCACGGGCCATAAACGATGGCGCAAACAGCGGCTGTGGAGATATGAACAGGTGAGTAGACGTGCAATTGTTATGTAACTGATCGCCCAGGTGAACCAGGGAAGTGCCAGCAGTGTCTCCCCAACGAACGTCGCTGCATACGGGACTCCGCAGCAGGCACCTGGTTCGTGCACCCATACTGACTGCTTTTGTTGGCAACGGCGGCTGGAATTTGCACGCAAATACCGCAGCTAGATGTTCACTGGGTGGCGACAGATGGCATTTTTAGATAAATCATGTTTTATGCCGTCGACATGTATTGAGTGAAGCCTATCAAAGCAAGCACCATGCATGCATTATGGACAGTGGAATGTTTTCATGGCATTCTGTGGGCGATCTTATCACTCTGAAAGGCACAATAGAGCAACAGAAGTGTGCATCTATCCTTCGGGACCATACACAACCCTGCATGCAGATTATTTGTCTTCGGCATAATGGCATCTACCAACAGGGCAATGCAGCGTGTCACGGAGCTCGCAGTGTACATGCATAGCTGGAAGAGCACCAGGATGAGTTTACCGTACTCCCCTGGTCATCACACGCCCCGGATTTAAAGCCAACCGAGAATCTGTGGGACCACCTAGAGCAGGCTGTTCACACCTAGAAAGCTAGCGGAGCTGGCCACAGCGCTGGAGTCGACGTGGCTCGACATACCTGTCGGTACCTTCCAGAATCTCACTGACTCTCTTCCTGCACAACACGCAGTGGTAGGCGCTGCAAAACGTGGATTTCAGGCTCCTGATAGGTGGTCACATAATCTGACTGGACAGTGCATAACGCAGCTGTCCCCGATTCCTATTTAAATACCCCATTTTATAAAGAAATATGGCCCAGAGCATCCGACTACCCAACGCCGTGTTAAAACCATATTTTACGTACATGTGGTATTAATACTTCACTTTACGCTCATGTACTGATAATTTGAAATTAGGAAGATGGTTCAAATGGCTCTGAGCACTATGGGACTTAACATCTATGGTCATCAGTCCCCTAGAACTTAGAACTACTTAAACCTAACTAACCTAAGAACATCACACAACACCCAGTCATTACGAGGCAGAGAAAATCCCTGACCCCGCCGGGAAATTAGGAAGAAAGAAAACATTTACGACCCCTATAGGATGCAGTATGGTGTTGCTCTGAATCACGTAATAACTTAACGTCATAACAATGGTAATCACTCACACAGTCATGCATGCAACCTATGCTACTAATTATGAAATAATCAAAATACATGCTTAAACAGATGCAACTGTGCATTTAAATAATCTATTAATTTACTGCAATGGCGGAATAGTGCGTTCATAAAGAAACTTTTTACTTTGATGTGAAACTTCGATTATCAGTCAAAATAGTTAATGAAGATGGGTGAACCATGGTACTACAATTCTTTAGAAAATCAAAATTACAATCTCACCACAGTTATTTAAAGGAAATAGGAAGCCGGGGATCACTGGTGATGGACAACATCTACATCTACATGGATACTCTGCAAATTCCATTTAAGTGCCTGGCAGAGGGTTCATCGAACTACCTTCACAATTCTGCATTAT